>NC_089277.1:36268453-36622284 GCF_963678975.1 Dysidea avara
AGTGTAGGCAAAATTATGTGCTCTTATGTGTCCTTTTTGCATACCCAGTCACATTTAGTGACTTTTTCAGAATAGTTTGAAAGTAGTAACTTGCACAGAAAAGTTTGAAATACATATGTATGGCAGTAGTATAGCCACCAGAAACAAAACAGCTGCCTTTATAAAATAAATAATTAACATGCATGTACATTACTCAGATTTTTTGTGTTAATGATTAACATTATGGCTATATATGGCTAGAGATGCGGCAATTATGCCGGCATAATTTCAGACATAATAGGTATGTGTGGGAATCAGGAATTATGCTAGTATTTTGAGATGATTATTATAAAACTTTAACAGTAGGAAAATCTGCAGATAACACAATTCTGTTAAAAAAGATCGAGATGCTCTAATAGAGCAGTCAGAAACTTTAATAGAACAGTCACTGAATATTATTTACTCTAATAAAGCAGTCACATTGAAATGAAATACTCTAAAACAGCAACCAGCTAAAGAATTCAAGACTATTAATTTTGAAGCTTAAGCATCAATGAAAATGGCCTGATACAGCAATAAATAGCCAATTATGGTGGCATAATTTTGGAAATAATGGGAAATTCTCAAAAGCATAATAGGTGATTTTTTGAGCACTATTTAAAAGCACAATGGGAGCATAATAGCCTCATGCCTAGCTATGGCCCATGACCCCAGCAGCTACATAATACTTTAAAGCACACGAAAATTTATAGTATTTAGTACTGAACATGATCTAAGAGGGTTTCCAGTAGATGCTCTAATAGAACATCAAAGACTCAAGCATGCTACCATTTAATTAAACAATTTCAAGTGTGCTTTATTTCTGGGTATCATATTGGTATTGGTTATACAGGCATGTTATGTACAAACTGTACACTTGTTGCAATAGACTGGTGTAACTGCTGTTATTATTCTACAGGATGGAGTGGTGTTCACCTTCTCTCCAATTGTCAGATTAGCACGTAAAGACAAAGAAGGATACTCCACTTTTAAATAAGACATCTTTGCACCTTATAACTTCACATCTTTATTGGTATAGAGTCTAAAGTTTAACTGTTTTGATGCCTTTTTGTTAATTATTGTCAACTGCTAGTGATTATCATATGTACCTTAAATTTATTGCTCTTTGTAGCTATATATAGAACACGTTTCTTTTTACTGATATAATAAGCTGTACACACACATAACAATCACACATGTACAATACACACATGAGCACATGATATAACTACACACATGTGCACACGCTAAACACACAAAAACATGCAATTCCCAGTGGTGCGAAATTCTGTTAGACTTGCCATAATGATTCATTTGTCTGTGCAGCAATCACTTATTTCCAAGCTATTATTACAATGGAGTCTTTAAAGAAGCGGTTTTTGTTATTGCAAGAAAGTGGCCACTACAATGTATTCATGAGGTAATTAAGAGCAATCTTTAGGATCTAATTTAGTAATTGCACTGCTTGAAGGTTCTTAGATTACTACTTTGTTAAGCTGCTTTACTGTAGTTGTACCCAGTTATATTGATAGTAAAATGTCAGTAACTTTAAGTATATGGAACATTATTGTTTTACTAATTTTTAAACTCTCAGTAAAACATCAGTGAATGCGGATGTACTGAAAAACTACTAAAATAACAAACAATTTACTGTTCCATATAATGGGGATATACTGCTCTAGTAAACTAAGAAACTTCAAGCAGTGTTGTACAGGCTGGGTAAACTTGGGCTCTCAGATATTGAATAGCCATCACTATAATGCATGAAATTTTGTATATCCTAGGAGATTTTTTTAAAATTAATTGATCTGATACTGATTCTGAGAGCATTTTAAGGTTATGTTTGCAATTTTTAACATGGCAAAATTTTTACACATTAACCACTCTGAGACTGAATCTGAGAGCATTTTTGGTGTGCCATTTTAAAAACAAACACTGGTCACATGTATGATGAGCACTTTATCAGAATAGTTTAGAGATTATTAAACTGTTACTTACAAGTAAATGCATTAGTGGACATGTACATGTGAGGTGGTTCCTATCAAACAATATAAACTAATAACATGGATGGAATTTCCATTAAGCTGCAGCCAGCATAGGAAACATTGTATTTGAATAACAGATGTTCAGATTGAAATACTAGAACATTTATATATCAGTATATTCTAGTATATTAGAGCAGTCATGAGTGATTAGTATTTGGTATGTATGGACGTGCCTTGCTACGTAATTATAATTAACGCAAGTCACAGCTATAATTATATAAAATACAGTAACAAGCAAGTCACAAGTCAAATTATTGTCCCGTAAATTTACTGTTTTTATTATTTTAGCCACAAAATTTGCTGAAAGTCAAAGTTGTACAATAGTTATAACTGGTTATGATTTTATATTATTACTGTATTTTATTACTGAGACAGTACTATGAAACTATAAGTTGTAATTGTGTTTCACAGAATTACCACACAAAAGACTTACATATTTAACCCATTTAGTACATAGTATTGTACAAGTTTCTAGCTGAACGCAATAACATGTATGTCCACTGGAACAGTAATTTATATCATATGATTTGATCATCAAAAATTGTTAATACATTCAAATATAATTTTCTAAATTGTTCACTTGTGCTAATCAACAAATCACTACAAAAACTTGATCATGTGGACAATGTTAACAGCTAGTAGTTGGAGAAGATCTGAATCCTCTTGTTGTATCTGTCACTAACAAAAATGTCACCATTCTTGTTGACAGCAATTTTACATGGATATGAAAATTCACCATCGCCAGATCCCTCAGATCCAAACTTGTGTACAAGATTTCCAAATCTGTCAAATACCACAACTCGATCATTGCTAGTATCAGTTACATAGAATGAATTAAATTTTTGGTCAATAGTGATACCCCCTGGATTACACAATTTATCACCATTACCAAACCTGCCAATGTAACCACCATCCAGTGTAAACCTGTATACACAGTTATGATCATAGTCAACCACAAGTAACTCATCATTAGTAGTAACTACCACATCAACAGGACGACCCAACTTTCTTCTACCAATAGTTTGGTGGAATGTACCATCAGTAAGAAACACTGAAATGCGATTATTATCCTGGTCAGCAACATACACTTTACCATTGTGTACTGTGAGACAATTAGGAGCCCTCAATTCACCATCATCAGATCCATATCTGCCAAACTGCAGCAAGTAATCACCATCAACAGTAAACTTCTGTACCCTGTGGTTATCAGTAATGTACAGGTGATCTTCATTATCAAATGTAACTCCTTTAGGACGATCAAATCGACCACTATTGTATCCACTGCTACCAATCTTCCTCACCAATTGATCCTCACCATCATATAGGTATACACAGTGATTGGACCAGTCAGCTACTGCCCATTTACCATTTCTACTAAATCCAATACCAAAGGGTTCACCCATCCTACCATCATTGTTCACTATTTTACTGGGCTTGTTTAGTGAGGTGTAATCACGACTAGCCACAACACTATAAGGGCTTCCCTTGATCTGTTCTCCATTGACACACACTGACACCTTCACTTCTCCAACTTGGTGTGGTACAAAACAAGCCACATAAACACCATCATTATTATCAGTGACTAGTATTGTGTTGTTGACTACTTCTAACTGGACACTTACTTGATCTGCACCTTCTCTGAAACAACGATCACCATTATTGTCCCTTGTGATGATGGTGAACTCAACCTTCTTACCAATAATGGTGCTCTTGGGAACATCTATAGTTTGACACTGTTGAGGATCTGGTGCTGCAGTTGAGTATGATACTGCTAATGATTTGTTGGACTGTGATTCCATCAAGGTTACTAAATGATGATCCTGAAATTGTTTACTGTATGTGTGGTAGTCAATACAGCAATGACATAGGAATGAGCTACAGTACGTACAGAAAGCCTTTATTGGTTTATCCCTGAAACATTCATCACATTCAACTTCTGGTTCATCTTCAACTGCACACTTTAGGACTAACTGATCAACCATATGATTAATGATGAAAGCATTACCAAACTCCTTCACTCCTCCTGCAGGAATTATCACTTCTTTTCTACACTGTGGACATGTGATCCTGGAATCTTCATTCATCTTCTCCAGACACTGTTCACAGAAGGAATGGTGACAAGGTAAAAACTTGGGCTTCTTAAATAATTTGGTACATATTGGACAACTGAGACTATTTACAATCTTCTTCACTTGTTTAGCAGCCATCATCAAATGTGTAGTACGTAGATACTCCACCAGCTATAATAGTATACAAGTGAACAATAGAAATGATCACAGTGTTATCATACTACTGTATTTGATTTCATCATTATTGTCTAACAGCTACTACTGTACCTTCTCTTTCTTTTACTCCCACCCTTCTCCTCTTCATGTATCAACTAAACTAGCTATGTTGGTAAACAATCTCTGCCTCCATTTCAAATCAACTCTTCTGATGTCCTTCAGGTATTACACATCTGCTAACTTGGTGGTGTATTTATAGGTTTAAAAGTGCTGACTGTTCTTACAGGAATGCAAACTAGAAAGCATGATATTTCAAGCCTGTTAGTTATCCTATCAATGTGGTCACTATAATAAGGTGGTCTTATCAACAAGAGTATGTGTCTGGAACTAGACAAAGGCATTACTAGCTACATGTGTTAGTGACTGAAGTCCTCTTATTATGTAATGTGGTTAAGTATCCCTTAGCTATCTTTTGAACCAAAGTACAATGTGGTCTTGTGTGCAGAGGTGGCCACTAAGCAAGGGTTTTAATTTTGCATACAAGTACAGGTGTATATGAAGGTTTGACCATTTCTGGTTTCCAGATTTCCATTTTACATTGTTCCAATTGCTCACACTACCAGAGAACAATGCCATGAAACACCTATGGATTATTCATGAATAGTAAAATATTATTCCCAATGAAAGTGCTACGGAAAGTCATTTCATGGATATTTCATGGTAATATCCATGCCATGAAAAGTGGAGATTTCATGGTAATTTCATGGCACACAAATAATTTCATGGCACAAGCAAGAAAATTTTATGGCTGCAATGGTCATAATTGTCAAATTTCATGGTTTACCATGGCATTTTTATAGGCTGATCTCTGGTAGCACCACACAATATAGCTAGTAATAGTCTGTTATATCAAGCCCATACTTCTTGATTTATTAATTGTAACAGTAATAATATTATGGTGACTATCTAATTTATGCCTCCATGGTAAGATCATTGTCACTGCCATATTTTAGTCCACACTTCACTTAGGATTGAATAATATGTTGTCCATGTATATATTACTGAGAGCATTAACAGTGTTATCTCAACAGTGATACAAAGAAAAATATGGCTACATAATCTTGGATCATTCATCTAATTTAACATTATTGTTATATTATTTGTAGACAAAGATATAATCGACTGTAATGTAGATAGTTCGTACCAAAAAAGTCAAGTTGAGATAAATGAGTAGACACAGCCTTTCATTTCTCATTGTATTCTCATGTCTATAGCACACAGCATGGTAGCTTGTGGTAAATATACTGTTTGATATATCTCTATCACTTCATGTGTCAGTGTGGGCTTGATGATCCAAGTTTAAACTGTTGAAGATTTGGCATGAAATTTCATGTTGAACTAGGCCTGATATTTCAAGGCTTGAAATTTCATGTTTGTACATATTATATTAGTGTCAAATTCCTGTAATGTCATTGTTGTTCTCACTATTAACACATACTCTTTTGCTGACTGGATATTGGTTGCTAAACTATTGTTCAGTAGTGTGTTGCTATCACAACATCTACCTTAAAGTTTGCTGGGCCAGGGTAAGTAGAAATAAATTAAGGAAAACAGAGAGCAGAAACCGGAACGACCCATGTAAAATTCCTAATAAAGTAATATACAGGTTGGAATAGGTAGAAATTTGCAGTGCAATGTGTCTACAGCATTGTTTGTATCCTTCCGCTAAAATGATCGAAACACTCTAATAGAGCATGCAGTCACCTGCATTACAATACTCTAATAGAGCAGTCACTGCATTAGAATAATTATTATAGTAGAACATTCAAGAATGTTTTGTTAACTATTCCACCAGGGATGTACATTGATGGCCTGTCAATTGATGGACTATAGCTATCTTAGACTAGCCTGTATAGCTAAGTCATCAACACTGAAACCATAAAATTTAACCATTTCCTTCAGGGAGCATAAGAGTATGTGTTAATAGTGAGAACAACAATAATGGCATTACAGGAATTTGACACTGCTACTTACTATACGAATGAGTTGAAATAACCCACAACTTGGAAGTTCAATCCTTTCACATCCTGAAGTTCCAACATGAAATCTTATGCCTAGTTCTGCCATTACTGTCAGCAGTTTAACATCAAGCCCAGACTGTAAACTTGTATTTGATCCAGTAGGATGTATAGTATACAGCAGAATTTAAAAATTGTGTCACACATGTGATGCTTTAATACACACAGCTTCAAATGCAATCCATCAAAGAGTTACTTATATTGACTGGCCATCATGGTCCCCGATGTCAGCAACTTGTTCCATGAAACAAAACATTTTCAATCTTGTGAGTGCAATCTGCTGTACCACACTTTGTTTGTATGGACAAACTACTATTAGCTCATTATAGTACAAACTCACTGACTTATGGTATGTATGTATAGACAGTATGACTTGAGTGAATCACCTAGGAAATAGAAAAGTTGCTATAAAATAAATGTATCCTATACATGTAGTTAAATCCTCACTTATACTTATTAAATTAGAAATTAATCACAAAATAAACACATACACAAGTATACAATAATTATAAGTTACACACATACACTCTTACTATTATAAACCATTAAATTATTACAGTTACACAAACACATGTGAACATGCACTTTGCTACAACTGAAAATTGATTAACTGATAAATCATGGTAGATTGCTTGTAATCATTTCATTTCTAATTATCCATACACAAATATTACACAAGCAGTTCAACTTTATCTTCTACTGGTGTTATCTGATGTCTGGTAAGATGACAACTTCCTTCCCATAATTTTTATTATCTGATAAAATCTTCACTCCAGATTTAACAGAGACAGATTGTTCACGAGAGAAGCTAAAGTAAGCTTCATTATCAGTATACTTCATCTGGTCATCAAGATTGCTCAATGGTGGCTCAGGAATCTGTAGACAATGATAGTGTAACTGAGACACCAGTTGGAGTGTGACAACACATGCGCACACAAATTCTTTCTTTGTCTTTTTTTTTCTTCTTATGTCTACGAGGACTTTGATTTCTTTGTGTCCACTTTGCAAAATATGTTACTAATTATATAAAATTAATGTAAATGTATAATTCGATTGTCTCAAACTTCAGCGCAAATGAAAAACATAAAAGTTAATAAGTTTGCTATGAATCTAATAAAATATCCACGGAGTATGAACATTTACTTGCATAAAAAGACTGAACTTTTATCTTGACTACAAGGCAAAGATTGAAAATTAGGTACATAGGCTGATCATTCCTTTAGTGAAACCAGCTCACACTTATTTAGTATGAAGGTGCTGGGGTAACAGTTTGCAACTGAGAGATAAAATGTGTGTTTTGCCACTATAAGTGTTTGCATTAAGTATACCATAGAGTCTGGTTGTTAGACGCATACGCCTAATAAATAAACCTATAGTGAAATCCATACAAACACAGCCAGGCTGTAAAAAATGGTGCGACCTTTAAATGTATGAGTTTAATAGATATGAAATTAAAGGTGACAGCAAAGAAAATTTAATGATTGCAATGATGCTAATGAAAATAAATTTTAATAATAGCTGTGATTATCATTATCATTGCAGCCATTACTTGGCTGCCTCCTTTGATTTCACAACTTGTTTCACCCATGCAAGTATGTAAAGGCCTCACCATTTCAGTGTACATGGCAGTGTACATGGCAGTGTAGTGTACATGGTATAATTTTGAACATTGTAAACCTTTGACTGTGAAATTCATTGGCTCATTGTGGAATTCTAATACAATAGTCAGTAGCTCTAATAGAGTATGCAAGTAGCCATTTGACACAACTATTATAACCCACAAAACTGCCAAGTCAATTCAAGACTGATTTGCTACAATGAGTATTTTTACTTTTAACCAGTTCCACGTAAAGTCAATAGTATCACTATTCGGGGAAAAACTTTAAAGTAAGGCATATATAATTATATAATTATGAGCATAATGAGCTGACGGTTGAAGCGTTGCAGCATAGCATATATAGTAATTAACAGATGTAATGTAAAGCATGATAAGCTGGTGTTTATGGCCTTGAGTGTTGTACGTTTCATGCACACAAGCAGAATTGGGTGGTAAGTAACTAGTTACTAATTACTTTTATCCCATGTAACCTAATATGGTAGTTACAGCTCCAGTTACTTTTGCAAAAGGTAATTAAATATAGTTACTAGCTACTTTCATAATGCAATTAGTTATATGCTTGTTTGTTAGTTTTTGTAATTGTTTTGCTCAGATATGCATTAGCAAGCATAGTTGTGCTCAATAAGTTGATAAGTCAGTCTTATGTTTTACAAGAGGCATAGCCAGGATCCAGGCTGCCAGAGCCATCAATATAATTAACATTCAGATCCACATACTCTAATAGAACAGTCACCCTCATATAGTAGTAAGGCAAATACCAGTTACTCTAATAAACTGTTACAGTCAGCCTCATATTCAATTTCAGTGTTTAAATTACTATATAGGATCTAATTCAAAACAGCTAAGCTGTAAAAAAAGAGTCTGTTTTTTTTTCTTTCTATTGTGTGGACGTGGAGAAAACAAGGGTCTGATGGATTTCCAATGTTATTTTTGTCTCAATTTTTGTTCAGCCAAATCTAAAAACTTTTGGAGATCACTGTTTAGTGGTAACAAGATGGACTCTTGGTGGTGATAAGTAGACTTAAACTCAGCATCCAAGGGCATGCCATATGTTTGGCTATCATACAGAGCTGAGCTATTCACCACAACTAATCAACAATCGCTAAACTCTGTTGATCTAGCTGCACAAAAGTCCCACCAGAACTATTTTAGGGGTGAGCAACATTAATATACAAGTAATAAAACATCAATACCAATGCTACATAGAATGTCAAAATACTTTTAATATAATAATTAAATCTCGGTACATGGTGGTTACATGCTATTTTGACAAAGTCTATAAATTTACTACTAAACTTATAATGGAATGGCCATGTGTGGAAACATAAAAGATGAAATGTTTTAATAAAATTTTGTTTATATTCCCTAGTTGTATCAGAACTTTTCAGCACTGTGAAGCTCATTATTGCACAAGTAGCTACTCAGTATCGGTATTAAAACTCATCAATACCACAATATTATTTATATTGAAGCAAAAATTTCTGCTATCAACCACCCTTATTTTTTCTCTGCCCTACAAAATGAAAAAACATGGTCTGGACATGAGACTATAATACAGTACATACTAAAACATTTAAATGAAACCCACCATCAAATATTCAAACACATGGGTGGACATTATATGGAATGATATGGAATGATGCTACAATTTTCAGCAAGGTTCAAAGGTAAGACATCAATGCATGCGGCTACATGACACATTGTCTCCAGCTCATACAGGATTTTAATTATAGAGCCCCCCTGGACTGGGTTTTTCCTATTCTGCATACTATAATTATTATTTCTGTATTGTATGTAGTGTAAGTCTTGCCAGGCTTTCCCTCAGTCTCTACCATATAATATAATGAGTTCCAAATAGAGATCTGTGCATGTCAGTTTCATGTGTTAGGCTTTATGCTGGTCACTTCTGGATGAAATCCTTCATGATCATTTGGCTTGGCTTCACCACTCACTTGGCAGCAATATGTCACCCCCTGCTGAAGCTGCGGAACAGTTTTCAAATATAGTGAGTGATCTTTTATTAAAATATGGACTCTCTAAATTGCCGCATTGTAACAGTCGTCACTGACCTCATCATATAGAGACTACATTACAGTAGTGCAGATAGCTTTATTGGTGTTGTTCGGTCAGTACCAGCTATCTGCAATCCGCAAGAATCTGCTCAATTTATTACATTTTGTTCACCCTGAAGTGAGCATATCAAAGTCTAGCTGCCATCTAGAAATGTTTAGATGGTGCTGCCTCTGCCAGTTGGCTTCTAGAAGAATTTTCTGGGAAGGGACTGTAAAGAGCAGTGCACTAATTAGGTTAAGTACTTATATAAATATATATATGTATTGTAATATAATTTTATTTTTGTATTTTGTTTTTCCTTGCCATGCCCACATTGGTTCCATTCATGGTCCTGTTTGTGATCGCATGTTACATGAGGAGTCAAACACTTATACTTTTGTTTTTTTCATCAATCATGATGGTTTTTCCCCAGCTGAAGCCTTCAACAGTTGCTGTAATAGTATAGTGGCATTAGCCTCCAAAATTAGTATAGCAGCACAACACAAAAATTGTGCACTTTTTCATAAAAGCGTGAAACTTTCTACATAAGTAGTTGCTGGAGAATCCACCATTACAAGTGGAATCCTTGATCCGCCCCTCAAAGGCATAATAATCTAGCTAGACTACCTCGTTAAAACTAAACTGGTAAGACTATAAAACGACTACCAGTGTTATTAAATTCTAGAGACAACTCCTTGGCTACTACACCCGTTCACCCTCATCTTACGCACACCACTCACACTTCGTTAAAATTATGTGTTTGGGTTGTGGTACGTACTGCAACCATTAAGCGCTGCAACTATTAATTCAAGAATAACAAAGAAGCGAATGAATGATGAAAGCAAACAGCACGGTGCCGGTTCTTACAGCAGGAAGGCAAGACGAAATCCAGGTGAATTTTGAAATTTTTAAAAACTCACTGTACATCAAAACATTCTACTTTTCACTTCATTTAACCAAGGTACAGCATCATTACAGCAGTACTAATGCATTCCAGGCGTTTTTTTTGATAAAACCTATTGAGAGACTGTTTTTAAAGTGTGAAAATTTATGAAACCATATGATTTTTTACCAATCCCTACTTATAAGTAACTTAATGATAACTACCGCACAACTAGAAATTTTGATGAAAGATAAATTTGACAGTTCAGTTGCATTCACCAAATTTTAATATATCACATGTAAATAAGCACCTCAAAAGTCAGTGTTTAGATTTGTGATTTCTTACTGTTCATTAATTTCACCAAGGGTGATTAGTTGTGAATCCTCTCATCACTTTTTCCCAGTTTAGTATTGCTCTATGACACAACAAAAAGAGTGGTCCAATACTACTCTGTCTTTAGTCAGTATTGAAACAAATAATTCAAATAGCTTCCAATATCGAGGCAAAGCAAACTACAAATCAGTATACCTATATCCAATGGTTTTCAGTATTATGACCTGTGATCTATATTCATTTATAAATTAAGTCTAAGGAAATATTTGGACCAGTACGTATAGTTCCAACACAAAAACATACAATAGGTGGAATAAATACAGGCAGTATTTGTGTGAATTATGCTATGTGAAGTTCCAGCTAAATACTAGTAATTTATATCATTAACAAGTACACAGAAAAATATGGAATTTTCAACTAGAGTAGAGACCATAGCATATCGATAAAAAGTACTGAAACAAGCTGGAGTAGTGCACGATATTAAATCACAGTAAAACAATCACAGTAAGGATATAACACTTCTTATTGTTTTACTGTGATTTAATATCGTGTACTACTCCAGCTTGTTTCAGTACTTTTATCGACGTGCTATGGTCCCTACTCTAGTTGAAAATTCCAAATTTTTCTGTATACTTGTTTGCTATTCTATTTTGTAAAATTATTATGACTGCTGAACCCACGCATACCGCATCTGAAATGGTGCTGCACGCCCCAGCTATATCAATTATTGTCTGAAAAGTAAAGTATCCATTACACTTCGTTGTCAGCTATGTTCAACCCTTTACACAGCATTACGAATCAAGAACTGTTTGAAAAGCACCTCAGCAATCCACACATACCAAAAGAAAGAAATGGTGCCATGCGCCCAGTTACATATTACTGTCTGAAAAGTGAAGTATCCATTATGCTTCGTTGCCGATTATGTTCAACACGTTACACAGCAGTACAAATCAAGAACTGTTTGTAAAGCACCTCTGCAATCAAAATAGCCACTACAAAAAATGCGGACGGTTTCTGTTATGAAGGGAAGCCATCAGGGGCGTAGCTAGCCAGAAGGTGATGGAGGGGCAGGCATGCCCCCACGAAACACTCAAAATCATTCATGATTGCAAAAAAAGGCTAATGACCCAATGGTGGGCTAGCCAACATAAGGTGTTGTATTATTACAGCTGAAATAACTAGCTACGTAACTATTTCAGTACTGACTGCTTCCAATCTAAGTACTTTAACTACAAAACTAGCTACCTTAACTACAAAACAACCTTAAGGCCCCTATTCGGTGATTATTAGTTTCTCATCCAGCCTTTCTAATTATTATGATGCGGGCGGGAGGGTATTACCATTATGCCATTATTGTATAATATTAACACTCTGATGTACAGACCTTGTCCAAATTGTCTTTCTTTCTTACTACAAACATTTCCTTCACCAGCTGATTCTACTTTTCGTGATCGCCAAATGTTTTTCGACAGTCAGCTGAAAGCCTGCTTTGATGAAGTCGATAGAGCACGATTGCAATTGGCACTGCAGCAATTTGCTAAGAAAAACAACAGTTCTCCTAGTGATATATAGCGCATTGTAGCGTTCATCAACAAAAATTATAACAGTTTGGTATCACGTGTTCTTCTGAGCATGCGCAGAGTAAATAATGGCTTACCATGCGGTAGCTTAAGAAGGATGCGGGCGGTGGATGAGAAACTAATAATCACCAAATAGGGGCCTAATCGAGGTAGCTACATTCGTCGAGCATCATCGCACCTGCCACAACTGTACTCCAACAAATTCATCCACAGTCCCGTAGAGCTAATACTTTAGTGCAAATACAGGTTACTTTACGTTAGCCACAGCCTGTGCTGCAGTCCTAGCACACTGCTGACAGGATGACGTATTCACTCACTTCACTCGGCGAAATTCAAATGCCATGTATTGCACGAAATCCCACCTGTCTTGCTAGCAGAACTTGTAAGTTTGACTGATCCACCTGACTGACTGACTGACTGACAAAGTAAAAACAGACTGCACTGCCGTACGTACAAAGGTCCAGTGTGATCAACTCGATAAAATAAACTTGGTACATTTATTTAGCTAACACTTTATCATCTCGTAGGCAGTAGGTTCGTAGCGTCATTTGGTCTCCTTTGTCACTTGTGAGTTGTGACTCCTGCCGCGGAGAAGCGGGTCACTCTTTTTAGATTCAAAAATGTTCTATCACGCGAGTAATCTAGGCTAAATATAGTCTCGTGCCCAGACCCCACCCACTGCGTTGAATAGGGTCTGGTGACATTTGCAGGAGTTTTGGGCCCTACGCCATTTTTCTTTTCTGACTAATCGGACGCCTTGATTCAGGTACAACGCGATTTGATAGGCTGGAACTAGGAAAATGGCCGACTATAGCTATGGATACAAATGCACAAACAATATGGCGGCGGGCCCAAAAACATTGCGTAAGTCACCAGACCCTACTCAACACAGTGGGTGGGGTCTGGGCACGAGACTAGGCTAAATATAGAAGTATGTCTCTAATATTTTCGTTCGATGGATTCACGAGGGAGTTGAATGTTGTGTGTGCGCATTCACTAGCAACCCCTGGTGATACCGCGTAGTAGTGTACATAATTTACAGTCATTTGCGTGTCAGTTTAATACTGGTAAACTTGTGACGAAGGTTTAAAAAAAATCATTTAGTGATGGGGGGGCATTTGCCCCCCCTTAGCTACGCCTCTGGAAGCCATCACATGCTACTACCAAATCGACACTTTTCGCTGTCAGCAAAGATGAATGGAACACAAAGGAGGACACTGGCAAGTCCATGAAGAATGCATTGTGCATACTGCGGTATGCCAAAAGGCACTTCTCGGGCCGAAACAACGTCAAACAGAGCAAAAATCAAGCCCATAGCCTTAGCCGTTATCGAGTTACGCTTGTCTGAAAGCATCAGTCAGTAAGTTACTCAGTTAGCTACTCAGTCAGTAGAAAATTCCGTTAAATAAAGTTTTTAAAGTAATTCCGTAGCAACTTGTTGAAAGTGTTTTGGGTCGATCTGAAAGCTTGTTTGGGCTTAGTTTTACCTAACCAATACTGCCTCATCATTGTCAGGGAAAATTGAGGCTGGTTTTTGGGTGATGTTATTTCATGGGCCACGCCTACTCCTTTGTAGTACCTACTATACAGTACGATAGTATGATATAATTCAGTCTTGATCATCAAAATAATTATTAATACATAAACACACAATTTTATAAATTGTACACTTGTGTTAACCAACAAAATTGCTACACAAACTTGATCATATGGACAATGTTAACAGTTAGCAGTTGGAGAATATCTGAATCCTCTTGTTGGTACTGTCACTGTCACTATTCTTGTTGACAGCTATTCCACGTGGCCATGAAAATTGCCTGTATTTATTTCACCTATTGTATGTTTTTGTGTTGGAACTACTAGTCCAAATATTTCCTTAGAGTTAATTTATAAACGAATATAGATCACAGGTCATAATACTGAAAACCATTGGATATACTGATTTGTAGTTTGCTTTGCCTCGATATTGGAAGTTATTTGGATTATTTGTTTCAATACTGACTAAAGACAGAGTAGTATTGGACCACTCTTTTTGTTGTGTCATAGAGCAATACTAAACTGGGAAAAAGTGATGAGAGGATTCACAATTAATCAGCCTTGATGAATTAAAATTAATGAAAAGTAAGAAATCACAGATCTAAATACTGACTTTTGAGGTGCTTATTTACATTTGATGAATTAAAATTTGGCGAATGTAACTGAATTGTCAAAATTTTCTTATGTCAAAATTTCTAGTAATATGGTAGCTATCATTAAGTACAATAGCGCTTATAAGTAGGGACTGGTAAAATAAATCATATGGCTTTGTAATTTTTCACATTTAAAAAAAACAGTCTCGCAATAGGTTTTACCCAAAAAACCACCTGGAATGCATTAGTATACTGCTGCAATGACGAGTGAAAAAGTCGAATGTTTTGATGTACAGTGAGTTTTTAAAAAATTTTAAATTCACCTGGATTTCATCTTGCCTGCCTGCTGTAAGAACCGGCATGCTGTTTGCTTTCATCATTCATTTGCTTCTTTGTTATTCTCGAATTAACAGTTGCAGTGCTTTTATTGATTTATCCCTTGAACATTCATCACATTCAACTTCCGGCTCATCTTCAACTGTACACTTTAGGACTAACTGATCCACCATATTATTAATGATAAAAGCATTATCAAACTCCTTCACTCCTCCTGCAGGAACTATCACTTCCTTTCTGCACTGGGAACATGTGATCCTGGATTCTTCATTCATCTTCTCCAGACACTGTTCACAATAGGAATGGTGAAAAGGTAGAAACTTGGGCTTTTCTGAATAACTTGTTACATATTGGACAACTGAGACTATTGACGATCTTCTTCACTTGTTTAGCAGCCATCATCAAATGTGTAGTACGTAGATACTCCACCAGCTATAATAGTATACAAGTGAAACTAGAAATGATCACAATGTTATCATACTACTGTATTTCATTTCATCATTATTGTCTGACAGCTACTACTGTACCTTCTACTCCCACCTGGTATATAAGTAATCTCTAGCTGTCTCCATCTCAGCTCAATACTTCTCTGTCATAAACGATATCCTTCTAGTATTGCACATCTGGCAAGTTTGCTGTCATACTGATGTATTTATAAGTTTGCCTAATCATTTCCGTATATTGGTTAGTTTGTAATAAAATGTTGTGAAGTATATAGTACACAATATAAAAACAGTCTTCTTAGACCACCTCAAGTGGCTAGTTTTTTACCCAACCCAGGGGCAGTGGAGCAGGCCAAATATTGCACATAAGGAGACCAACTTTGACAGGAAAATTTACCCATTATAAAACAGATACATTATTCTTGGTGGTCTAGGGAACTTTCATAGTTTAGAAGCCCTTTTAGACTGTTTTTAGCTGCTACTTACAGTAAGTTGTAATTACAGGTAATGTAAAGGTGACTGTTTTATTAGAGTAGCTGACTGCTCTACTAGAGTATCTTGATCAATCTTTTCTTGCAAACATTGTCCAAGTGGGGAGCCATAGCCCCATATTCTCCCCTCCCAACTTTTTCCACCACATATGACCCAACCTATAACTAGGCGTTTTGTAATTAAGTAATGAAAATACACTTTTATAACCTTATAGCTACTATGGCAATAATGAATTCAAAAAGAGGTAGTCTTGTAAGGAAATTGTTATTGTAAGAAAGTGGCTGCTATAATATTATTAATAAGCTAATAAATTAGGATCCACTTATAATGTGGCCACTGTACAGATGTTGTCAATGTAATACTCCTAAATACTATAACTATGTCCACCGGTATAGTAATTTATATCATTAATATATATATATATATCAGTCTTGATCATCAAAGTAATTGTTAATACATGTAAAATTTTGTAAATTGTACACTTGTGTTAATCAACAAAATAACTACACAAACTAGATCATGTGGACAATGTTAACAGTTAGTAGTTGGAGAAGATCTGAATTCTGTGGTTGTGGTTATCACTAAAATAAATGTCACCATTCTTGTTGACAGCTATTCCATATGGCCATGATAATCCAGATCCTCCAGATCCAAACTTGATAATGTGGATAAGATTTCCAAATGGGTCAAATATCACAACTCGATAAGTGCCAGTCACTAAGATGAAGTCATTTGGGTCAATAGTGATACTCCTTGGATGACACAACCCATCACTGAACTTGGCAATGTAATCACCATCCAGTGTAAACCTATTTACGCAGTTATGCCTCCAGTCAATCACAAGTAACTCATCATTACTAGTAACTGCTACATCACAAGGAACACCCAACTGTCCTCTCCCAATAGTCTGGTGGAACGTACCATCAGTAAAAAACACTGAGATGTGACTGTTATAACTGTCAGCAACATAAACTTTACCATTGTGTACTGTGAGACCATCAGGAAATATAATTTCACCATCATCAGTTCCATACTTGCCAAACTGCAGCAAGTAGTCACCATCAACAGTAAACTTCTGTACCCTGTTGTCATCAGTAATGTACAGGTGATCTTCATCATCAAATGTAACTCCTCTAGAACAGTAAAGCTGACCACTATATTGTTCCCTCTGTTACCATCTTCCTCACCATCATAAAGGTATACACAGTGATTGGAGTTGTCAGCTACTGCCCATTTACCATTCCTACTAAATCCAATACCCCATGGTCTACCCATCCTACCATCATTGTTCACTGTTTTACTGGGCTTGCATAGTGAGGTGTAATCACGACTAACCACAACACTATAAGGACTTCCCTTGATGTGTTCTCCATTGACACACACTGACACCTTCACTTCTCCAACTTGGTGTGGTACAAAAAAAGCCACATCAACACCATCATTGTTATCAGAGACTAGTATTGTGTTATTTACTTCTTCAAACTGGACATTTACTTGATCTGTACCTTCTCTGAAACAACGATCACCATTATTGTCCCTTGTGATGATGGTGAACTCAACCTTCTTACCAATAATGGTGCTCCTGGGAACATCTATAGTTTGACATTGTTGAGGATCTGGTGCTGCAGTTGAGTATGATACTGCTAATGATTTGTTAGACTGTGATTCCATCAAGGTTACTAAATGATGATCATGAAATTGTTTACTGTATGTGTGGTAGTCAATACAGCAATGACATAGGAATGAGCTACAGTCGGTACAGAATGCCTTTATTGGTTTATCCCTGAAACATTCATCACATTCAACTTCTGGTTTATCTTCAACTGTACACTTTAGGACTAACTGATCCACCATATGATTAATAATAAAAGCATTATCAAACTCCTTCACTCCTCCTACAGGAACTATCACTTCCTTTCTACACATCTTCTCCAGACACTGTTCACAGTAGGAATGGTGACAAGGTAGAAACTTGGGCGTCTTGAATAACTTGTTACATATTGGACAACTAAGACTATTGACAATCTTCTTCACTTGTTTAGCAGCCATCATCAAATGTGTAGTAGATACTCCACCAGCTATAATAGTATACAAGTGAACACTAGAAATTATCACAGTGTTATCATACTACTGTATTTGATTTCATCATTATTGTCTAACAGCTACTACTGTACTTTCTCTTTCTTCTACTCTCACCCTTCTCCTAGACTAGGTAGGTAATCACTGCCTTTATCCTCAGCTATTCTCAGTTATGAATGATATCTTTCTGGCACTGCACACCTAGCTGGCAACTTTGCTGTGCATTTATAAATTTAAAAGTGCTGACTGTTCTGACAAGAATGCATATTAGAGAACATGATATTTCAAGTCTGTTTGTGGGCTTGATAAAACAGGCTAATATCCTAATTCTGTGATTGATAGTCAGTGTATTCTGAAGTTACGGTTCAGAGAATTTTGCGTGTGTGGTGATTAATAGGTAAAATAACTGTTCTGATTGTGTTAAACTATTAAATTTGTAAAATTGACAACTAATGTTTGTAGCTATGCTGTGCAGTATGTGTGTTGTTACAATGAAACATGTTACTTATTCTGAATTCGTTGTATGGAGTGGGTAAATTACTGAGAGTGTCAACAGTGTTATCTCAAACAGTTATTTGATTGAAGACCACTATTTTGAAACAATCAACAAACCATAGCTACACTGATATTTTAATCGTTAAATTCACGAAGCTAAACATTTTTCTTATTGTGCTCATAATTGTGCTCTATATTTGTCATCTTGTTAGATAACCAACTTTATGTATTGTAGCCTTTACCAAAGGTGTAGCCACCACCAGAGTCCAGGCCAGGGCATCAATAATTGTACACCATAATTAACATCAAGATCAAGATAGTAGACAGAAAAACTGTTTAAAACACACAATTACAATACCTCAGACACATGTGACTATACATGCAAAATGCACTGTACAAACATGGCAAGGGAAGGTACATAAATAAACCAGAACATGACGTACAAATGAACACATAACATTAAGCAAGGACATACATAGCTGAATTGCTATCAAGTGTTCCATTCAGGACAATCATGTGCTAATTAGAAGTGATGAAGTGATACCTCTCTGCATGAGCAGCTTTGCTCAAGAATTACAAATTGCTATACAGTCTGTTCAAGTGTAGCTTGCAAAGCTCTGATGGAAGGAGTAAGAATAAGGCCCAAATAGCCAAATACAATTGCTGAGTATAGCATTCTGTACCCTAAATGATCCAGCTCTGAAATTAATAATTGATACTCAAGTTTACTCTAATAAACTGTTAAAACTAGCCTCACATTCAATTTCAGAGGGTATAATGTCTAATGTTGCTTGGTCTATTGGAGTTGATGACTGAATGTTCTATATTACAATCATTTACAGAAACAAACATAAGTTTACTGTATTATTCTTAGCATGATCATTAATGCTCCAGGTACTTACAAGGACCAAAATTATGCCAGCATAACCTTAATTTCCCAAGTATACAATCTTGTTACAATACTTATGGTATTGGATTTCCACATACAGTACAAGACCAATAATATTGATAACATTGATTAGCATTTCCTCCAGTAATGTGGTAACACTGATCCCTGATTATTTCAGTTACCTGGGACAACAATGATGTCATCATAATTGCTTCTGATAATAATAATTTTGATCATAACAAAGCATTAAGCATAATACACTACATACTAGCATAATTAATGTAGGCAGAATAAAGAACTTAATCTGTGACATGTATGTAATTGTAACAAATTACTCAATGTACTCTATCACATTTATCAGTCATTCCAATAGAGCAATCACCTTCCACATACTTGTTTAACTTTAGTGCATAAACCAGCACATTCTATAATCCAGTAGCAACTTGACCACCCTTAGCTAGCTACTGTCTTTAAAAAGCAATTTTGCATTTAAAATTTTATGCATAATGATATTAATATGAAACAGTATACTAATGAAACAAATGACCAATAGTCATTAATGTTGTGTCATGCAACAGTTACATGCTAACAAAGTTAAAGCTGCTGCCTTGTTCATAAGACAAGTAATGAGCTGTCAAGTCATGTTAATTGGAAATGTTATAAGACTGGTTTTGTCAGGCCAGGTCACATTATACAATAAATTGTTTAGGAAAATGTCCTTGCACTACTAAAGATTTTGTCCATGGAACTCCAATGAAAAAATATGTTCACTCTGTGAAAAGTGAAGTTTTCATTGGGTGGCCCCAATGAAATTTTATTTTCATAGCATTTTCATAGAAAATTTTTATGAAAAACCAATGAAAAATTACCAATGGAAATTCCATGAAAAGCAGTTTCACGGAGAATTTTTCATTGGGTTTTCATTAAATTTTCCTATATGGAAATAAAATTTCATTGGGGCCACCCAATGAAAACTTCACTTTTCATAGGGTGAACATTTTTTTCATTGGATTTTCATGGACGAAATCCTCAGTAGTGTTGGTAGATGATACAACAGTTACAAGTAACAGGTATATATGGCAGCAGTGAGAGAATTCCACCAAGGAGTGCATGCAGTAGACAATTGGAAGAAATGTTTGTAGATGAGAGATGACAAGTTTGCAGTTTATGGTTTGCAACATGTACTATAACTATGTTGTGGTCCTAATAGGATAGGTGGATCAAGAATTAAGCATGGCTTACTGTTACTGTAAAATTAGTTAAACATGGCACAAGTAAATTTAATCAGATACAGGCAACCACTAAAACATTGACAATTCCTTAAAAAATAAATAGTAACACGACTGCTCCTGTTCTGCAATCATTATAGACATGCCAACTGTGAATGTTTAAGAGGAAGGACCTCAGACAGGTAAGCTTGAGTCTATTATGCTCCAAAATTTGCCCATTATGCTTTTTTGGAATTTCCCCAATTTTCTGCCTATTATGCTTGTTTTTATGCTTTTCAGAAATGCATTATGCTTATATTTTGTGTTTTTGCTTTGTACAGGAATGTTCTTCATGTGATATAATGTAAATGGAGAAGTGTCATGTGCTCCAGAGCATAGGCATATTAGAGCAGGTGGTCTGGGGCATAGTCTCTCAGAAGCTATACACATTTTATTGTCTAATATCTTTGTAGTTTTGTATTCAAATAAAATAATGCAGTGTTTCTGACTGATCTTCTGAGTTGTAGCAGTTGGTATTCAAAGGACAGCAATTGCTCAGTGTATTTATATGCAACTTGCATTTGCAGCACCATGCCAAAAACATATTAGCCTCCTGGGGATAAACACTTAAATGGTTCTCATTCTCACTGCTGCATGCAATGACTGTTCTATTAGAGTGTTTCACTGTTCTATTAAAGAATCTCGATCTTCTTGAAATATTTCCTATTAACCCCAGTCTCACTCCAGACCTACAGAGACTTCAATATTTTCAATGCAGGGCTGTATCCAGACTTTTATCTGGGTAGGTTCTTTTAGAAGAAAAAAAGTGGACCTTTTTATATGACATGATTCAGATTATATTATGCTGTGTGCACCCTTCGCATGCTGAAACTAGGGAGATCTGGGGGCATGCCACCAAGAAATTTTTGAAAGTAGATACTAAAAGATTGAATTTAATGGCATTTCAGTCAATAAAATAACAGTTTTTTTAGGTAAGCTTAAGTCCAGCTGTATGGATGATATCTGGAAAAAGATCTCTACTGCTACTGTAATTATACCATCTGCACATGTATGTGTCTAATATAATATATTGGAATGTCACAGTGAATAAGAATGGGAAAGATTGAGCAGTCTTCCATGGTCAACAGGGGCAGTGGAGCAGAACAAAGGGTGTCTTAAACAATGAAATTTACACATTGCATGAAGTTGAAGTATGGATGCTATTCGTGGGCTCTGCATGGAGGGTCTTGTCCACCAAAGTCTTATATTTTAATGAAAACTCAGCTTTAATCTACATGTAAATTAAGTAGCTTTTAAAAGAAAATATAATTGTGACTGTTTTATTAGAGTGGTTGACTGCTCTATTAGAGTATATCAATCTTGCATTGCATTTAATACAAGCACTGAATGAGTTACTCGGAGCACTTAATTTAGCCTTCTATTAGTGGTATCTCGTAAACTATAGCTAATGGGCTTTTGCTCCCGAAAATTTGGACTTTTATACTAAAATTGTGGACCTTTTGGTTAAATTATGAACCTTTTTGCTAAAATTGTGGACCTTTTTACTGAAATTGTGGACCTTTTTTTCCAAGAAGGCGGTTCTTCAGAACCCCCCGAACCCCCCTGGCTACGGGCCTGCAATGTCCAGTGTGTCCTATAGAACCTAAACCCACAATGAAAAACACTCATTTAGTCTAGCGGTGTAAACTTGTAGTAGCAGGGGCGGATCTAGGAGCTGGCAAGGGGAGGGGCACAAACAGGCTAAGTTGTAGGTGGTTGGGGAGAGCCAGATTCTCTTGTCAGTTGCTGCATTTTTGAAACAGCAAATAATCACCTATTACTTAGCAGTGTCTCACTGTTGATTTTGGCCTTTGCAGATGGCTGTGAAGTCTTAAAAGCTGTTTTAAAGGCCCCCGAATGTCTTATCCAACATCAACGCGATAATTATTTTTAGAGGCGCTTAGTACGAACGAAGGTGCCGGGTGACAATTTCCAGGGCCGTAGCCAGACATTTATCTGGGTAGGTTCTTTTAGAAGAAAAGTGAACCTTTTTTGAGGCACTTTATATGGATTACATTATGGTGTGTGAAACTAGGGGGGTCTGGGGGCATCCCCCCCCCCCCCCCCAGGAAATGTTTTGAAAATAGACACTAAAAGATTGAATTTAGTGGCACTTCAGTCAATAAAAATAACAACTTTTAGGTAGGCTCAAGACCAGCTATTTGGATGACATCTGGGAAACATCTCTACTGCTACTGTAATTATACCAACTGTGATTAGCTATACCATCTGTGCCTATAATATATTGGAATGTCACAGTGAATAAGAATGGGAAAGATTGAATGCTCTTTTGGATCGTGCATTGAAGCATGGATGCTATTTATGGGCTCTGCATGGGAGGGGCTTTCCCACCAAAATTTTATATTATGAAAGTTCTAGTTTAGACAACAAATATGGTTTTGTAAATAAATTAAGCAATTACATACAGATTTTAAACGAAAATGTAATTGTGACTGTTCTATTAGAGTGATTGTTTTGTTAGAGTGATTGTTCTATTAGGGTGGTTGACTGCTCTATTAGAGTATCTCGATCTTGCATTGCATTACAAGCACTGAATGAGCCAGCTACTCGGAGCTCTTAATTTAGCTTCTTATTAGTGGGTTTATTAAACTGGAGCTAATGGACTTTTGCTACTGAAAATTTGGACTTGTATACTAAAATTGTGGACCTTTTTGCTAAAATTGTGGACCTTTTTACTGAAATTGTGGACCTTTTCCCCAAGAGGGCGGTTCTTCCGAACCCCCCCTGGCTACGGGACAGATAGTTTGACTTTGGTTTCAGGTGAATTTGTAATAAATGCTAGTAAAATGTGCATATTTTCATGAGTTTTATAAACTGATCTTGGTCTGATGTAAAGTTTAGTATTTTAATCAGACTCAGAAGTCAATATGGCCTGGCTCCTCCACGAGGGGGGGAGATTTGTCCCAAATGCCCCATCCTGGATCCGCCATTGAGTAGTGCATTATTCTACTGGTTGTCAGGAATCATCCAACTAAAACAGGTTTGCCCTTGACTTTGTGACTATTATAGCAGAAGTTATAATATCATGGCAGAAATTTGTCCATTATGCTCCTAATTATGTTCGATTATGCCAGCATTATGCTTTATGCTTTACATCCCCTATTATGCCAAAAATTACGCCGGCGTAATCGATGCAAACCTACAGACAGGCAAATGATAGAAACTCATGATCAGTCAACATCTTACGAACATTAAATATTAAAGATTTCCAGTGGAGAATAAGTACATAGGTTGAAAAACCAGTAGGTTGAAAAATCTTGTTAACAGCCATCATTTCTTGCCCTATGTAAAATACATGCATTTGTACTAAATGTGACCCTATTTTGGAAAACCATACATTTGGGCACATACAAGATTAGTGGGAATGCTCAATTGAAAATGTCAGTGATTTTTATAAAATTAACTTTTTTGCATATTCTGATAAAGCAACTATTAAGCCTTCTTGCTGTGAAATTTCACACCCATAGCTTTTTTATTCTAGGAGATATACTCAATTATATCAGGCTATGTAGTAGTTTCACAATGCGTGGGACAGCAATTAACTTACAAATTGGGTGATTTGTTCATTCCCAAAACCAAACATTTTCTTGTCTTAAGACAATAATACAAGTGATTTAATTGAGGAAAAGCACATAGAACACATGATTAAACTCTCAAAGATATCTTTTCATCCATTTTAGATTGTGAGAAAGGAGATCTTTGTCAACAAAGTGATTTGTCATCAATTTGTCACACCTGATCACTATACACTTCAATGAAAAGTTAGTTTGTTATGTATTAGATAGTAAATTAGCCATATCTTTGGAATGCTTTAATGTATCAACACAAAATTTTCACACAAGGTAGATAACCACTCCGGCAGTGCTTCATTGTAGCTATAAAAAAGAAAATAGGACATTATACTAAACCTTTGTAGACTACTAAAATTCTGTCAAAACTGATTCTTAAAATGTGACCCTATTTTGGAAAGCCATACATTTGGGAACATTGGCCAACTTTCTTTTTTATAGCTAAAATGAAGCACTGAGTAGTTATGCGAAAATTTTGTGATGATGCAATGAAGCATTCCAAAGATATGGTTAATTATCTAATACATAACAAACTAACTTTCCATTATCAGTGTATAGTACTGCATAGTGATTAGATGTGATAAATTGATGACAAACCACTTTGTTGACAAAAAATCTCCATTTTTACAATCTAAAATGGATGAAAAGAGATCTTTGAGAGTTTAACCATGTGTTCTATGTGCTTTTCCTCAATTAAATCACTTGTATTCTTGTCTTAAGACAAGAAAATGTTTGGTTTTGGGAATGAACAAATCACCCAATTTGTAAGTTAATTGCTGTCCCATGCATTGTGAAACTACTACATGGTCTGATATAATTGAGTATATCTCCTAGAATAAAGAAGCTATGGGTGTGAAATTTCACAGCAAAAAGGCTTAACAGTTGCTTTATCAGAATTTGCAAAAAAGTTAAGTTTAAAAAAATTGCTGAAATTTTCAATTGAGCATTCCACAAATTTTTCATGTGCCCAAATGTATGGTTTTCCAAAATATGGTCACAAATTATCATTTCCTTAAACAGGTGGTCATCTATTAGGATTATAGAAGAAACCACACTATATGCATGATTTTTAGCAAACCACATGGCACTAGATTGTGACATTTTAGTTTGACTCTGCTTGATGTAATCCATGCCCAGGCCAGATCTCATTTATGAAGGAATCTTTCTTTAACAACTTAATAGGTTAAAGCATTTAGGTAATCCTAAAATGTATTTTTGGGCCTGGTTATGCCTAAACATCACTGGCAAGGTGCCAGGATGGTTTTTTCGTGTTCACTGTCATCATTGCCTAAACATCACTGCCATGGCCGCCCTTTTTTTGGCCAGAAAGACCCAAACCTCTATGCTCCCTAAAGTACAGTACTACATATTGTATTTCTGCCTTCACATTAAAGTTACCTACTATGCAATGTCAAGGACAGCAAATTAAGGGAGGCCAGTGAAAAATCTACGATTTTCATTGGTTACAATGCCCCTTGAAAGCCACTATGTGGTAGCACACCAAGGATGCACGATTATAGTTATTGTATAGGATTAACTGGTTATGATTTAGTATACGTAATAGATTATCAATTATCACAGAGTGTTGAGAAAGTCCTCAATAGTCAGTGTTTAGATCTGTGATTTCTTACTTTTCATCAAATTTTAATTCGTCAAAGCTGATTAATTGTGAAGTCTTTTGAGTCCTTTCATCAGTATTTCCTGTTGTACTGTAGTTTAGTATTACTGTATGACACAACAAAATAGTATTACAGTATATATACCTATACTAACTCAGCAGGATTGAAACAATTAAATAATTCAAAAAATTCCAATATCAAGGCAAAACGGACTACAAATCTGTAAATGACGAGGTAAATGACCTCAATGGTTTTCAGTATTACGGCCTGTGATCTATATTCATTCAAGCCTAAGTAAAATTTTTGGACTAGTATATAGTTCCAACATGAAAACATAGGTGGAATAAATACAGGCAAGAGTTCATAATATTAAGAGAGGGAGATTATCAAACACTCAATGTACCCTGTACAAAAGCACTGCCACAAGTTCACCTTTTAATGAAATTAATACCTCTCCTAATATGGAGAAGTATTGATTGGTGTGTAAAACACCAATCACCAATCACCAATCACCATGTTTAATACAACTCCACTGGTAAAAGAGAACTGTTGATAGGCATTGAATGTGGTGAAGCAACAGAGTGAAGTTTTGATACTGTACTAGTGGCAGTGCATTAGATAAATGCATTCCAGTTAGATACTCTCCCTTACTACTACTGTATTATGAACTCTTGATACAGGCAGTATGTGAATTATGCTATGTGAGTTTTTAGCTAAATACCATAGCTGTGTCCACTGGCATAGTAATTTATATTGTTAATATAATTTTATATCAATTTTGATCTTCAAAATAATTATTATTACATTAAGAGAAACATTCAAGTACACTACAACCGTTACCTCCCATGTTGGAAGAAACAGTCATTGCCTTTTTGTACCAAGAGTCAGGACTAAATATGGAAAGAATAGTTTTTACTATAAAGGTAAGCAGATTTGGAACTCACTGAATGCCTCAATTTACACCGCAGCTACTCTTGGACAACTTAAACACTTATATAAATCTCATTTTAGCTAATTTTTACTTGCATGTATGTTGATGTGTATGTAATTATATTGTATGTTATGTACGGGCACTGCTGAAAAGCAGTAGTTTTCTACTGATGCAGTCTTCCCAAAAAAACAACAAAAAAACCCACACAATTTTGAAATTGTACACTTGTTTTAATCAACAAAATTACTACACAAATTAGATCATGTGGACAATGTTAACAGTTAGTAGTTGGAGAATATCTGAATCCTCTAGTTGTCATTGTCACTAACATAAATATCACCATTCTTGTTGACAGCTATTCCACAAGGATAAGAAAATTCACCATCACCAGATCCTGTAGATCCAAACTTGTATACAAGATTTCCAAATGGGTCAAATATCACAACTTGATGATTGTAATTATCAGTCACTAAGATGAAGTCATTTGGGTCAATAGTGATGCCACATGAACAACATAACTCATCATCATGGTTACTGAACTTGTCAATGTAATCACCACCCAGAGTAAACCTGTATATGCAGTTATGACACCAGTCAACCACAAGTAACTCATCATTACTAGTAACTGCTACATCATAAGGATGACCCAATTGTCCTCTCCCAACAGTCTGGTGGAATGTACCATCAGTAAGAAGCACTGAGATGCGATCATGATCAGCAACATACACTTTACCATTGTGTACTGTGAGGCCTCTAGGACACATCATTTATTATTATAATGAAATTTTGTTTAAACACACCAGTTGTAACAGAACTTTTCAGTACTGTGAAGCTAATTGATTGCCAATAATCACAAGTAGCTACTCAGTATTGAAACTCATCTATATCATCATATTTTTACATTGAAGCAAAAATTTCTGGTATTTCCCACCCCTACTTTTTCTCTGCCCTACACAATAATACATACTAAAACATTTAAACAAAATAGAAACCCACCATCAAATATTCAAACACATGGGTGGACATTATATGGAATGATATGGGATGATACCACTGTTTTCAGCAAGGTTCAAAGGTGAGACATCAATGCACATAGCTACATAACACTTCTCCAGTTCATACAGGATTTCAACCCCAAACTGGAATCTATCGGTTTTGCCTAAATTGAACTTTTCTGCATACTATAATAATTATTATTTCTGTATTATAATTTAATACGTAGTGTAAGTCTTTCCAGGGCTCCTGTAATGATGATCTACCCTGTAGGTATCATCAGTGCATGGTACCCCTGAGTCTAGATCCCTGTATTTATGTTGTGTATTACAATATAATAAGACGTTTCTCATCATCATTTAAGCATTGTGATTGGCTGGCAGGGCAGGATAGCCAAACTTTTTGTGATGCCAAGGTCTAGCTAGTTACACATTGCATTAGCTAGGTAATTATGAACCACAGTAGTTGTTCATAATAAGAATTTTGTCTATATATTTTGCCAAAATTCTAATAGAACACTCACCTAAACACCACCTTAGAAAGCTCCCCAAACCACAAATGAAGTCTTGGAAATTAATTTGAATGGGTATTGGTCCACTAGTCAAAAGGAACCAGGAAAATAGAAATTGTTGAAAAAATCAAAAATCAAGTTAAACAAATCAGCATGTATATATAACTGTTCTAGGACTACAATGGAGCATGTAAAATTCTTTAAAGCCTAACACTTGAAAGTGACATGCACAGATCTCTATATGAACTCATTATATACGTATGGTAGAGACTAAGGGAAAACATAGTTTCTATAAATCAGGAGCAGATAAATAGGAATATTTCTCAGTGTATAGCTACTCCATACCATAAAGTGTATATACACAACAACTAGCTACATGTAATTATTCTTACATGCATGGGATTAATTGTGTAGCATCAATTTCAGCATATATACTCGTCAAGCTTTCCTGATTATCCAATAATAATATATCACTATCAATGGTATGTACCATATCTATTAAGTCCAAATAGAGATCTGTCTGAAGCTATTTCAGCTTTTAGGATTTGACATGTCCCATGGAGCAGTTTACCATGCTGACTTGCTTGATTCCTGGTACAGTATTTCAGCAATCTCTATTTACCAAATGAAAACATTTTTACACTAGTTTAAAGTTGCTAATAAATCTGTAAGAGTGTTCAAAACGCTTTAAACCATTATAATCATAATAGATTATTCTATATAATATTATGAGACCCGGTCTGCAAAAAGAGGTCTTATAGCCTTTTCAATTACATGTACTTGGCAACTTGTAATTGAAAAGGCTATAAGACATTGCCTTCATTGCCACATTGTTCATTTGAACGCATCAAACGTATGCAGAACCATGCTGTCCATTTGTGTAGATGTCTTCACAAGTATGACCATGTTAGTCATCATTACCACTCAGTGAACTGGTTACCTATTAAACTATTAGTCCAGTATCGCTCTCTTTGTGCTCTGCATAGAATGTTCAAGTACCAACATTTACCATTAGATCCACCAATTGTGTTTGGTAGTACACACTCTAATAACCATAAGTACTTTAGGTTTAAGGAAGAAAATCCATCCTTCCTGGAGGAGACTGAGTGTGGCCCCGACTAGACATTGGGTGACCTGCAGTTCAAATTCTGGAGTTGGAGGGAATGTTTTCCTTACTTTGGCCCCTTTTCTGTTACACCTTTTCAGCTATAAGTCACTAAGTCTAAGTCCTTGCAATTAGGTTAGGTAATCCTATTAAGGCTGCAGCACATGTTGCTGTCAGACCTTCAGTGCTGGTCACTGTAAAGCGCTAATAACAATAACAATAACACTCCTACCATACTAGAACTTCTGCAATTTTTGCTCAGCCGATGCAATGTCGATTGTCTTTTGCACAAAAACATTTTAGATATAAGTCAACTATGTGGTGGAATGCTTTACCTGAGGAAATGGTGATGGCAAGAGATTTTTCTGATGAACTGTTTTTATGTTTATTGTCAATTACTTAATTGATTTTGTAATTATTTTCTGTATGTTTTGTGTTGTATTCTTGTGGTTGTATCATGTGTCATGTACTATATACCAAGTGTATGTAGTGTTTTTTTTGTTGTTGTGTGTACTCAACCGGGGAAGAACGGCTGGGGCCGACTGGTTTTGAGTTTAAATTATAAATCAAATCAAATCAAATGTAACTTGACTTGTGAATGGGGTATCACCCTGAAATTCGTTCCCTGTATACCCCCAACATAGCACTATGGCTTGGTGTAATATGAAGGTGATAGATTGAAAACATGAGGAGGTATGACTAGTCAAACTTGACAATTTGGAAAGGCTTTAAGACCTCTTTCGCAGACCGGGTCACAATTATAGTCATTGTATAGTGAAATACATGTAGAGAACTATAGTGATGAAAATTAATGATTGTAGCCAAGAGCATAGAAGTAAATTATGGAGATGGTATATATGTAGAGAAACTATATTATTTACGTACATAGTGTGTGAAGAACGCTCAACATAATGCTTTATGTGTCTAGGTGTCAAGGGTATGCCCCCCACAAGAAACTTTGTGACAAAAAGGTAGCCTTCAGTTGGCAACAATTTATTTGGGATGCATCTAACATTAAAATCAATGTTTTGTAAATGACTGCATGTTCTATTACGGTACCATGATCTTTCAAAGTAAGAGGTCTGAGATTAAAATGGAGTGACTCTAGCCTCCATATGCCTTCTGTTACTACACGATGATAGCTAGAAGAAGAAGTAGAAGAAGTAATAATAATGTAAATAATTGAACAATGTTTTGTTTATATTATTTTTAGTACGATATTAGCTAAGTGCCTGAAACATTAATTATAATGCTAACATAATATTCAGTGAGTGCTATCCCACTAAGGGGCTCACAGTCTGTGGGGAATACAGGGAATATCAGAAACATGTAGCTAAAATGCAGAGTAATCATGCTATACAATAAATATTTGCTACGCTTGTAATAGAAATAAAAGTTAGTCTAATAGAACAGTCATGTATATAACATGACTCATTTGTTAGAGTATACACCTTTACAAAAGCGCTACATCTAATTTAACAAAACATGGGAAGTGAGGTATAAATACTCAAAACTATTAGTAGAATTTTGGAGTACTGTAGCACAACGTAATAGATAAAATTTAACATGTACTGGGACAATTGTGATTATCAGTGAAATAGCTACTAATAACTTAACATGATATGATCTTTGTAGCTGCCTTAGTGTAATAGAAAACATTGTATTTGATTAACAGATGTTATGATTGGTACTAATATACTTCATCAGGAGCTTACACTGTGGATGTTCAGCAGATCAAATTCTTCTCTTTGTTACAGACATTGCTCTTGATAAGGGATATACAGTTTGTGCGGCATTTTTGGATCTTAGGAAGGCATTTGACTCTTTAGATCATAGTATCCTTTTGGATTGCTTTCATAAACTTGGTACAGAGTTGTTGTGGTTTCGTCATTATCTTGCTGATCGACAGCAAAGAGTCAAGTTTGGTGACTCATACCCTGATTGGGAAACTGTGTTGGGTAGCATTCCCGAAGGCAGTGCATTGGGACCCCTTTTATTTTTGATCTATGTAAATGATAATGCTCCTACAAGTAAAGAATGGAGTTTTAGTTCAGTTGCCTGATGATACTTGTTGTGGAGATGACCACTCTTCTGTTTCTCAAATGCTCTGTGAGGATTTATGTTTGCTACATTCATGGGTCAGGAACAGTTGAATGAGTTTTAACATTAAGAAATCAAATGTGATGTGGTTATTTCTCGGTCTTGAAGATCTATTGAGGCTCCACCAGTTTTGTTGGATGGCTCGCCTCTAACAAAGGTTGTTACTCAGAAGCACTTGGGTGTTGTAATTGACAATGACTTTCGGTAGACTTCTTATATTTCAACTCTATGCAAGAAAATGGCATATTCTTTATACTTAATTGGCTGCCACCAGAGGAATCTACCTGTGGCTATTTTGAAACTTCTTGTAAATTCTCTTGTACTATCTCACCTACACTGCACTATGTGGTGTCTGTTTGGGGGCTATCTTTGAGTCATGACCTACAGTTCAGATTGGAGAGGATGTTTAATCGTGCTGTTAGGGTAGTTTATGGACTGAGGAATGTTAGTCCTCTGTGGAAAAAGTTTGGGTGGCTTTCTGTTCAATCACTGATCCAACACCATTGTTTGCTTATGTTGTACCGCCATTATCATAGTGACACAGAAAATACTATATTATTGAGTCCACCAATCAATTTGGCAGACATATCACACTATGACACCAGAACCACCCCTTATTTTGCTGCCCCATGTCGATTTAGACTTTCATTTACTCAGAAATGTTTTGTTCAAAAGAGACCTATACTGGTGGACCATCTTTTATCTTTAAGCCAAATAGTTATTATGGCTTTAAGAAGCTAAAGTTACAGCATCTTTTGGAAAATGACCGATTTAGTAAATTTTAGTTTGGTTTGTAATAATTCTTTGTGTTATAGTTAACTGTTTTTTGCTGTGTTTATTGTATTTGTAGTATCTCTATGTATGTTTGTTGAACTTTATGTTGTTGTATGTATGTGTGCCCCTCTGGCAGGGAAGAGCGGCTTTGTCCGACTGTTTAGAGGTAATAAACAAACAATCAATCATCGATCAATCAACTTTAGATTGAAATTGTAACCATTTCCATAGTTCTTTATTTTAGTACATTAGAGCAGTGATATTCACCATTAGTGCTGAGTATTTAGTGTACATGACTGTGCCTTTGCTTTGCCACAATTAACTTAACCTGTTAATAATTATTCTGTATGCAATTGTTATAGTGTCTTGAAAGAACAGAAGTATGTTTCACTACCATTTAATTCATTAGTTACAAAACTCCTGAGAATTTCCTGAAAGCCACTATATGGTAGCACACAAAGATGTACAATAGTTATTATAGGATTAACTGGTTATGATTAGTATAATAGATTACTAATTATTACAGAGTACACGTTTTGAGAAACTATAAGTTGTAATTGCATTTCACAAAATGTGACCGAATTTGACAAAACTAGGCTTCCACACACATCCAATTTTATAACTTCAACCAACAGTAACTTGATTATTCAATAAGCTGTTGACCTAAAAGTTTTATACACATCTTCAATAGCATGGTACAGTTACAGGTCAAAATTTTGAAACCAATTACATGCACCTACCTTGAGTTATGGTGATTTGAAGTCATAAAAGTGGATGTATGTGGAAGCCTTGTTTTGCCAAATTCAGCCACAAATTAGCATTTTCATAATTTCATTTGTTAAAAGACTCAGTAATTCATCTTATAACACACAAAGGACTTATTGTCTGGATTTTAAAATTTCATGAATTGGTTGCTTTCATCAAATTTCAATTTGTCAAACATCAGTAAGCACCTCAAAAGTCAGTGTTCTTATCTGTGATTTCTTACTTTTTATCAAATTTCAATTTGTCAAAGCTGATTAGTGATTAATTGTGATTCCTTTATCAATAATTAGTATTACTGTTTGACACAACAAAATGGTATTCCAATACTACCTCTGTCTTTAGTCAGTATTAATATTGAAATGAATAAATCAAAACACTTCCAATATCAAGGTAAAATGGACTACAAATCTGTTAATGACTCCAATGGTTTTCAGTATTGTGATTTCTTAGTAGTAGCTAATTTACTAAAGCTAAGTTCACATCAATAAGCTTATAATCCACTCTAATTCACACTCTGAAAGTACATATAACAAACACAACACATTTATATAGTCACAGTAGAGAATGTTCTAGAGCTACAAAAGAAATTAAAAGTTACTAAAATAAGTTAGTATCAAGTACAAGAAACTAAAATATATAATATAAACATTAGTCTACGTGCGTACTTAAAGATCATTGTCTCTATATTATTATTTGTTGTATTGTGCAGACCTCAAGAAGAATATATAGTTCAAAGTCTACAATACCACAAGTATTACAGCCTGTGATCTATATTTGTTTAAGCCTAAATAAAAGTTTTGGATTATATAGTAGTTCCAACATGAAAACATAGGTGGAATAAATACAGGCAGTACGTGAATTATGCTATGTGAGTTTCTAGCTAAATACCATAACTATACACTGGTATAGTGATCATCAAAATAATAATAATTCGCACAAAATGTTGTAGATTGTACACCAACAAAATCACTGCACAAACTTGATCATGTGGACAATGTAAACAGTTATTAGTTGGAGAAGATCTGAATCCTCTTGTTGTGATGGTCACTAACATAAATGTCACCATTCTCGTTAACAGCTATTCCATATGGCCATGAGAATTCACCATCACCAGATCCTGTAGATCCAAACTTGTGCACAAGATTTCCAAATGGGTCAAATATCACCACTTGATTATTGCCAGTCACTAAGATGAAGTCATTTGGGTCAATAGTGATACTCCATGGACAACACAACTCATCTCCATGGTTACTGAACTGGGCAATGTAATCACCATCCAGTGTAAACCTGTATATGCAGTTATTATCACCAACCACAAGTAACTCATCATTACTAGTAACTGCTACATCATATGGATGACCCAACTGTCCTCTCCCAATAGTCTTGTGGAATGTACCATCAGTAAGAAACACTGAGATGCACCTGTGACCCCTGTTAGTAACATACACTTTACCATTGTGTACTGTGAGACCATCAGGCAATATAATTTCACCATCGTCAGATCCATTCTTACCAAAATGCAGCAAATAGTCACCATCAATAGTAAACTTCTGTACCCTGTGGTTATCAGTAATGTACAGGTGACCTTCATCATCAAATGTAACTCCTCTAGGACAATCAAACTGACCACTATTGTATCCTCTGCTACCAATCTTCCTCACCAATTGATCCTCACCATCATATAGGTATACACAGTGATTGTAGGGGACAGCTACTGCCCATTTACCATTCCTACTAAATCCAATACCCCATGGTCTACTCATCCTACCATCATTGTTCACTATTTTAATGGGCTTGCTTAGTGAGGTGTAATCACGACTAACCACAACACTATAAGGGCTTCCGTTGATCTGTTCTCCATTGACACACACTGACACCTTCACTTCTCCAACTTGGTGTGGTACAAAACAAGCCACATAAACACCATCATTATTATCAGAGACTAGTGTTGTGTTATTGACTACTTCTAACTGGACACTCACTTGATCTGTACCTTTTCTGAAGCAATGATCACCATTATTGTCCCTTGTGATGATGGTGAACTCCACCTTTTTACCAATAATGGTGCTCTTGGGAACATCTATAGTTTGACACTGTTGAGGATCTGGTGCTGCAGTTGAGTATGATATTGCTAATGATTTGTTGGACTGTGATTCCATCAAGTTTACTAAATGATGATCCTGAAATTGTTTACTGTATGTGTGGTAGTCAATACAGCAATGACATAGGAATGAGCTACAGTCAGTACAGAAAGCTTTTATTGGTTTATCCCTGAAACATTCATCACATTCAACTTCTGGTTCATCTTCAACTGTACACTTTAGGACTAACTGATCCACCATATGATTAATAATAAAAGCATTATCAAACTCCTTCACTCCTCTTGCAGGAACTATCACTTCCTTTCTACACTGGAGACATGTGATCCTGGACTCTTCCTTCATCTTCTCCAGACGCTGTTCACAGTAGGAATGGTGACAAGGTAAAAACTTCGGCTTCTTAAATAATTTGTTACATATTGGGCAACTGAGACTATTTACAATCTTCTTCACTTGTTTAGCAGCCATCATCAAATGTGTAGTACTTAGATACTCCACCAGCTATAATAGTATACAAGTGAACACTAGAAATTATCACAGTGTTATCATACTACTGTATTTGATTTCATCATAACTGTCTAACAGCTACTATTGTACCTACTCTTTCTTCTACTCCAACTCTTTCTCCTCTTCATGCATGAACTAGACTAGGTAATCTCTCTCCATCTCAGCTCAACTCTTTTCAGTCATAAATGATATCCTTCTGCCACTGCACATCTGGCAACTTTGTTGTCATATTTATACATAGGTTTAGAAGTGCTGACTGTTCTGAAAGAATGCATTCTAGAGTGTATGATATTTCAAGCCTCTTTGCTATCCTATGAATGTGGTCACTATAATAGGGTGGTCTTATTAACAAGAGTATGTGTCTGGAACTAGACAAAGTCATTACTAACTACATGTTAATTATCTTTGTAATAACTGAAGCAGTGTTTGTAGCAAGCTGGTCTTATTAATGTGGTTATTAATATGTCTTAGCTATCTTTTGAACCAAATTACAATGTTGTCTTGTGTATAGGTGGTCTTCAGGAGGTTGCCACTAAGCAGTTTTCCTCTAATACTAGATTTAACTGTTTCTGGTTTCCAGGTTTCCAACTACTTCATGACCTTTTATAGAATTATAATGACTGTCTACTTTATGGTCCTGTGGTAAGATACTGTCATATTTTAGTCCACACTACACTCAAGTCATCCGGCTATTTATCATGGTATCATCATTACCATAAAATGGTTACTGTGTAATAAAATGTTGTCCATACAAGTGAAGTATATAGTACACTATATAACCAGTCTTATAAGACCACTTCAAGTGACTAGATTTTTTTAGCCAACCTATAGCAATAGGTGTCTTATTAATAAAGTATTGAAAATGCTTGTTTGTAACCTCATGCAGCTATTATTACAATGAAGTCTTTATAGAAGTGGTCTTGTGAGGAGTTTTGTATTGTAGATGAGGTACTGTAATCAAAGGTACATAACAAAAATGGGGAGGGAGAGTGTCTAACTAAGACATGTTCAGCCAAAATCACTGCATAGTATAGAGCATCCACACATTAGTAGAACAAAAGCTTTACCTTATTCAACACCTATCAACAGATCTATCATCAGTAAAAGTGTTAATTTGTTCAAAGATCATTGTCTATTCGATAATACCCAGTGATTTTGTACAGGCTGTGTTCGAAGTTAGACACTCTCCCTCCTTATTTTTATTATGTATTCTTGCTGTAATTAAGAGCAATCTTTGGGATCTAATTTAGTCATTGTACAGATGCTGCCAGTGTAATACTCTAATACGCTGATGGATGGTAGAGGGTCAGTGTATTAATTCTCAAGCTCTTGTCAGTTCAGTGAATTTTGGGTCATTGATAGTGGGTGGTTAATAATACTGTTCTGAGTAGTTATGCTCATCAAACTCCATGTAAATTTTGGAGTATATAGTCAAGACCTATAAAATCATAAGTTGACTACTTGTGTTTGTACTGTGTTAGTAAAGTGTTCATACAACCAAACATGTTCCTTTATATAATTTGAAATCCAAATATATCAACATTGTTATCTCAACATTTATTTGAAGACTACTAGCAAGAGTTAATTATTATTAACTCTTGCTACTAGCTATAGCCACATAATCTTAAATCAGCCATGTTATTGTCAAAATGTATATTCCTGCTTTATATGCAATGAAAAGTGATGCTAATGTAGATAGTTTATAGAAAATAAGTAGTTGTAATAATGACTTTCATTTCTCATTGTATTCTCAAGCCTATAGCACACAACAAGGTAGCTTGTGATAAATGTACTGTTGGATATATCTCTATCACTTTGTGACTTGATGATTCAAATGCTGACAGTAGCTAGTGCCAAAAAGTTGAACTAGTTTCAAGTTGGACTAGGCTTAAAATTTCAAGTGGCTGTAATTATTGCTGTTGCTCTCACTGTTAACACATACATTTTTGCTGACTGCATGGCTATTGTTTTTCAACACTGTCATATTTTTGTTCAATAGCTTGAACTGTGTTGCTATCAGCAAAATTCACCTTTGCTGCTCCTTGTACACGTCAGTGTAGGACAATCAGTTACCGTATGCAAGGAGATTTTGATGTCAGAAAAATTTGACTAATCTGACAAAATAGTCAAATTTAAATTCGTCAAATGTTTTATAAGAACCTTTAAAAGTACAGGTTTTGTCCACAATTTCTTTATTTTCGTCAACATTTTATTTGTCAAATCTGCTGAAGTGTGAATATGTCAAATTTTCTTACATCAAACTTTTCTTGCATACGGTATGTTTCCGCCAACTCAGTAAAGGTGCATACTGTAGTGTGCTACCATGTACGTACTATGATAATCAACTATGTATATAGCAGTCCATTGCTTACTGGACTGACAGCCTTATTGACTCTGTGTCTAATAAATACATTCCTTAGGGAACTAATCTTTGAAAATTACACCAAACACATACACAAGTATGTATTGCAGGGGTGGATCCACAGTTTGGCAAGGGTTTGTACCATGACCAAGATAGTAGCTATATAAAGCAGGGGGTCTTGAGGTACTAACAGTTTTGATGTAGAGTAGTAATGTATGCATTGCTTTCCAAGTGGTTTGCATTGACCAAGAGCTGCATGTAAGGAATAGTGACAATCATGTATTGAATTCAGTTCTGTGATTAAAGATTATTGTCATAGCTACAGAATGACATGCTGAGGACCAAGTGCATTTATTTGCAAAACTCCTGGCAGGATATATAGCTATGTGTTAGTACTGCAGATACAAGTTTTGATACTGGTAACTGTAGAGGATTTTTTAAAGTGTTACATTCAGTGACTGTTCTATTAGAGTGTTTGACTGACTGTACTTTTAGAGCATCTCGATCTTCTGCATGATTTTGTGCGCGTGTGTGTGTGTGTGTGTGGGGGGGGGGGGGGGGGGGGGTAACATTCCCCATTGCGCCACTGCACTGTAAAGTATAAGTTATACACATAGTCACTGTCACATAAGCTATAAAAACCTATTCTTACAATTACACATACGGTATATACACAGTTGAAATTACATGTAGCTATATAGGTAGCCAAGGAGTATCTTCACAAAGGTCATGTGTACAGCTACCCATGTGGAAATATTTACATGTTATGGTACTTGGTTTATATAGCTACACCATCATAATGCTAGACCTTACCCATTAACTCATATAACTTTGGTGTGCTATATACTAGCTACACAGCTATGTGTGTATTGTTAGTAAAGACAAGAATATGTAGTGTGAGATTTAATATTCAACATCTGGTGGTTCGCTATTGACACATTGAGTAGTGCTGATCAAACATGTATAGTGCTCCAAGGTATAAACTTCCAAAAAATATAAACCGCCCACCCACACACATTTTGTAAATGTAGCTAGACATGTTCTACAAGGATTATTACACTTTTATATTATGCCGCCATGCTCATTAGTGTACTATAATGTGCTACTTAATAGTGTTTTAGTTGTGCGTGGTGTTGTGACATGCATGTTTAACAACAGTGATTATGATAAATTTCATTTTCAAAGCCATAAACTGACTTTACAGCATCATAACAAAAACTAAACAAAATATCAAAAAACTCTCACCACAAATTATATTCTAGTCATTTTCTTCAAAAAAATAATGAATTCTTTAATACTGTATGTATAAGAAATGATGGTTTTTGAAAACACCATGAAAATATGAAACCCATTAAAACATTTTCGAAATATGTCACCACATTAGTTAGGTCCAATGAGAGCATTCATCAACTACAATTGTTGGCCTACTTTATTCCACGGACTGGACTGGACTCGAGGACTGGACTGGACTCGTGGACTGAGCTGGAAACAGCTTTTAAACAATAATCCAGGCATTACCCATCTCTTGCAACACTGGAGACACCACCATCGAGCTACAACTGCTGGTACTGCTCTTCCTTACAAGTCGGATGACCGTTGACTAGCGCATGCACTAATACACTTACGATACACGTGTACTCGCAGTGATAAAGCGTGACAGAGGCTATTGTTGTAGCGTACATGTTTTCCTCTGTTGCTTCAGTACTTAACACTAGCATTAGAGTTGTAGTGATGAGCCAGATTATTTGCATAGCACCATCACCTTGCCTGGTGGTGCCACCTAGCTACCTGCTAAGAATAATTACTGGCTCATCTTTACAGCTGTAACACTAGTGCTAAAGCAACAAAGGAAAACATTTACGCTACAAGAATAGCCTTTATCACGCTGTATCACTGTTAGTACGGCATGTATTGTAAGTGTATTCTAATTAATTAGTGCATGCGCTAGTGTCATGACTTGTAAGGAAGAGCCAGCAGCAGCAGTTGTAGCTTGATAGTGGTGTCTCCAGTGTTGCAAGAGATAGATAATTCCTGGATTATTGTTTAAAAGCTGTTTCCAGCTCAGTCCACGAGTCCAGTCTGTGGAATAAAGTAGGCCGGATTGTTACTGAGGCAAAACTCAAAAGTATCTAGGACTAGTTTCAAAATAAGTAAATCAGATTATTATTCATATCACGGTAGCTATAATTGTGGTGGTTAGCTACCATGGAAAATAGTAACGAAAATTTGTGAATATAATCATATAAAGAACAGAATAAAGATATGTATAGTTAATCTAAAGTTATGATCAAAAATAACGTTTGGAAGTTAATGTCTTGGTGAACTATACAATACGTCATATAGTGAGGCAAGTGACATCAACCATAGCTGTATACCACTGACTTTAAATCATTAAATTTACACTCGATTAAAAATTAACATTTCTCTTAGCTACTGAGCTTAAATATTCGTCTTAGCAACATGTTAATATTGTTTGTCATGACTGCAGACCAATGGATAAAAGATTGATGTTTGCAATCAATAGTGTACAATACACATACATCCCTGTACATGCATAGACAGGGGCGTACCTACCATGTAGGCAGGTGAGGCAGCTGCCTCACCAAATATTAGTAATTGAAGTGAGAAGCTAGTAGTGGACTTTTTGATACTTGAAACTTAATGTTACAACAATTTATATGTTATTTAGTGCAACTTACCATGGAAATTAGTACGAATCCATCCATAGCAGATTACCCTCGCTACTGCTTCGTTACAAACAACAGTTGGCACTTATTAGAATTTTTGAATGGTTAGGCGGTTCTTTTATTTGTTGCTAAAAATGGACGATCAGAGTGACGACCACATTGAGTCACAATCATAGGCGTAGCAACCCTGGGGGCAAGGGGAGCTGGAGCGCTCTTGTGATTTTATGATTGTAAATTCAAAAACGATCGCGATACTCTAATAGAGCAGTCAGTTACTCTAATAAAGCAGTCACAGTATTCAGAGAAGCAGTGTAGCAAACTATGAAGTTGTGAATAAGGATTTTTATGTGCTTTATCAGTAATACAAATTATTATTTAGCAGAGGGCAGCCATTCTTAGTAGGTTTTGACTTTTTTTTTGCTCTTCAACACTAAACTAGAGCCCCACTATCTAAAAATATCTTGCTATGCCTATGCTCATAACAACCAAAAAAGAAGCACCAAAAGACTATTCTACATTTATGGGGTGAGTTTAGTTAATTCTAGGTATTAACTTTATTATAATCAATTCCAAAGTATTCCATTATAAGCACACCGGCAATGCTAGTTTGCATATAGCTAATAGGCTAGTAATAACTAACTAATCTAGAGAATAGCTAGTTTATGCTTGTAGGGTCTGCTGCTCATTCTTCTCAGCCTGAGTCAACACCTGAGCTTGAACGAAGTGCTTCTTTGACAGTTCAAAACTCCAAGGGGATTACAGAAGGTACATAAGCTATTGTACGTTCAGCTATATTGTACATAATAATTGTATTAATTTTCATTGTATTAATTTTCCAGTGCACATTCTTTGCAATAATTACCATAGTATGACTAAAATTGCCTCCCTTGAAACACCTAATTTTTAAAAATTTCCCTGGGGGGGCATGCCCCCAGACCCCCCTAGAAGGCAAAATGCTTTGCATTTCACAGAGTGTGCTTCGCACACTGTATGGTCACTTCTACTACCCTTAGCAAAATCCTACATCTGCCCCTGGAGTCTGCCTCATCTATTTAAAATTTCTGGTTACACCCCTGATAGAGCTAACATGTTGCCTTACAATTTAATAGCAGTAGTTACAGTCGTTACTGAATCAGATGTTCTCTCTATAGTGAGGTAGCTTACTACCATAATTGTTCCAGGGTGGATAAAAGTGCCATTTTTGGTGCACAGAATCTTTATGGTGTATTAGAATGGATGCCCTAATTAAAATGACTACAGTGCAGTACCTTTATGATACACCATACTCTTGGCATTGAAATGTCAGTTACTCTAACAAGCACTCAAATACTCTAATAGAGCAGTCAGTAAATGCTCATAGAGCAGTCAGTTAGTCTAAAGGAGCAATCAACTACTCTAATAGAGATGTCATGTGCATTGTTATCAGATTCAATATCAGAAGGCATTGTTTACGAATCTTCTGTTAGGGTATTTCCCAAGGCCCCAAGAAAAGGCATGCTTTGCATGCTGAGTGAGCTTCACACAAAGTATAAACTGTATCAACCAATTACCACACATCTTAGCCATTAAATTAAATTTCTACACTCCCGTTGTAACAGTATGATAGTACTGTATAGATAAATAAATTGTACTATGTTATACAGTTCGGTTGCATCTTACATAATTATTTTGCCATTATAGTCCGGCAGACAGCAGGGTGAAGTTTGCAAAATGGTCTATAGTTTATTTTAATGCACTTTTGGATTGTCCTGTACACCTAAAATAATATTCCATCTGCTGGACAGGTGTCAGCCTTGGGCATTTTGCCATAGCAACGAAAGTTTAATTAACTGCATAGCAACCATACAAATTTTACAAAATAGCTTCTGTGGGTTTCAGTTTTACCCAAAATTGTTTGATAAACTGACCATTTAACAAATATTAGGTGTTACAATTAATCTAATCAAAAACAGCCAAGCTGTAAAAAAAGGAGTGCGGCCCTTGAAAAGGCTATGGTGAAAAAAGATGTGAAATCCAAGGTGGCGGCCAAGAAATGGCTGTGATGGTAGGTTAATGGTAAAAATTTTAATAACGACAATTCAGGTGAATTTGGTGCCGCTTGGTCAATTGGCACAAAATTCACCTGAATTGTTGTTATTAAAATTTTTACCATTAACCTACCATCACAGCCATTTCTTGGCCGCCACCTTGGATTTCACATCTTTTTTCACCATAGCCTTTTCAAGGGCCGCACTCCTTTTTTTACAGCTTGGCTGTTTTTGATTAGATTTCACTTCTTTTTGTATTTGTATACCCCAAAGCCGGCCTATGGCCAGCTTTGGGGCTTTTTAACCTATATATTTTTCTTTACCACAGGAAAAAGAAAAAGATGAATCAGATTTTATAAATACTTTAACTCATTCTGATTTTATCAGTAAATGTATAAATTATATATATAATGCATATATCAAGAGTTCATAATATAAAAAGAGAGAATATATTTATTACATGTCAATTAATCCCCACAGGATAATTTGCAGCTGATTTCTCTACTGGGTGACTTGAAATGTAGCTGAACTCTCTACAGGGTGATCTGCTTGTATGTAGATGAACTCTTTACAGGATTCTCTCTACAGGGTGACTTGACTCTAGCTGAACCCTCTGCAGGGTTATCTGTTTGTAGTTGAATTCTCTACAGGGTGATTTGTTTGCAGCTGATGAACTCTCTACAAGGTAACTTCTTCTAGCTGATCTGTCTACAGGGTGACTTGTTTCTAGCTGGTCTCTCTACAGGGCGATTTGTTTGTAGCAGAATTCTCTACAGGGTGATGTGTTTGCAGCTGAACTCTCTACATGGTGGTTGTTTTGTAGCTAAACTCTCTAATAAGTGACTTCTTCTAGCTGAACTCTCTACAGGGTGATCTTTTCATAGCTGAACTCTCTACAGGATGATTTGTTTGCAGCTGAACTCTCTACTTGATGATTTCTTTGTAGCTGAACTCTCTACAGGGTGATTTGTTTGTAGCTGAAATCCCTACAAGGTAACTTCTTCTAGCTGATCTTTCTACAGGGCGATTTGTTTGTAGCTGAGTTCTCTACAGGGTGTTCGTTTGCAGCTGAATTCGCTACATGGTGGTTTCTTTATAGCTGAACTCTCTACAAGGGGACTTCTTCTAGCTGATCTCTCTACAGGGTGATTTGTTTGTAGCTGAACTTTCTACAGGTGATTTGTTTGTAGCTGAACTCTCTACAAGGTGATACTTCTAGGTGATCTCTCTACAGGATGACTTGTTTCTAACTGAACTCTCAACAGGGTGATCTGTTCATAGCTGAACTTTCTACTGGGTGATTTGTTTGCAGCTGAACTCTCTACATGGTGGTTTCTTTGTAGCTGAACTCTCTACAAGGTAATTTCTTCTAGCTGAACTCTCTATAGGGTGACTTGTTTCTAGCTGATCTCTCTGCAGGGTGATCTGTTCATAGCTGAACTTTCTACGGGGTGATTTGTTTGCAGCTGAACTCTCTATACATGGTAGTTTCTTTGTAGCTGAATTCTCTACAATGTGACTTCTTCTAGCTGAACTCTCTACAAGGTGACTTGTTTTCTAGCTGATCTCTCTACAGGTGATTTCTTTGTAGCTGAATTCTCTACAATGTGACTTCTTCTAGCTGAACTCTCTACAAGGTGACTTGTTTTCTAGCTGATCTTTTTACAGGGCATATTTGTTTGTAGCTGAGTTCTCTACAGGGTGATTTGTTTGCAGCTGAACTCTCTACATGGGAGTTTCATTGTAACTGAACTCTCTACAATGTGACTTCTTCTAGCTGAACTCTCTACAGGTGATTTCTTTGCAGCTGAACTCTGGTTTCTTTGTAGCTGAACTCTCTGCAAGGTAACTTCTTCTAGCTGATCTTTCTACAGGGTGATTTGTTTGTAGCTGAATTCTCTACAGGGTGATTTATTTGCAGCTGAACTCTCTACAAGGTGACTTCTTCTAGCTGAACTCTCTACAGAGTGATTGATTTTTTTGCAGCTGAACTCTCTACATGGTGGTAGCTTTGTAGCTGAACTCTCTAAAAGGTGACTTATTCTAGCTGAACTCTCTAAAGGGTGATCTTTTCATAGCTGAACTCTCTACAGGATGATTTGTTTGCAGCTGAACTCTCTACATGGTAGTTTCTTTGTAGCTGAACTCTCTACAAGGTAACTTCTTCTAGCTGACCTTTCTACAGGGTGATTTGTTTGTAGCTGAATTCTCTACAGGGTGATTTATTTGCAGCTGAACTCTCTACAGAGTGATTGATATTTTTGCAGCTGAACTCTCTACATTGTGGTTTCTTTGTAACTGAACTCTCTACAGTGTGATTTGTTTGTAGCTGAACTCTCTACAGGGTGATCTGTTCGTAGCTGAACTCCCTACAAGGTAACTTCTTCTAGCTGATCTTTCTACAGGGCTATTTGTTTGTAGCTGAGTTCTCTACAGGGTGATTTGTTTGCAGCTGAACTCTCTACATGGTAGTTTCTTTGTAGCTGAACTCTCTACAATGCGACTTCTTCTAGCTGAACTCTCTACAGGGTGACTTGTTTCTAGCTGAACTCTCTACAGTGGATTTGTTTGCAGCTGAACTCTCTACAAGGTAACTTCTTCTACCTGATCTTTCTACTGGGTGATTTGTTTGTAGCTGAATTCTCTACAGGGTGACTTTTTTCTAGCTGATCTCTGTACAGGGTGACTTGTTCCTGCTGAACTCTCTACAGGTGATTTGTTTGCAGCTGAACTCTCTTACATGGTGGTTTCTTTGTAGCTGAACTCTCTACAAGGTTACTTCTTCTAGCTGATCTCTCTACAACATGACTTGCTTCTAACTGAACTCTCTACAGTGTGATCTGTTCATAGTGGAACTTTCTACTGGGTGATTTGTTTGTAGCTGAACACTTTGCATGATTGTTTCTTTGTAACTGAACTCTCTACAAGGTAACTTCTTCTAGCTGATCTCTCTACAGGGCAATTTGTTTGAGCTGAACTCTCTACATGATGGTTTCTTTGTAGCTGAACTCTCTATTAGGTACCTTCTTCTGGCTGATCTGACTACAGGGTGACTTGTTTGTAACTGAATTCCCTACAGAATAATTTGCAATGTAATAAATTATAATTGAGTAAATTATAAATGCAGCTGAATGCTTTATTAGGGTGACTGTTCTATTAGAGTATCTCGATCTCGCATTTGCTACACGTAGTTGCCTTTCGAATCATAACTCAGTGGTTTGTAATCCGATTCTTCTGTACTACTGCAAGGACTTTCTATGATGATTATTCCAGCTACATACTGATTTTCAGCTCATTGCTCTAAGCGGTTTGCCTGGTAGATACAAAAACTAATAGTTTTTTTATTCATAAAAATCGATTGCGTAATTTTGACACAGGTCGGGTTTTGTGTCATATCTCCGTGGTCTTTATCCCGATTCCTTTCAAACCACAAAAAGGCACTCCTACGATGGTTGCTCCATCTACATATCAATTTTCAACTGATTCCTCAAAGGAGTTTACCCTGTAGGCGTGACAGACCTTCGACCTTATTTTACGCAAATAATCGGTCATAACTCCGTGAATGCTCATCGGATTCCTACCAAAGTTGGTACACAGATCCGCCTTAATGAGCCCTTTACGTGTGCCAAATTTCAGCCCGATCCGAGCACGCATTCGTGTTTTATGGCGGATTTTGCGAATGTGAGAAATGAAGAAGTAGAAGAAGAAAAAAACTTAGAAATTAAAACGAAATTTTGTTCGCTCGTATCTCGGAAATGGCTGGAGCGATTTTCTTCAAAGTTGGTGTGTAGACTCCCCTTACTGGCCGGCACCTCTCTAGCAAATTTGGTTCCAATCGGATAAGGGATCACAGAGCTACATAGGTGTGAAAATTGCGTTTTCTTTCTTCCTGTTAATATACTCACGGGTGGCACGCCGGCTTCTTGGGCCGCACGACACACTACCGTGTGTCTTGATGTCAGAACAAAACTGAATAATTAAATAGTCCCATAAATCCCCGAAGGCATCATTATGCATACTGTAGTTTAGGCACCGGCCTATTATGCTGACATAATTTTGAGCATAATAGGTGCCTGAAAGCATCAAGCATAATGCTAGCATAATAGGCAGAATAACTGTCATACTGTAAGCAAAAATGCATGCCACAGATAAAGGTTGTCTTACAATAATAGAACAGTAGATGCCACTGATATGGCATTAAGTAGTTATCTGACATGACTGTTATTATAGTTTACATTGGAGCCAAATTCTTAATGCACAATGAGTACTTTTTACATTAATATAACCAGTTGTTCATAAGTCAAAGTTTATCATTATCCATAGAAAGTAACAAAACATGGGAACTGTGGCAAAAAATTTGAGCATAATTGTGAGCATAATAGGCAAATTTTTTGAGCACTGCAGCATAGCATAATAGGCAAAATTAAAAGCATAATAGGCTGGTGCCTACTGTAGTTACGTATGTCTCAATAACCATTATAGGGCCAGCGGGCATACACTACACCCTGTCACACAACAGGATGCATCTCGGTACTGGAGTAAAGTATTTACATTCTGATACTTGTATTATAAAGTCAATCAATTGCTTAATATCTGTTTAAATTTTCAAAGCTATAGCACATTGGTACATAAATTTACGGGCGATTAAAGTTCAAACAGTAGACAAATTTTGTGTGCCCACATGCCCCTATATTCACAGGCCCAGTCACATTTGCTCTCTTGACGTTCTTTAGTTTGGTTATTTAAAAAAAATGTTTGTTTCAGCTTAAACCATACTATAATGGTTACTATTGCTTTTAGACTTGAGAGAATAAACACAGTTTTCTGGTAGGAAATTTAATTCTGGCCTTTTTCTTTCAATGCTTCTAAATCATTGTGATAGTATCTGGTGATAATGGTTTGGTATTGCTGGTGTGGAAAGGCTTGGTTACTACACCCTTTCTCCAGCTAAAGTCCATGAAGTGCAAACAATTTATCAGGTGCAGTATACAAAATGTTCAAATCTAACCATAACATTGGTGCTAAAAATAGAACTTGAGTTAAAGTTAATGTACATGTATATAGATCATCAAATGTAAGCTCAAAACTAGTAATTGCTATATACTTGCGCAAATAGGAGTATGTCACAAAGTACTCACTATACAGCAAATAGTGTATGTGTGTTCTTCATCTATGCTTATGAAATGCCTTCTTCACACCTCTTCCACTATCATCTAATTTAGCAAGAAATAATGGAAGTTATGCCTTATTTTGGGAATCATACGTATGTGGTATCCATGCAATAATACAATATAACAGTAGCTTCCTTTTGTACCCCCTATGTAAGTTAAACCACTCTAAAATGTCGACACCATGATATCAGAATATTTGTATAAGGTCCCATTTGTATTGAATACACGTACAATTAAGCCTCTGAGATCAGGACAACTTTCCTAAAAGAACAGTATAGAGTGCCTAATAGTATTGTGAGAGCCTCTAGCTATATTTTATATAGTTAGAGGCTCTCACAGTATTATTCCTCTAGCTCTCACAATACTATTCTGAATCCTCTGAGTTCAGGACAACTTTCCAATTAGAACAGTATAGTGGAGTTTTAAGGTGTCCAGAATAGTGTTGTGAAAGCCTCTAGCTATGTTTTATATACACACACATGTATGTATAACTGTGTGCTACCTCTTAATCAATATTTTTATGTACAGTAAATAGATCATGAGATGCCCTTTGTACTGAGTTATGTCTGTTCTCAATCACTTCTGCTGAATCACTTCTGTCTATACCTTTTGTTATTTCCACTGAAATGACCAGCAAATCAACTTCTTTAAAGTACAGGGGTGTATGTTATTCTCTTACACTTGCATGTTGCTCCTCTTACATGAGAATTTTGGTAACCTTACAATTAATTTTAGCATACAAGGGAGAATTTTCAATGATATAAAGGTGCTACATACCAGTCTTTTTTGTGACCAAATTTGCAAGAAAGGTCATCCACACACCAAATTTTACCACTTTAATGATTCATAACTTAATTTAGATTTGAAATAAGTTATTGATTAAAATTTTGTTAGCTGTGAGCCATAACATAGAGCATTGGAGGAAGAAAATTTCACATATGTTTGAAACAAAGTTATTCAAACAATAGCATGTGGAAGACACAAATCCAGCCCTTAAGAGCATCCATCACATTATATTGCATAAACAAAATTACACTTAAAAGTCTTTCCTGTTGCCACCTATTTGCTCCACTAATGATTTCCTCTATTGACATTTATCAACAGCATATATTGTGGTCAGCAATAGCATGCCATATGAATATGTGTGGCACACAGTGTGTTGGGTACAAATTTGGTTCTACAAATAATAGTGCATGCTAAATGTACTGTTTGTACAGTATTTGCACATGTATAATGCATAATCACAAATGCAGTAAAATGCCTACAGTAAAGTAAACAGGCATAACATGGAATGTGATCAAAGGAATCTAATGAAACTTGGTGTATCACTTTGACTCATGATGCACTGTCTTTGTGCCAATTTTGAAGAAATTTGAAAAGAGTGGGTTAACATTTTAATTTCTTTGATACTTTAGCATGGAATGACCAAAATACTAGAATTTCCTGAGTTAATATCCCAATTTGCCCAATGCTGACAGAGGTCCAGCAGGTCCATAGTATGGAGAAATATTTTGTGACATAAAATAAACTATAGACCATATTGCAAGGTTCAGCCAAAAAAGCCCCTTCTTCTACCGGATTATTAAGCTATTATTCCTTTGACACAGCTTTATGCACTACCCTATCACACATATAGTCATCCTTTCTACTATACATTTGTGTACTGTGCCATATGTAGTGAAGTTGCAAACAAATAATATGTGCTATTGGAGGAAACGTGTTGAAATATCATCTCCATCATATTATGTGATCATGATGTGTTGTAGTCACAGATTTGATCTATTTTACATATTTCTGTAAACACATAATTATGTTGCAAATTCTCCTATTTTACATGTGCACTAAGTATACCCTTGGGTGTGGAAATCCAAGTGTTTTGTAGTGTGACTAGTCAGCAATGATTACATAGCTAATTAGGCTCACATTTCCTTCAGAATAACTTGACAATTCCAGTTAGTTTTTATGAAAATTTTAAGTTATAGTTAAAGCACCACCACACTAGGCATAATTTGAAGATTATAAACCTGTGACTGTGAAGTGTATTAGCTCATTGTAAAATATCAATCTATTCTAATATATACAATAGTTAGTAACTCTAATAGTAGAGTATGCTAGTAACCATTTGAGACAACTATTTTATTGGAGTGTAATTACCCACAAAGTTCCCAAGTCAATTCAAGATTGATTTGCAACAATACAATTAGTTTTAAATTTAAAGTGTTCTACTTGAAGTGCAAAGCATCACTATTCATCCAGAATAGGCAAAACATTTAAAGTAATGCATATGATTAAATAATAATAATAATATAATTATGAGCGTAATGAGCTGCCAGTTGAAGTATTGCAGCATAACATATATATATAGTTATACAACGGGCACGAGTGCTCTGCCTGATATAAATGCATGAGCCTGAGGGCCGTTAGGCCCGAAGGCAAGTGCGTTTATACAGGCAGAGCACGAGTGCACGTTGTATAACTGTTGTGTACCACTCACCTAATAGGTGGGGAGAGTCTCACAAGTAAGCGGTAACACTTATAAAGGTCAGGTTTCTAACATCGATTGTGGGTAACCAAGCCCAACGTTCTGATGACGTTCCCTCTACAGTACTGCAGCCACCTGGGATATTGAAAGCTAGTACGCTATGGTTTATATCACTAACCTGCATTCGCTGTTCGACTCTCATCATGTAGTGCTCAGCATACCAACATGATCACTCAGTCGCCATGTATACTAAGCGCCAGACTAGTCGCCATAGTGATTTTCTCGAGTGAAAAAAGCAGCTAATAGACGGTTTAAGTAAACAAAACCAAACTACAAAACTATACTAGTCTAATTCTTACTATTCACACTGGCTAAACTCGAATCTGGTGGCATGACAAAAACTGGTTACCACAATTGAACATAAAGGTGAGTATTAGTTAGAATATCATAGTTTTATTGAGTATAAATGTGATTGAAAACATAATAGGCTTAGGCCCTAAGTGCTGTATGCTTCATGCGCACAAGTAGAGTTGTGTAGTTAAGTAACAAATTACTAATTACTTTTATCCAATGTAACTTACTTTTGTAAAAGATAACTAAGTAGTTTAGTTACTAGCTACTTTCAAAATATACTTGTTTGTTAATTGTTTTGCTCAGATATGCATTAGCAAGCATAGTTATGTTCAATACGTTGATAAAACCAGTATTATATTTTAACAGAGGCATAGCCAGGATCCAGGCCACCTGGGCCATCATATTAACATTCGGATCAAGATACTCTAATAGAAAATATAACAGTAATGCAAATACCAGCTGCTCTAATAAACTGTTACAGCTAGCCTCATATTCAATTTCAGCAGGTGTAATGTTTAAAATTGTATATAGGATACCCTAATAGAACAGTGACATAAATACAGTAGTCGAACTAATACAGCACATCAATAATATTATGCTATGATAAACTGAAGCATGCCAACCAGGGGGTCTTAGGCATGCTCTCTCACAAACTCTGATATTAAATCTGAGAGTGATTTTTCAGCAGATATATTATAGTTAGGCCCGAGCACCACCAAAATTGGCTAAGCCCCTGGCCTTTACAATGGGCATGATTTGACTTATCATAACTTACACTGCTTGAAGAAGGATGCTTTACCAGGTTTTTGTCACTATGAAAAACAAGTGAAGTAGTGAACTAACAGATGGGAACATTTTGTTTATCGATGATAAGTAAACAGTTACTGTGTAGTTGGTTTACGTCATGAGTAAATAAAACGTTCCCATCTGTTAGTTTACTGCTTGATTTATGTTGTGATTTACTTCCAGTTCAACATGGTAAAACAGCTTTCTGCAAGTAGTGTTAACTTGTGAAAGGTAGTACCTTGAAACTATATCAGTTAGCTATGGTCATGTTATCTATTTTTTAAAACTTATTTATTTATTTAGGCTTTACAGCACAAAGTGCTGAAGGTCTGTAGGACACCTGGTCCTCCAGCCTGTTTAAAGTTGTTACATAAAGTGTGCGGAGAAAGAAACTAAAAATCCATGACTGGACCTGGGAAGCTATGCTTCAGATGTCTATATACCTGAATTGCTATGTCTTATTGTTAGGTCTGCTGGGTCAAACATGCTTAAAATTTTGTACAAATACTTTTAGCAGTTTCCCAAAATTTCACCTGTTATGCTTTTACTATCCTTATATGTTCCTAGGTTAGCAAAATTTATCTCAACTATCCAAGAAAATCTCAATCAGTAGGGACCTGCCTATTATGCTTAAAATTTTACCTATTATGCTATGCTGCACTGCTAAAAATTTTTACTTATGCTCAAATTATGCTCAAGCTTTATGCCCCATCAAGGATTTGCAGTATGGCTCAAATATTCTTCCTATTATGCTAGCATTATGCTCAATGTTTTCGGCACCTATTATGCTCATAATTATGCCAGCATAATCAGTGGGTTCCTATCAATCAGTAAATTCTTTATTTGAGAATTTCAGTATGACTGCTCTATTAGGAACATCAACCTACTTTTATGAAATTAAGCTACAGTTTGAAATATCTGCCTAATAATGTATGCTCTAGCATTATGGCACATAACCACTTTACATGATCTAGCAAATCAAATACCTCTCTGAGATCCAGTACATAGTATCCGACCAGTATCCAAGGCTGAGTGATAGTTGCCACAGACTCAATTGAGACCGTGATGAATCTGCTCAACAGATTTACCTGCTATTATCCTCCCTAATATTACTCAGAAGGTGAAACTGCTCAAAGTAAGTGTTTAGTTGAAAGGTAGCATGCTAATATCTTAGCCACAAGAGGGATAACAGAAATTGGTCTGAGCATCTCATTTAGTTCTCTTTGTAGACTATTATAGTAACCCTGAAGTCATTTATGGTATTGGACTTGGATCTACTCGGATGAGAGGGACATGGTTATAGTACACTGAGCAAACAAGAATTTTAAAAAGTGTCATTTATCATCTATACCATAAAAGACATCCACAGAGTAGAAGAAAGGCATGCCACAAATGGTTTTAGATTGATGGACAGAATTGGCAATAACATTAATGGTATGGTTGTTAATGGTAGTAATGATATGGTCAATAAGAATGTTAAATGTTGTAGTACATAATTGTGACCGGATTTGCAAAAAGGGGTCTTCCACACATATCAAATTCTATGAACTTGCAATATCATAACTTACTGTTCAAGAAACATAGCCTTGAAATTTCTCCATCTATGAAGCTATATGCACCACTGACCAAATTTCAAGCCAGTAGCGTTATCCATACTGAACTTATGAAGCATCATTTGTAAAGTTTGTAAATTGGATGTGCATGGAAGATGCCCTTTCACAAATGTGGTCACAATTCTGGATAGGAAGAAATGTTGGTTATAATGAAACCATACACCTTGTGTTAAATTCATACAGTCACATACTCTAATAAAACAATCTGGCACAGCTGAGTCAGACTCTTTATGCATTACAAGACAGTTAGCTATAGGCCTATGAGTAAGAATAGTATGTGATGTTCAGTAACTCATGATTTATATTACTGTACCTATAATTAATGTATTGCACAGACAGTCTGGCTTATATGTAAATGCCGACTTTCGACTTGTATGAGATTTTGCTCTTTGTAGCTGAGACACTGTGATATGTCACATGTAATCAAGTAGCGGTAACACTCTACTACACTGGTAATTTAAGTATTGGTAACTGCATAGAGCTCAAAATACATATCACAAATATACTCTAATAGAACAGCCAATAACTCTAATAGAACAATCAAGCAGCTGACTGTTCTATTAGAGTATATCGATCTTTTCTGTCACGTGCATTTTGAAGAGCAAAGATGTGCTTCAGCCACTTATTATGCGCCCATAACTACAAATTTATTAGCAAAACATGGGAAATGATGTAGAAGAGGTAATGTAAAATTATAATGATTATACAACACTTGGGATGTTAGCTAATAGTTATGATTGTATTATCTTTAGTCTGATAAGTAGGCACCAGCCGATTATGCTGGCATAATAATGAGCATAATAGGTGCCTGAAAGCATCAAGCATAATGCTAGCATAATAGGCAGAATAATTGTCATACTGTAAGCAAAAATGCATGCCACTGAAAAAGATGGACAGAACAGTTGATGCCACAGTGGAGTATACTTATTTGACACTACTATCATTATAGTTTACAATCCAGCCAAATTCTTAATGCACAACAGGCGTTAACTTTTACATTTAGCCAGTTGTTCATAAGCAAAAGTTTATCATTATCCATTAGAAAGTAGAACAATTCGAGCATAATTATGAGCATAATAGGCAAAAGCTTTGAGCACTGCAGCATAGCATAATAGCCAAAATTAAAAGCATAATAGGCTGGTGCCTATACTGATAAGTGCCTGAAGCACTAATTATAATGCTAGCATAATACATTGCAATATTCAGTGAATGCTATTCAGGACTTGTGAGAAGGCTTAAAGCCTGTGAATACAGGGAGTCTTAGAAACATGCATATATATGTAGCTTAAAATGTAGAGTTATCATGCTATGCTATGCATGCAATAGAAAAGTTGATTTAATAGAACACAGTCATGTAGTTATTAACATGACTCATTTGTTAGAGTGTTTGCCTTCACAACAAGCACTACATCTCTTTAACAAAACATGGAAGTGAAGTATAAATACTCAAAACTATTAGTAGAAATTTGGAGTACTGTAGCATAATAGATAAAATTTAACATGTAATAGGCTGGTATCTGTGAGTAAGGACAATTGTGATTATTATCAATGGAATAATTGATGATTTACATTGCTGCATAGGTTGTGATACATCAATTGATTGGTGGGATAGTTAACAAAACATTCTTGACTGCTCTATTAGGGTATTTTAATGTAGATGACTGCATGCTCTACTAGAGTGTTTCGATAGTTAGTGGAAAGATACAAACAATGCTGCTGACACATTGCACTGTAAAAACCTACCGAATCCAACCTGTATATTGCATGACCTTTATCAGATGTTTTCCTTGGGTCGTTACAGTTTCTGCTCTGTTTTCTTTGAATTCTACTTACCCACCAGGGAGCATAAGAATATGTGTTAACCTTTATAGAAATGTGACAATACAGTGGAACCTTGATTATCTAAACTAATTGGGTGGGGGGGAAGTGTGTTCATAAAACTTCCGTACATTTATATACAGAGCTTTGCTCAACTACTCTAATAAAACATAACACTTGTTGACAAAATACTCTAATTGAGCAGTCAATTTGATGTTCAAATAATTGAGGTTCCACTGTACTATACAAATGAGTTGAAATAACCCACAACTTGGGAGGTTCTATCCTTTCACAAACTAAAGTTTCAATGTGAAATCTCATGCCCTAGTTATGCCACTACTGTCAGCTGTTCTGGACTGTAAACTTGTATTTGATCCAATAGGTTATAGTGTACAGCAGATTGCATTTCCATTTAAAAATTGGGTCACACATGATGTGCTGCATTAATACACAGTTTCAAATGCCATCCATCACATAGTTACTTATACTAATGGTCCGATGTCAGCAATTTATTCCATGAAACAAAAACATTTATACTGTGATAACAATCTGCTGTACATTTTCTTTGTATGGACAAACCACTATTAGCACATTATAGTTCAAACTCACTGACTTATGGTACATATAGACTGATGACTTGAGCGAATCACGTAGGAAATAGAAGTCGTCATAAACTAAATGTATCCATAGGCGTAGCAAGATATTTAGATAGGGGGCTCTAGTTAGTGTTGGAGAAAAAAAGGTCAACACCTGCTAAGAATGGCTGCCCTCCACTGTATCACTAATAATCAATCCTTATTCGCAACTTCATAGTTTGCTCCACTGCTTCTCTGCATACTGTTTTATTAAAGTAACTGACTGCTCTATTAGAGTATCTAGACTTTTTTTAAAATTTACAATCAGAAAATCACAAGGGGGGCTTCCCCTTGTCCCTCCAGGTTGCTACACTTATGGTATCCTGTAGTAAAATCCTCACGTAAACTTATTAAATCAGAAATTAATCACAACATAAACACATGGCTACACAAGTATACAATAATTATAAGTTACACACATACACTCTTACTATTATAAACCATCAAATTATTACAGTTACACAAACACATGTGAACATGTACCTTGCTACAGCTTAAAATTGATCAATTGATAAGATTAGATTGCTTATAATCATTTCTAATTACCCATACACAAATATTACACAAGCAGTTCAACATCATCTTCTACTGGTGTTATCTGTTGTCTGGTAAGATGACAATTTCCTTTCCATCATTTTTATTGTCTGATAAAATCTTCACTCCAGATTTAACAGAGGCAGGTTGTCCACGAGAGAAGGTGAAGTAAGCTTCATTATCAGTGTACTTCATCTGGTCATCAAGATTGCTCAGTGGTGGCTCAGGAATCTGTAGACAATAATAGTGTAACTGAGACTCCTGTTGGAGTCTGACACATGCACACACAAATTCTTTCTTTGTCTTTTTTCCTTCTTATGTCCACGAGGACTTTGATTTCTTTTTGCCTACTTTGCAAAAATTGTTACCAAATGTAAATGTTTACTCAATTGTCTCAAACTTCGGCACAAATGAAAAGTGCATAAAAGTTATTAAGTTTGCTATGAATCTAATAAATATCCACGAGTTATGAACATTTACATGCATAAAATGAACTTTTATCTTGGCTACAAAGCAAAGCAAGCATGGAATTGAAAATTGGGTACACTGATCAAGCCTTTAGTGGAACCTAAGGCAAACTCACACTTATTCAGTATGAAGATGCTGGGGTAACACTTTGCAACTGAGAGGTGAAATGAGTGTTTGCATTAAGTATACCATAGAGACTGGTTGTTAGGTGCATATGCCTAATAAAAGTTCGTAAAAATATATTGTGATTAACATAGTGTATAGTTGTTTAAGTGCATGCGTCTAGTCAATAAACCTAGTGGAATCCACACTAAAACAGCCAGGCTGTAAAAAAAAAGTGCAACTTCTAAATGTATGGGTTTACATAGTTGTGAAAGTAAAGGTGGCAGGAAAGAAATGGTTGCAATGATGTTAACAAAAATAAATTTTAATAATAGCTGTGAGTATTATTAAAATTTAGTATCATTACAACCAATATGCACTTGGCCGCCTGCTTTGATTCGGCAACTTGCAAGTATTTAAAGGCCACAACATTTCATTGTGGATTAGAGTGTACATGGCAGTGATGGACGATGGGCTGAGGAGGGATGATATGAATGAGTGCTAAGGAAGTTGATGTTATGCTCCTAGAAACCAGGCATGCACCCATGCAGTTAATAGTTAGCTAAATAGGCAATCAATCAACTATGCAATATATTAATACTATTAGATAGTTAGATTTGTAATTTAGCGTATTTTGTAATTCATGAAAATTGGTTATTTCATTGCTATGCACTGCTGTTAGGGAAGCATAACTCGAACAAACCACTTGAATGCCTTTTACAATGGGTAATGCAACTGAAAAATGGGATATGTGGCTTTGTAGGTTCCCAGAAATAGCAAATTACTTCAAGGAGAAATGGAGTGTGTCCCATACGCACATTCGTGTGAGAAAACACAGCAGATACACTATAAAGAGTTAAGAAGATAGTTCTGTGTGTAATTTGTGGTTTATAGTAGGGACCACAAATGTGTGGGCATGGCCCATGAAAAAAACAGTAAAACTAAGCCCAAACAAGCCTTCCGATTGACTCAAAATGCTTTCAACAAGTTGCTATGATTTTAAAAAATTATTAAACAGAGTTTTTCTACTGACTGATGTCTTCAGACAAGCATAACTCGAAAATGGCTAAGGCTACAGGCTTGATTTTCTTAATGTTCGATGTCGTTTCAGCTGGACACCTTCCTTTTGGCATACTGCAGTGTGTACCATGCATTCTTCAAGGACTTACTAGTAGTGTCCTCCTTTGTGTTCTATTCATCTTTGTTGACAGTGAGAGGTGTTGATTTGACAGTAGTTCGTGATGGCTTCCTTTTGTAATGGAAATTGTCCACATTTTTCATTGTGCTACTTTGATTGCAGGGGTGCTTTTTGAACAGTTCTTGATTCATGATGCTGTGTAACGGGTTGAACATAGCTGACAATGAAGCGTAATGAATACTTCACTTATCAGACGACAATCGATAGCTGGAGAACGTGATACCATTTCTTTCTTTTGAGAGGATGTACGTCATAATTTAAAAAAATACAAAAATAGTTAACAAACAAGTACACATTTTTTTTTAAAATAGAATTTTCAAGCAAGAGTAAGGACCATAGCAACCTCGATAAAAAGTATTGAAACAAGCTGGTGCACAATATTAAATCATAATAAAACAATAAGAAGTGTTATATGCCCACCGTGCATTTCCATTATGGTATCTTGAGCACAGCAGGGATATAACACTTCTTATTGTTTTACTGTGATTTAAATTCGTGCACTACTCCAGCTTGTTTTAGTACATTTTGTCGATGTGTTATACTCCCTACCCTAGTTATTTTTTGTGTACTTGTGTGTAGCAGAGATTACTAGGTCATCAAAAGTGTGAATATATCATTTTCAGAACTTAAAATTGCAAAATTATAAATGTTCCCAAGAGACACATGTAGACCATACGCGGCCCTCAGACAGTCGGGCATACATTTCAGGCAAATACATATTTCAGTTTAGTCCACATCTACACTACATTACTCACATAGGGTGATTTAGGAACAAGAGCATCATCATAATCAATGATGTCATTACTAGCAGCTGGTCCAATAGTCCACATCACAGCGACATCCTCAGGGCTAGGTAGACGAGGACGATCATCAAATGGTGAGTTCTCTTGTATTGGGTCCAGTGGTCCATTACTGCTCATGGGGAAGTGCATCTGCTCAGAAATATAAGAGTCAATGGTGCGTGGAGTACTCAGTTGAGAACCAATGCTATCTTGTGTTCCATTGCTATCTGAACGTTGGTAGTTCAACAGCACAGCAGTCTTCGATATGTCCGAGTCCCTGAGGAGTAATATTGGTGTTTCAAGTAAACAAATGGTGAGGGTGACATAGTCATACAGTATGGTAGCAGTGAATAGTAGAGTGTACACTATTGATCAAAAGGAGGGTGAATGGGTTAAGGGAAATAGCTGAGACCTGAGTTAGTGAACTATACCAGTCCGAAAATTAAGCATCCTCTTATGTCAAAAATTCAACATGTTCATGTAAATAATTGTGCATTTATAGTACGCAAGCCGTGTTGTTGACCGACAAGGATAACATGAGACCTCACTGGTTTGGGCCAGTTTCAGAGTGCCCAACCATACAGTGGAGACAGACGCACACTACACATATGCAAACTACTGACACAAACACACTACACACCTTCTACCATTAATATCACTCCTTGATCTCTTATCAATATCATCATCTTGTTTGTACCTCCGACATCTCCTCAATGCAATGATGACACAAGCCACCACTATCACTATTAGTAACAGTACAACTGCTGACACCACGATGGCTATAATGATACTAGTGTTGGGTTTACCATCATCTGATATTTGGATATGGTCTATAGAATTACAGGTTACAGATGGTCATTACAGTGTTACATATGTGTTGCTCCTAAAACACAAAACCTTTTGTACTGAGGTCAAAAGGCATTGGTGTGGTATATTATTTGTATGGGATCAAAAATATACATCAATACAATGATTAATGAGGTGATGAAGTACACCTTTGCTATGTTTGGGACCCATGGTCATAATAATAAGGTGGTCTTATTCATGAAGTACACCTTAGTTATGTTTGGGACCTACTTGACATGGTCACTATAACGAGGTGGTCTTATTATAATGAGGTCATGAAGTACACCTTAGCTATGTTTGGGATCTACTTGACATGGCCACTATAACAAGGTGGTCTTATTATAATGAGGTCATGAAGTACACCTTAGCTATGTTTGGGACCTACTTGACATGGTCACTATAATGAGGTGGTCTTATACATGAGGTCATGAAGTACACTTTAGCTGTACCTGTCACTTTAGGGAGAATCCCTACTAAACAGTACTACAGTGCTGTTTGATATGGAGTAAAAGTCACAGCCTCCAGAAACTATAGCTAAAATTTTTGACATAGAGCAGATATCTACATAATCATGCTTTCTCAGTGACCTCTGTGTTGAATATGAGTTTCACAAGGATCAGTAACAGTCATGAGTATGAGTCTAAAGTAAATAAGTCATCAGAGGATTCTAATAATGTTTGATGATTGTACATGTTCTATTAGAGTATTGGACTGTTCTATTAGAGTATATTGATGTGGTACTGTGGGAGGTACATGTCACCATACTGTTGATTTCAGGTTGCTTGCGAATGTAATAGAACAATTCGTACACATGATTTTCAAGCATGACCATGTGAATACTTACGTGCAGCATTTTAATGTACTGAATAACCACCTCAGTATGTTCCTGGAATTGTCAAATGATCTTAGAAGGCAAACAATGTAGTTGCACTAGTGAAAGGCGCTTGGTTAAAAGGAAACAGCTCACATGTTCGAGCAACTATGTGTGCAAACTGTTCCAATTACATTCGCAAGCAACCTGAAATCCACTATATTGAATGAACTGTACTACTGTATGGGTCAGTCATCAATCAAGATATCTTGAACCAGCACATTCACAATACATACACACAACGCAACACACTGAGCAGCATACAGATAATTTACATACCAACAGTTGATGTGATGTTACTACAGCTCCAATTAAATACCAGGGATTCCCCTGGTCCCTTAGCATTGACTCCAGTAATATTGAAGTGGTAACATTGATCCTTTCTTACTTCAGTTACCTGGGACAACAGTGATGTCATCATTACTGTGCTACAACACTTATTACCGTATTTCTATAAATATAAGCTGAGAGAATTTTTCACAAATTAAATTTTTGTGTTAAAAATTTTTATCAGTGTCCTCAAGCAATGAAACATTTTTAACAATGAATAATTAATTTGTTAAAGTTATATACCATCCTTTTTTAGCAGAATGACAAGCAGTGAAACTTTCTATGCAGTGCTTTTCTACCCAATAAACAACTGGCGCCATGTTTCGTTGGTTGAATAATAGCACATCAGACCTCCTACATTAATAATTAGCACCATAGCTCTTCACCCAGTATTTGCTTGTTGTAGCAAATTCCAGCAGGTAGTACAATTACAGGTAAGAGCGACACCTACATGTTGTAATATTACATTGCAGTTCCAAGCGTGAAATTGCTATTGTTTGTGAACAAAGAGTGATTGTTGCAAAATGTGTGGCCTCCCTTTAGTTGTAGAGTCCTGTTTTGTAGACATCATTTATTTGTGCCTGATGCAATCAGCTCATTTTTTTCTAGGAATGCTTGTCTGAAACATAAACCTTGTGTTGGCCCCCAAACAAGTGGAGAGTAGTTGTTAACAATTTTCAAGTGTACTTTGTATTAGAGGCAATGTACTTGTTCAATGAATGGGAAAAGGCTGAACGCCATCATCTTGATATTGATACCAAATACCATGTATTTTAATACATCATAACATGCATTGTAAATCATGCCCCCAAGAGTCTCCTTGAAATTGTCTGACTTCTCTACAATCCATACGTACAACTCATGAATGTGTCAAACATATTTTTAAATGTTGGAGGCAATTCCAGGTGGCATGCTAAGTTGCACAAATACATTGTAAGGGGTGATCATAGGATTGATATGAATGACTCGAAAGTGATGAAGAAGATATTCCGTTACTAAGACTTGCTGTTCAAAGCCAAGTAAACGTGGATGAACAAAACTTCTGGGATACTTCCTCTTAATGGGTTATGCATCGCTAAATATTTGAACTGCTTATTGAAGTATTGTACAGTCTCATTGATAGCATAAATGTTTAATGGAGCGTATCCAAGGTGGACACTACACACATTATTATTATGGCCTAACTGCATATGATGTAGTTCACATTGTTTACATGTTGACAAAACTCTTTAAATGTGATAAGTGAAATATCTGACTATTATCACTCCAGTATATATAGCTACCAGTTACAGTACTGTAATAGTGTACAAATATGGTAACCATACACAGTACATGCACGATGCATGGCCAGTCAAAATATGTACATTGCTGGAGTTGAGTAATTATACAAGTTGTGTGTTACAAGGAGGCTACTATAATGAGGTGGTCTCCTCCCAGAAGAGACTGATATGGGAGGTGTTACCATATACAGTACTATATGTATAAACTTACAGGAACAGACTGGATATTTCCACTAGTGCTGATCTGAGAGATGGAGAAGTTGTAAGTCTTTAAGGAGATAAAGTCATCTTTTGGATGGCCGGGTTGTGTCACATGAATGACATAATACAGTATGGGACGACCTATCAAACTGGGTCTCCAACTAATCGTCACTGAGGTCCCACCATCAGTTTCCATCACCGAAATATTAGCAACTTGAACTTGACCTAAGGCAACAAAATACTGTATTTTGTGTATACAACATGGTCAACTTAGGACCAGTTAACATACTACAGTATTTGAACCTTTCAACTGGCATGAACAAAATTTTTGACACACACAACATAAATCATGCACCTACACAGTATGAACCTACTGATTATGTAATCCTCTCACATCTAAATTGGTATACCAGACCTCACTACTAAAAACACTTTGATAATCAGGACACGTACATGCAATTGTCTATGGTTCAATATTAATGTTACTAATAATGTACACGTTTTAGACCCCTGAAATCAGGACATCTCACTAAGGATATTTCAACATGGTAAGAAGGTGTCTACAGCAAATAAGATTCACTGTACCCCAATTTCTATATAGTGCTCACCAGGTAAAGCTTGTGTGGTGGTAAAGGTAACCACTGGTGACGGTTGGCCACACCCGGCTGAGTTACAAGCACTCACAATGACATGATACATCCTATTGTCCCACAAATCCCTTAGTAAATATTTACCATCAGCTTGAACACCAGTCAATGCTATATTCCTTGAATAAAAAAATAAATAAAAAAACCGAAGTGATTACAGTACACACATAGTAGGACGGCGCTAGTGTCATTACAATGTCAAGTTCCAACAAGATGATACAGGAAACAAGTATCAATTCAAGTTCACAAGCCTTATACACATATAATACTATTATGTACTACACACAAGAAGGGTTAAGGTATATTTCACAATCAACACTATACTACACTACACACACACACTTACTGTTCATCTCCACTAAACCAGTACGTGACATTGTAATTGGTGATTTGGGATCCCCCTGTATCATTTTTACCAACCAGTGGTTGCCATGACAACTCAGCAGAATCAGTATGTACATTGCCTACTTGCACATCAAGGGCAACAGGAACTGTAATTTGATTAGATATAAATTAATATATAATCATTTTATAAATGTATACATTAAGATGTAGAATAAGACATACCGGTTACATGGGTCATTATAGTTTTCTGAGCACTAAATGGTCCCTGTCCATTCTGGTTGCTGGCGGCTACGGAAAAGTAATATTCTGTAGCTAGCAGTAGATGAAACACGATTTGTATTTGGGTGGCCGGGACCACAAACTGTTTCATGGAATCACTATTGTGAACCTCTCCATAGTTGATCTGTAGAGTAAATATGATAGTGAATGAATTACTGTATGTACCCTGTAGATGACGTGAATTGGTATTGAGACTCGCTGCAATGAAAACTATGGCCCTATGGTTATTGTTGTAACCTTCTTTAAAAACCTCTTTTCAGGGGTTAATCTAAAGGGGGGAGGCACAGGCCCCCCTGGGTTAGCTATCCCCCCCCCCCCCCCCCCCAGGTTTATACCTAAAGCCTTGAGAAATGGAAAGGCTTAATTGATCCTAAAGTTGTATAATCGAATGGTTATTCAATAGCATCACAGTAAAATTTCACCAAAACTGGGTACGTATATTTACATCTAAATTTTTAAAAATTTCCTGGGGAAGCATGTCCCCCAGAATCCGAAGTGGCTTACTTTGCCCCCCAGCTTAACATAGAATCATCGCTATATATTCTAAAGTAATGCATACTACAGGGTTAGGTAGATGACCTTCAACAAACTATGTGTGTTGTGAAAATACAGCTTTCATGTTATTTTATTCTACCTTCCGTACCATACTTACAAGTTTCTAATAGGTGACAGCTACTAAGACATGTCCCACTATAATACATTACAGTATAAGCTTGAAGAAATTGCACTAAGAAACTGTTAATTTACCTGCCACCTGCCTATTTTGAATTTGGCCCGTAAATTACCATCTTATAGCAACTTAGACTTCAAAGAATAGAACAAAAACTAACCACAATTAAACATTTCCCTTTACTTTGACAATCTGTCATCAAACTGCTAGGGTTTTACATCATATGATACAACAGTAAAGCCATTATGTAAGTAGCTAAAAGTATAATAAAACTAAAGGAAGGAGGATGTTCTTGTTTCAACATGGATTCACCATTCACACACTACATAGGCATCACCTATTAGTCAAGAGTACCTTACAGTAAACAACTCTGTGATATCAGATAGTCTTTACCAAATTAACAAGTGAACAAGGAGCCATTTGAAAGGTACAGGAAATTATTAGGCTAGCTAAGGCTTAAGTTACATGTAGCAAGAGTATCATTAGTTACATGTGTAACACAAAGTGTTCACAACAAACTGTGAACTTGAGTTGTGATAAAGTATATGGAAAAGTGTGTGCCAGTATTTATCGTTACCATTAGCTGCATGCACACTCTACATATAAATACCACGTTTAGATTTCTATGACTGTTATATACAACTAAACACCGACGGACAAATACATCAGTGCACACACACACACACGCACACGCACACTACACACACCATGGACAAACACCTAGACAGACAAGACACACAAAAAATGGGCCCATTGCACATACACATGGACAGACATACAGATGGATAGATACACTTACATGATAGTGACTGATGTTTAGTCTACCAGTATCATTTGGACTCTGTAGTCGCACCATCACCTTGGTAACATTGATTACCTCTAGTAATGGAACGGGAGGAGCCCCAGGCAGTCCTATACAACAACCAATTACATCATTAACACAGAAACAAAGCAATCCACTTGAACCATGTATGAATGCATACACTGCAGAGGAAATAACAAGGAAAAACTCTAGTACATCATTTTCATACCAGAATCATACCCTCACAATCCACAGTAATGCAAAACCTAGTATCAAACAGATTTAGTCTGAAGTTTTGTATTGGAACAAGCATGTTTTTATGTTGTACAGTTATTTATATGGGATTAGGGATATTTTAAAGTCTCATAACTCACTTGTCCCTTTTGATATATAAACAGTCCAGTTCTGGTACCTGGCTCATGCAACAAGAGTTATTAACCAGAAAAGTGAACGCCAACATAAAAAAATATAGAATTGTTGGTACCAAATTGTCTGTTGTAGTCACAAAACTAAACTAAACACTTACAAAAACCGTACACATTGAGCACCTAATCACCATTAGACAAAAAGGGTTGCTCACCAGACAAGCTCACTTCACTCAACTTGTAGTTACTTCCGGCGGTGTTATTAGCATTACAACGATAAGTGTCTTGTTGAGATTGAGTCACTGCTACAAACCGGAGAATACTGATTATCAGTGTAGAGTTGGCGAACACTACAAGAGAACATACATGTGGTACTACGTATCTGTATGGTCTATAGATAGCTTCACTATGAGTGATGTACTAGCAATAGTATTGCATACAATGAATTGTTTATATGGTGTGTGCATGTTGTGTGTAGCGAAGAGTGTGAGTGCATACAGGTGCATACAGGTGTACACACACTAGCACATATTAGACAGGAGACCTCTAATAGAGTACAGTGGCTTACATATTTTGGTACAATAACTTAAGGTGCCAAAGGACACAGTATAAAGTACACAGTAATTTGATCCAAGGATAAAACAATTATGGAAAGGTTTGGAAGGCCATACCAATAGTACTGAAACATGCAGTACTTTTACCCAGAAGTGCTCAATATGGCTAGTCCATTAATGTTACAAGCTCATACCATCACAACTCACCCAATAATCAACACAACTTCATGAGTTACTACAAACACACAAGACTGCTTTGTATACTATGCAGACAAAAAAAATCTTAAAATTCATTTTTTGTGGTATAAGCCACAAATATTATAATTGTTAGATCACTGCAGCATACCAGTACAGCACAAGTAGTCTTCAACAAGGGTAGTTACATACTTTGACCTGAGGGAAAGTTTGTCAAGTACCTAATGTACACACTTACACCCACACACTATTCAAGGTGCTGTGAGACCTTATTTATGTATGTGCAGTGTTACTATACCTGGAATAATTCCGATGGACGGAGAGTCGGTTAGCATAGTTCCGTCACTTTCCTTGCTCCATGTTAGTGATATCAATTCTGTACCAGTGACCATGCAGGTGAGGTTAGTAGCATTGGTCTCTTGAATAATATTGGATGGCTGTTTAGTGATCATTACTTCTGGTAATTCTGACAAGGGAATTAGCATATAAATACTTTTGTGTATTTCAAATACAAAGAAATAATGGTATTTGGAAATACAGATTATCAAGAGTTGTTACTACAAGATAATATCTAAATGGTCAAAGAATGAATTAAAGGCGGTTTGGTTGTAAAGCCAAATACTTTCTTATAGAAATTAATACGCGAGTCCTTGAGTTTATCAATACAAATAGAGGAATATAGTGTGTACTAATATATAACTTTAAAATAAAATTCTCTATTACAAATTTATTACACAAACATCTATACATTGTACAAGGGGTTTTACCACTACCTATAGGATAGGATATTTTGTTGTCTAACAGATTTTTGTCAACATAAAAAAATCTATACAGTGATAGGCTAAATTAGAAACCAGCCAATAGCTAAATTACTAATGTTCAACATGTTCCCATAATCATTGATACCAAAATTGCTGTGTTGGCATTGACAATTAATATAATTTTACTGGAGCAGGTTAAAAATATAACAAGAGGTACAAGTTTTTGCTGAGATTTGTACACAACTCAAACACACACAACACAAACACGCACACATATACAAACATCACAAACACGCGCGCACACACACACACACACACACACACACACACACACACACACACACACACACACACACACACACACAACACAAACACGCACACAGATACAAACAACACAAACACGCACACACACACACACATATACAAACAACACAAACACGCACACACACACATATACAAACAACACAAACACGCACACACACACATATACAAACAACACAAACACGCACACACATACATATACAAACAACACAAACACACACACACATATACAAACAACACAAACACGCACACACACACACACACAACACAAACACGCACACACATATACAAACAACACAAACACACACAACACAAACACACACATATACAAACAACACAAACACGCACACACATACACACAACACAAACACGCACACACATACAAACGACACAAACACGCACACACATACCAATGACATCCAAACGAAACCTTCTGAACTCAGTAGAAACAAAGTTAGATACCCTACATTCATAGATTCCAGCATCAACTGGTCTCAGTTCACTGAAGTGTACTGTCCCATCACCCAACACTCTTCTGCGGCCATCAGCAGTGCTATTTAGATCACCTCCATTAAATCCCCAGATCCACTTCCTGATATGTTCTCCACGACAATCCAGTGTATAAGGTCTACCATTGGCTCCAACAAAACGTTGACCTTGAGCGATGTCCAGTACAACTCGTTCTATGGAGAATATCAATGCACAGTGACCACTGTGTAATAAATACATTGTAATATTACCTCTTTAGTACGTCCTTTATGTAGTCATTTATGTACTTAACAATACACTTTGACAGTACTTGTGGTACCAAGTATGATAGTATATGAAGTTAGGGCGTATACTTTATAACAATGTTTTAGATGAGGTTGGATGATCCTATATAGTACGAAGTACACCTATTGGGGCCTACTTGACATGGTCACTATAATGAGGTGGTCTTATTAATGAGGTTATGAAGTAAATATTACAAAGAATACTTCTACAATTGTTACCATACTAGATTATAATAAATTAGTACAATTTCTGGAACAGCAAACAAATGGACATTACAACAGGTGTCGACATTGCTTTCTTGCAGCCTTTGGCTATTTCAAACATAGGTTCAGGCAAATGATTGTCATGTAAACTAGTTTGTAGAGACCTGAACAAACCACATGCCCATAAAAGGGTCAATCAGATCTGGTCACATGTCATGTTTAACTTTGTGGCTAGTAACAAATTTGGTACCTGGTAATAGAATGATTCTAGCCAGAAATAATGCCAGGTAAGTTACTCAGACAAACCAACCAGTTTGTAATGATGGACAAACATACCAGACGAACACACACACAGACTAACCTTCATACATTACAGAAGCGCGCAGAGACAGAGCTTCCTCGACCATAAAGCTAAACAAGGAACAGGAGTATATTCCTGCATCACTACGTTGAGCCGTAGAAATAACCAATGAATAAGAACTTCCAGATGGAAATATACTATATCTTCCTCCACTAGATAATCCACTGCCATTGTGACTGAAGTGTAGGAAACGAAAATTATTTTGATCATAGTAACAATTGAATTGTATGATGCCTCCACTAAAGTATTCATTACCATTCTGAGTCTGAGCTTCCAGTCTAACTGTAATATTATGATATAATACAGTGTAAACTCATTACTGTGAACAATGAATTTTAGTGATACACTTAAATTTAGTGAGGTATTTCATTGTACAGCCAATGCAATGAACAAACAAACTTATGTCAAATTGCCAAACTTTACAGTTTACGGTGATAACAGCAGGAACCAATGTGACCACTACAATGAAGTGGTCTTATTAATGAGGTCATGAAGTGCACCTTAGCTATGTTTGAGACCTACTTGACATGGTCACTGCAACGATGCGGTCTTATTAATGAGCATATGAAGCACACCATAGTTGTGCTTGGGCCATACTTGACATAGTCACTAGAATGAGGTGGTCGAATTGTAACTGATTGTTTTGTGTGCTCACAATAGCAGGTGCTACACAATAGGTTCAGTGCCTAGAGATTATTGTACATGTACATCCCAAATTTTATATCCAATTATGCAAGCTGTATGCGGGTAGGGGACCAGTATTGATGTTTCTTGAAACACGCCAATCTGGGAGACCCGATAAATTGGAGTTATTTCTAAGATGGGACAAAAGGATAATTATGATTCAAGCGGTTATATTAGTAGTGCATTACTGAGGTGGTCACTGGTTAGCTACAACATATGGAGAAAATTATTATTTACAAACATAGTTATTATAATTAGGGAGTTAAAGTGTAAAATATTAGCATGACTTCATCAGTGACATCATCATTATCAGATGAGAAACGAGTGTAGGATGAAGTGTTGGAGTGACTGTGTGAATGCTCATCATGTTTCTAGTGAGTATGAATACTAACTAAACTATACACACACTACGCACTACAGGGGAAAGCCTTTGGCTGTGCTGCGGACACTGCAGAATACATGGTGATGCTTACACAGCAAAACACCAGTACACCTGTGCTGTATCCAGGCACACTAATATTCAATGAAGGCATATCCTCCTGGGTATAGGACTACTATCACACAAGAGGTTGTACTATGGTCTAATGGGAGAAGTTGTGGTCACATAAATATACCACCTGAAACCTTTCCAGTTTTGTGGACAGGGGTGCCACAAACACATATCCCTAAATTTATAGGTACAGGTATAACACTCAATAACAGCCATTCAGAATATACTATAACTCAGCATAAGCCAAACACTGTATCAACCAACCCCCTAACTATACAGGTGTGGGTGGTATACCAGGAAGGAAGGAAAGAGTAATGAATGGTGCATCACTGACTATTCCCCTTGTAATAAACGTTATGGTAACTACTTATCATACACAACACATTATACCACCACCATCTATATGGGAATTATCTGACCACAGTACTGTACACAAGTGGCATTAGTTTATTTATCAAGCATAATCCCACAAGGGACATGTGAAGCCAGTCAGACTCTTGAAGTAAAAAATGTCCCTGACACCAGGTGGTTGCATTGATCCTGTTTGGCAATAGTAAGACCAGAGTGAAGCCAGTACAATGTTATGGTTACTGCTATAAGCTCCAAACAGGCTACCTAGTTACTGAAGCCAAATTTAATATCCACAAATGAGGCTTTGTTGTATTGTATTGGCTGCTCAAATATAATAGTGACCCCTCCCACATCTATTTCAATGGTCACATAAAAACCACACTATCTTTATTATACACATAGTGTGTAACCTTAATATTCAGCTATGCATGTAGGTTCACAAGCATACACAAAGGCCACACATAGCACATTAACAAACACACCCTCTAAAATGTGATTATGTATACAAATATACTACACTAATTGATGAAACTAAAGGGGGGTTACTATTCAGTGGACTGGACTACTGGACTGGAACACTGGACTGGACTACTGGACTGACATATTTTTGGTTTTTACACATTCTGAGGTTGGTTTTATTGAGTCTTGCTAGTAAGAACCCTTTGGGTACCTGCAGCCCACTTCTAAACACTGAAGACAAACAGTGGAATATGCGAAAACTGCCTCTTAATAATTTTGCTACTCTTCATTATGCCACTATACAACACTTATTCCTTACCTGGTGTGTAGTAATGCTGCAGGCAGTGCAAGGAACTGAATATGACAGCAATAGTTAACCAGCGATCAACTAGCCAGTAGACAATCTTTCGAGATATCCTTGAGGAGCAAGCTAGTCTCGCCAGCATGGCCAGACCTCTCTAGTCAGTGCAGGGGCTTACCAATTAGAGATTTTTCAGCATGGGCGCTTATAATCTTTATTTGATAAGCCCCTACACTGAAACAGCGAAACTAGTGAGAGCAAGACTAATGAGACTAGCTTGCTCTAAGTATATATCTTGAAGGATATTGTCTACTGGCTAGTTGATTGCTGGTTAATTATTGCTGTCACATTCACTGGTGGAATTCCCTGCACTGCCTGCAGCATTACTACACACCAGGTAAGGAATAAGTGTTGTATAGTAGCATAATGAACAGTAGCGAAATTATTAAGAGACAGTTTTCGCATATTCCACTGTTTGTCTTCAGTGTTTAGAAGCGGGCTGCAGGTGCCCAAAGGGTTCTTACTAGCAAGACTCCGTAAATCCAACCATAGAATGTGCAAAAGCCAAAAATATGTCAGTCCAGTAGTCCAGTCCAGTGTTCCAGTCCACTGAATAGTGACGCCCAAACTAAAGTACCTCCATTAAGCTGCATTATCTACTTTCAAGACAAATATTTCACAAGTATGTAACTTCATAGCATGCTCATGTTTAATACAGCGTGTTTAAAAATTGTGCATTCTAAAAAAATTCAATGGCATTATTCAATGGCATTATTCAATGACATTGCCACACATGCAAGCGAAAGCCTGTAAAAATTTTGAGGTAGACTCTGGGATCTCACCAAACCCATGATGATTTTATTTGAAACCACAATCTTATCAGTACACTAAGTAATAGTATATTCACACCACCCTATCATGTACGCTATTTGTACACACTATTGTAGACTAAACGACTAATTCAAAGCCACAGGTACAACTGCAACATACGCACACATACTCAACTCACCCCCGTTACACAGAAATGGCGCAACAACCATCAACCATATCAGTGCGAAACAAGTCAAGTGCTTGAAGAACATGTTCCAACAAGGCAGCGCTTTGAGTACTGTGGAGGCGAGATACTAACGACAAACTACAAGAGAGAATAAAACGTTCATTACACTAAATACCACATTACACTGACAATACATTATATACACTAAACTACGTTGGGACATGAATTGGTTTCCGTTTTGTAGTATGGGCGACCCGTTTCCCACGAAATCCCTTGTCCTTTGAAAATTCGGTACACGGAAACTGAACTTACATTGACGAATGGGCACACAATAAGTCAGTACACAATAGGACAGTGACTGGAGGAAGGTAGGTACCTGAGAACCGAACGCGCTCTACTCTACTTCAACCTGGACTTCCAACTTCTTTTCAATCTTTTGTTTACAATCGTGATATTATGCGCATGTGGATTTGGCGCGCGCACACAACCCCGATTCAAAAAGGGAAGAAAAAGTAGTAGTTCATTCTGACGAATAATACAGGCTTTAAAGTGAGTGTAAATGTGTTGAGTGAGTGGAACATGGACGAGGTAAACAATTAATTTGAAAAATTGGCATGCTTAAGCGCGTATAAACTATTATTGTATTAATAAGTTATACACGCAAAATGGTCATTGCAGTCCTGATTCCTAGTAATGATGATAATTTTTCTATCTAGACCATCTAAATCTTGCCCTTTTTTGCTGTTTGCTCCAAAACACAGAAAACTGTTCATTCTTGTGTAGCTATTTACCTATAGTATGTACATGTTGAGCTGAATCCTCAAAAACATTCAATAACTCATGCCGGATGCAATTACACACGATCTTGAAATTTGGCTCATTTGTAGTACTGCTTGACCCGCTAAAAATTTTCAAAATCTTTTTGTTCAAATGTCTGACAATATTTACAGCCAATCAAAATTTTCACAATACGTTTCCTATGGGGAAGCCGTAAAAGTACAGTGTGAATTACAGCCCTTTCCCGAACTTGTAATGGAACCAAACCGTACGTGTCTGTTGTTGACACCTTTGCTGTTACCATTAATTATCTGGTTGGCTGAAATGTTAACTTTGTTGAGGGAAAAAATCCACTTTTAATTTTTAGCTGTTTTTCAGGATTCAGCTCAACTTGTACATAGCTACTATAGGTAGTGGAGAATGCTAGCTACACCTCAAATATAGCCACATGTTACCTTAAACTATTAAAGTACCATATTTAGGTTAAACATTGCAGTGTGTAGCTTAATTCCACTTCAAAATTGATGTGGCAGGTATTCAAACTTGACCACCACTCAATGCTCGAGCCCATGCATGCTCGAGCACACTCAATATCTAAGCCCTTATTTTTGAAATTGATTGTGGCACCACTCAAGTGATTCAGAAGCTACTATTGAAGTTGTGGCATTTAACCAGGGTAATATGGGTGTATATGATATTCTGTAATGCAGCTGCATCTTAAGTTGATGCTGGTTCATAGGAACTAGTGCATGGTAGCAGTTTGAATTAAGTATAGCACTAGCATGTGGTACTGTTCTAGAGTAGCTGCTTTAATGGTTTGGTCCTTAAATAACACATACCTTGAAAGTATAGAGGAGATAATCACTTTACATGGTCTATAATTATTGCTTTTGGAATCCAGTGAGTTATTTCATATACCGTATAGCCTAAATATTTTGAGGGGCAATTATTTCGAGGTTGAGCAATGTTGCTAAAAATTTTCATGGATTTGCAAACACTCCCAAAATGTATAGACTATATGGAGGTCTATGCATTTCAAGGATAAAAAATTCTCGCTGATAATACCCAAAACCACGAAATCAGCAAAAATTTTCCCCCTTGAAATATTTAGGCTATACGGTAATATTCTTTGTAGAATAACATGCAGCTGGTGTATTTACTTCTTTGTAAACACCTGGACCATGTCAAAGCATTGATATGATTTACTATTTAGACTCCAGCAATTATTGGCTATATGGCCTGGTGTTCTTCCTTACAAGAGTTTAAAAAAGTTAACTACATTAAAGTTCACAAATAGCTAGCAACAAAACAAGTTATTGCTGGTTACTATACTCGCTAAAATAAGAACAATGGCTAAATGCTGATTAAATGGCACCAAATTAGCCAGTCACTTACAAGCTTAGCTACAAGTAACCTTTAAGTCATATGACAACATGTTGGTCACCATAAAGTATGACAAGAAGCATGTGTTTAGAGTCAGGTGACACATACTATACTATGCGGTATAAGTGTCATAACATCACATGATGTCTTCTTCTTCTTGACCTTGTGTGCTGACTTTAGGCTTGAGAAAATTAACTGTTGTTAATCAGCGAACATACTGTACATCACGTATTCATATAATCATGTAATTTTAAATCCAGATTTTTCCTGAAACTATTATAGGGATATAGTCTCCAATCCTGTATGGATGAAAAAGCCAGGCTACATTGCCTATATTTTGGTGGTGGAAATATCTAGCAAATTTTCCTAAATAATAAGATTGGAATCTACCTAGATTGCATAATAATGCAGTAATCCTGAATTGACCACTTTCAGTGCAGTATATGTGTGTAATTACACCTTCAATTATTTTCCCATTACACTCCATTATTCCCTGATATATTCCAGGGGTTTTATAGTACTTCTTGCAACAAAGGCAAAATTCAAAAGCGTAAAGTGTCAAATAGCTTCTTTAATTGACCAAAGGATGTTGTTCTGCAGTTCCTACATGTATATATATACTAGGAAAGGTAACAGTATTCAACTACCATAATGGAAATGAACTACGCATGTTTTATATTTTTTTCTGGCTTGTTAACGTGTAAGAAGCTGTACCACACTCTATACTTTTCACTCTCTAATGTTACAATAGTTAATAAATCCCCTGCCATCAAAATTCCCATACTTCCCTCATCCTCATCTAGCCAATTAGGGTGTACATGAAATTTACAAGATATGAAGGTAACCAGCTTGAGCTGGTTGTAAATTAACACAATCACGTGGAGTAACACATCTCTTGTCGGCCATCTCTTAAAAAGACCATCTTGTGGTTGCCATGCACCTCAAGCTAGCTAGTATGTATTCATAGGCATAAGCATGGCTACAATGTAAATGTACTTGATATAGTAAGCTAGGCCACCATATTAGTGAGGGCATAGTTATTGTCCCATTGCCCTATTAATGAGGTATCACAGCTTGTTTATTTCATTCATACTCAATTTTGACTGTACATGGTTTTTACCACACCCACATTTCATTGTGCAAGTAAAAATTCAATTATTAGCTACAAACAGTAGGTAATTTCTTTCAATTGATAATGTATCTAGATTACGTAGTTACTGTGAATATGTACATAAATGATTGAGGATGTATAGGGACTGTCCAACATGACATATAGTATTCAGTACTTGTTTCCTTGCTGTGGTTGTGTTCCCAAAATGTAATAATTTCAATCATTGGCCAGCAATGCAATTTTCTTGTAAGATATTTTAAATGTCAAGTGTTACCATGTTTGATAGTCTGTGCTTAGTAGCGTGTTTATAGAGTGGGACTTGGATAATCAGGACACTTTTGGTCAGTCCCAAAGTGTTATATATATATATATATATACAGGTTTCACTTAATTTAGACACATATTTATTACTAGCATTGTTACCTGCCCTACGTGCAGGTATTATAATAAAAAAAATTAATGTAATAGTATAAAATAATTACAAAGACAGCATATTATGATTGCCTTTCTGGGTCATTGAAATATACGGAGCAAATCACCATCTATTATAATGTAGAACTAAACACAATGCAGCTATATATTCAGTCATAATGCATTGCAACATTTTGGAGCATCAATCATAAAATTGTGCATCGGTAGTGCAAAATAAAGTTGCTGGGAATGATATTTGTACTATGCATAAACTATTTTTGGAGAACCCAGACAAATAAACACTTGCACAATGGAGAGTACTTAAATATCCATAGCACGTGTACCCCTTTTGTTGAAGCAGATAAATTAAATAGTGTGAGCTGTGTATCTCCAAAACATGTTTACAAAGAGGCCTATTCCAGTAAATTCCAATAGGTCTCCAGCATAGCTAGTTGGATAGTATATATTTGTACTATGCATAAACTATTTTTGGAGAACCCAGACAAATAAACACTTGCACAATGGAGAACAGTGAAAATATTCATAGCATGTGTACCCCTTTTGTCCAAGCAGATTAATTAAATAGTGTGAGCTGCGTATCTCCAAAACATGTTTACAAAGAGGATTATTCCAGTAAATTCCAATAGGTCTCCAGCATAGCTAGTTGGATAGTATAAATAAGCTGCAAATAAATACTTTTCACTCACTTGAGTTTTGTAACTTGAAATGAATCTGAACACGGAAGAAATGGATGTTAGTGGTATCAAAGGTGCATCAATAGATGCACGCATAGGTGGCGTGTTGGGAGATATTTCATCTGTGAAGAGAGGCAAGAGTGCATCATATTTTGATGGCGAGATAAGGCCACACCAAGTCAAACCTTAGTTTCTGGTCACCCGCCCGCATGGTAAACCTGGAACCCTAGTTTATGAGGACTATTATTAATATTACAGGTGCTTAAGTGCACGTGACCCAGCAAGACACTTATTTTTTACTGCAAAAGATCGATATACTCTAATAGAGCAGTCAGGGATTCCAATAGAGCAGTTACACTACTCTTAACTCTAATATTAGGTATATATGCCACACTAATAAAATGTTTCTAACTATAGCTAGTTTTGTCCTTGATTATATAGCTGTTCAGATTATAACTGTTACTAATGCTTCTGTAACCAAAGTAATTTCAGTAGCATTAACTACTAGTCCATGCAGATGGGCCATAGCTTTAACTTTATAATTCAAATGTAGTCCTCTAATGATTAGTCTAGTAACTTCAAATTCCTTATCACTGAACACTACAGGGGTATGGAAAGCCGGCAACATTTGGTGAGCTTAAACTTAAACTTTTCCATAACTAAAATTAGATTGGTAAGTAGAAACCCTTATAGTTTAAACATTCCCAGATGATCACTAAAAAACACTAGTCTGGAGCACTCAATGACTCAAAACTTTGACAGTTACTTTTTTCAAGGTTACTGAATAGAAGGCTGGAAACACATAGCTAGTGGGCTAAGACTTCACATTTGAATGAAGAATTTCTGATGTGAAAATAGAAGTTAAATTTCATTTTGGATCATGATCATTTGAACAACTTAGCTATAAGTCATAGTAATACTTTCCTGACATAGCTAATGAGACATTTATTTCACTTGGAAAGCATAAGTATAGCTACATGAGTAAAACATTTCCAATAGTATATTCTAAATAAATAAATAAATAAATATACTTAAATGCTATACATCAGTGTATAGCTAGCCATGATCCATCAACAACTTTCCTAGTGCATTTTTTGCCGAAGCACAACTACTTATGTTGTTGGTTAAGTTTGACTAAAAACAAAATCAACATGAATTTGCTAAATTGAGCAAACAATAATACCATACAGTATGTTGTCACAGTAGAGTCTATAGTCCTGAAGTCCTGATCATCCGCCCGCCCGCATCCATTTGTAGGCTTGGGAGTGACCAGAAACTAAGGTATGACTTGGAGTGGCCTAAGCGATGAGCAAAAGAAAATAAGATTGTATGGGTTTGACAGCTCAGTCCGAAAACGGTTATTTGAAGAAACTGGAAAAGCGGTTGTCTTGGGAAATTGTGAAGTCAAGAAAGCTCGCCATGGCAATGAATATGAGGTAAATGTTTAGTAGGATTTAATACAGTTTAGTTAAATTTTTTGCATGTTATAGGTGTTAGTGAGCAAGAAAACTACAATAGAGAAATCTCCTCGAAAGTATGATGTACAGAAAATTGATGATGATTGTAACACTGCATTAAGCGATCTATCTGATATTCCAGAATACACAAAGGTTACTTGTGAAGGCAAGGTGATTGAAGTAGATAATGTTGTTGAAACAGCAAATGGAATAAAGCTACAGAGTATTACGATTGCAGATAGATCTGGTACAGCTAGAATTGTCTTGTGGGGAGATGATGTAAATATGCTGTCTTCATCCAAATGCTACAAATTTGAAAAGGTCATTGTCAAGGAATTCCGTGGTGAGACGCAGTTGTCTGTGTCTAAGAGCAAAATAGATGAAATAGATGACATTGATGCAGTAAATATAAGAGAGCAAGAGAAGGTGCATACCATTGATGAAGCAAAAGTACTTGGTGTACAATTATTTGAAGTGTACAAAGCTTGTCTGAACTGCCGCAGCAAACTGCCACATGGAATTGAAGGAGAATTTGATACTTGTAGCAGATGTGGTATGCTGCAATGCACGGATGAATGCAAAACAGAAGCGACTGCACAAATGATGATTAGATCTGAAAGTTCCAGCAGTGTTGTTACCCTAAAAGCATTTGGAAGAAGCTTACAGGAAATAGCTGGAGAAGAAGTTTCCAGTCCACTTGCACTTTTAAAAGCTACACCTTTCAGTGCAACTCACCAGCATGGAGTGATCCAATCAGTCACCAGAGTGTAGCTTTTGTAGCATGCAACTGCATATGTGATTAAATACTTTATTGACTTGTTAACGCTGTACTAATGATGTGCTTGAAAATCAGTATTAATAATTCAATAAGTTTGAGGTTAAATGTACTATTTCATGACATCGAATAGCATGCTGTCACTGAGGCCTGCAGCTGAGTTGGATAACCACATTTGTTTGTAGCATTGGTACCTGCCCTATGTGCAGGACCATCTCCACATTAAACATTTTAATGCCACAAAGAGGGACTAAGCATTAAACACCAGCACTGCTAATGTAGCTTTGTAGGGTACATGGTGATGTCACATTTGTTAAAGAGCATGAGGTTTTCCTATGTTATTAATGATGCAAAACACTAAAGTTTATTGTTTGTGGTTTTGACAGGAATGTAGTTTAATTATTCAGTGCATCTTCCCTACCAGTGACTTCAACGTGCTGTATAGAACAAACGGAACCTTTTCTGCTTTACATGAGAACTAATGCAACAATAATTAATATATTGGGAACCAAGCATAAATATTAGTGTCCTATATTTGCTGTGTAGCATGTATGTCGATAGTGCTTTAAAGTACATGATCCTTATGCAGTACATAATAATTTATAGTGAAGCATGCATGCAAGGCTAGCTAATTAGTTAAACTGCATGTGAGCTAAGGCAATTGTATACAGTATACTCTACATTACATACAGGTTGTGTACACACGGTACAGTTTCAGTTTCTACATTTTGATGTTTACCTTACCGACTGTCACAAAGAGAAATGAACTTGAGCATAATTTAAAGTCAACACAATTTGCAGTTATAGTTACTGCATGGCAAGCAAAAGTTCAGAACTTGTCCTATGCACTTTCAGTTCTGATGTTGCAGTGACACATATACCTCTTGCCATACAAAAACCCAGTTTTGAAACACCTGCAGTGTAATTGACCAATAAGGTAATGTATGAATCTTTAGAGTGAAAGCATGTAAGCAGGATAGTGAAACAGTTGTGCCAGGTCAGATGCAGTTCCTCGGTGTAAACTATGGATCTGCATGGTTCCAGTGTTATCATTTTTCAGATGCACAGTAGTATTTGTTCAATCATGCAAGCTGCCTATTACTACAGCAGCATTGAGGTAAGTCTGAACAAACAGTTTTTCATGTCAGTGCACACCTATGTGCTTAAAACAAAGATGTAGATATTCTGGATACTGGTGAAAGAAGCTTTTACCTACTCTAATACAACACACTGGACCAACACACAGATGGACAAATATGTTGGCAATTTGTCTGCCCTGTCCCAAAAGTGCTATAAGAGTCCCTATTATGTGAGGTAATTCAGTGCCAGTGCTGAAAAACTGATCATAAGAGTTTGTAGATGAAGACTTGCATGGAACAGATAGAGCAAAAAGGTGCATCAAAAAGGTCCCAAAAGTGAAAAAAAAAGTTATGACCTAGGCGGGGATTGAACCCTGGCTGGTTATAATAACTTGGGGTTAAGGGAGGTGCACAAATCGCCACAGTTGTTTATCAGTGGTTTTGACAGGAATGTAGCTCAACTTTTCAGTGATCCTTCCCTACACCAGTGCCTTCATCGCCCTATAAAGAGCGAACAAAAGCACGTATTGATTTGCTACAACAACACTCGAGTTGCCAGATGATGGGCGTCTAATTTCGCTGAAGTCCCGCCTCGATACGTGCTTTGCATGCCAAGATATGATGAGCTAAAAGCCGTGTTTTAAAAAGGTGTTCACGAAAAGGTACTAAGTAGAAAGAAAAAAATCTGTCAACACGTGGATTTGATCCCACGACCTCTTGCACGCTAGTCAGGCGTTCTACCACTTGAACAGTATGTGCTGTGGTTTTCAAAGGAATGTTGCTCAAGTTTTCTCTACACCTTGGCCTTCTACGCGCTGTAGAGACCGAACGGAAGCACGCGTGAACTCGTGATAACAATCTTAGAGTAGGCGGATGATGAGCGCTTCATTATCAGCACAGACTATGTCGATTCGCGCCAAGTCTGGTGAGTAAGCAGCGTGACCGTCAGACAGACAGACAGACAGACAGACATTTTCAGCTTTATATATATAGATAGATAGATAGATAGATAGATAGAAGATAGATAGATAGATAATAATTATGCACATATATGAGTAGTGGCGGAGGGTATACAGTTACAGTCAATAAAAACTTTTTTGACTATACATGGTTAATTAATATACAGCAATTATATGCAGTACAATATAGCCTTTAGACACTTGGTGCCAACTCCCAAGTAAGAGGTTGGTGGTTTGATTCCCGCTGTGTTGGTAAATTATTTTTGTGGCAGACTACTCTTAGAAACACGCTTTTATATTTCGACTGGTATTTTAGTGTTCCATTAAGAATATCATGATTTTCAGCCCCACTCCAAGAAAGGAGATATCATTCCAAGAGATCTCTAGCTACCACTTATGTATATGAGTATATGTATATGTCAATCCATGTAAGCTCAGTTAACATCAGTTAACATCATGATCATATAATGTGGGCAAACTTTAAATGCTTAAGTAAGAGGTTGGTGGTTTGATTTCCGCTCTGTTGGTAAATTATTTTTGTGGTAGACTACTCTTAGAAACACGCTTTTATATTTTGACTGGTATTTTAGTGTTCCATTAAGAATATCATGATTTTCAGCCCCACTCCAAGAAGGGAGATATCATTCCAAGAGGTCCCTAGCCACCACCTATGTATATGAGTATATGTATATGTCAATCCATGTAAGCTCAGTTAACATCATGATCATATAATGTTGGCAAACTTTAAATGCTGACATTTGGATTTTTTCAATTTTTTGTTGTTGATGCTCATAATATATGCCAGTTCATTCTTGACATTAGCATGATATGAGACTGCAATGTAGCAAATCCATGTAATTGCACCTCTTTCTACTGTACACCCAGTGGTATTAGTGATTACCAGGTCTTGGGATTGCATGCCACCATTGTTTCCTTATGACTTCCGGTCCATTGCTTGGACCCTTGCAGATGTTGATGCATGCTGAAACTGTCTTTGTCTGACATCCTGCAGGACCAGCTGTAGCTAATAGCACTTGACCTTATCTCACATGTATTGTATAGTTTATTTCTTGGGAATAGGTTTGCACAATATAATTATGTCAGTTATAAATTTTGAACATAGCTGATAGGCTTGCAAAAGTATTGAGTATTATACCAGCATAATAGAACAACTTTCAATATTAAGTGGAGTGTGCACCTCAATAGAAGAATAGAAGCAAATAATAACAGATTACTGTTGCAATTGATAAAAACATGTAATATTTTTTTACTGTTTCTTATGTAGTTGATTATTTCCACTTCATGCACAGAAATATATTGAGATGCAGGAACTAACAGTCAGGAAAACACTGTTATATCAGCCACACGATAATGAATGTTGATATCTTTTAAAATACAATTATAGGCTTGTGCTTGAACACTGTTCAGAGGCATAAATAAGCCAACCTAATTGACTTGAGCTTAAGTAAATTAGAGTCTGATGAATCCCTAGAGGTTAAATTCTTTGAGCTAGAGTGACCTCCATTTTTTTGTTTTTCTTTGTCAGCAGTGCAGCTATATAGCACTTGCTATTGGTGACTAGAAGGTGAAGTGAGTTATAGAGAAAATTGATGGAGCAGTTGTATAATAATACTATTAGTAGGAAGAGCCATGCAGACTTACAAATGAGTTGTCTACTGCTATGGTGAAAGTAATGGAAGTGAAGTATGTATCCAGTTAGGAGCCAATCAAATCACCCTAGCTGGATGTCATTCTTATCTGTTGGCCTACACAACTGACGGCACTGATGAAAACTCTCAACATTCCTATAATATAGAGCAGGGGCAGTAAAACAGACTATAAAGAGTTAGGGGCCACTTGTACAGTGAAACTGGAAAGTGTCAAGTATAGAGATGATCAGTACAATCAATTGGGAGAGAATTTTAAGGGATGTCTCCCAGAAATGTTTCTAACAAAATTTGGAAAATCACTTATATGGTCTTGTGCATGTAAATGCATTAGAATCTTAAGACTCCTTGTGTTGTAGTGAGAGCAGGAAGCACTTTTAAAATGATAGGTACCAGTTAACTTGTAATTTAAGGTAGCCATTGGTGATTGATTCTACCAAAGAATAATAGGTCGACATTCTACATTATAAGCCATATTTTATTTCAATTTGATGTGATTGTATTACATTCATTTGAAAAGACCTTTGAAGTGTTTTTGTCTTGTTAATTAGTTTGAATCACTAAATGATGGCACTATGTTCTGATTGTTTTGACTGTCTGATGTGATTCTGAAAAATGCACCCATATAATTAATATTTTAAACATCTATAGTCACACTGTCAGTGTGTATTACATAAAGTTAATACTATAGGACCGTTCTATTAGAGCACTTGGCTGCTCTATTAAAGAATTTTTTTTACAAGATGGAATACGTACATTATGCTGGACAATTTCTGTATAATAGAATTAGCTGCTGCAGATTAAAATTTACTTATTTTTCTTGCAATATCACAGAAAAATTCATGAAGGCACATTGCTAGCATGAAAAGTGAGATACTCTAATAGAACAGTCATCTATCCAATAAAACATACACACAAGTGTTATGTGACTGCTCCATTAGAGTATCTCAATCTTTCCAGGGTTTGATGTATGGTTTTTGTGCTTGTTAGTAATTATTATTCAGCAACAAAAGAAAATGCAACTGTTCTATTTCTACTACTGGAAAACATTCAGAAATATAATTATTCAGCAATAAATGGTGAATTATAAAATTCCCAGAAAGAATTTCAGAAGTGTATATGTGACTAGATTTGCAAAAAGCAGTATTCCACACACATCCAATTCTATGAACATGGGAGACCATAACTTAGTGTTCAGCTAATGTATAAACCTGAAACTTTCTCCATGTATTAAGTTGGTACTCGCTATGACCAAATTTCAAGTCAATAACTTTTTCCAACTTAAGTTATAAACCGTCAAATGTTGATATTTGGTAGGCCCTATTTTGGAAATCCAGTCACAAATGTTATAGCACATTAAAGTATGCAGGCTTAGTAATATTGTAGGAGTACAGCATGGACTTGTGCTGTAAAACTGAATGCACAGTAAGTAGACAATAATTATCTCTCACAGCACTATCATGGTACGTTGTATAAAAGAAGAAAGTGTAGTACAAACTACAAAGGTGCATATGCATGGTGGAAACAGGAGCATACAGGTGATGTGGCCTAGCTTGTAACTAACATTATGCTTCTATAATGAAACAGTTACTGACAGACTGTTCCATTAGAATATGTCAGTATTAATTTTTTCATAATGTGCATTTTATAAGCCAGAATTACAAACAGTTTGGCATGACTATATTATTATATGCTAGCATTTTGCTTGATATATACTTCAATTATGCTCATCAGAATTATGATATTACTGGCCACGTATACACATACCTATGATGGAAACTATTAAGTTGCTGATGCATGTGATCACTAGTGACCTGACATATGCCTGAGATGTATGCTGGTAAGTAACTACTAGCTGTGGGATGTATACACATTCACACTGTATTAATTTCAATACATGACACTCTACATAGGCCAACCATTAGTACTTGTATAATTACACTACATTTGCAGAGAGGAATGATAGAAGTAGGTACCTGTTGGAACCATGCAGGAAAAGATCATTCTCATGTAGCCTACAGAATGAAGTGTGCTAGCATATAATATTTGAAGACAGCAGTGGTAAGAGAATGTGAATCTGTTAATGGCCAATATAAGACAACAGTACTGTATGTATATAGGGATGATGGATCACCACAAAACCAGCCTTACTTTTCCTTCATGGCAGTATTTATGGTTCATAAGTGTCTACAAATTGACTCCAAACTCTTTCAACAAGTTTATTAAACATATATTTTTATTGAGTTATGGCAAGTGGGTGACCTTCCTTGTTTCTATGATCTCTTATCAAATGCAAAATATTTAACTTCTGACACTTTTGATTATTGTGACTGTGTTGTACATGAACCACAGCTCGTCATTGCCCTGGTCTGGATGAAGTTTAAAAATGGACATACAAAATATATATACAGAGCCATGTGCTTCATATTAATGTCATCCTGGCTACAAATTATTTGGTTCAGCCATACAAAGATGTCAACATGGAGTGGAAATACACCAGTGTGTATACAAAAAGGTAAGGCAGGTAACATCAAGTGACTTACATTGTACATGTGCTATAGACAATTTAGACCAAGTTGTGTGATCAATTGATATACATACTGTATATCTCTTCAATAGGCAGCTTGAGGAAAGATGGTATTCAAGTGCTTCACTGCCCTGAGTTATCAGCTCCAAAACAGGGAAATTCAAATCAAAACAGGCTTGTTTATTGCTGAACATGAAAGTGTGGTAGGACGCAAGTTACTTGGAAACCGTTTGAGGCTTTGTATACCAACGACTGGCCAGTGGTCTGGTTCAGCAACCTGCCAACCCTGTGAGTTAATGGTTTTACATTATGAACCATTTAATAACTTACAATTAGCTACAACAATGGAAACATTTATTACAAAATGGAGGGAAGCTCACTTAAAAGACATCAAGCATCAGGCAGTAATCGTGGTTTACGTTGATCAAGGAGTCAAAAATGATAATGGACTTAATGTCACTGACTACATTCCCTCAATCATCAACATTACTTTGCATCATCTGATCTTCATTGCTTTAATTTGTTGCTGTTTTTTCTATTAATAGATGTCAAGTATATGTTCCATGACCCTACTCTTGAACATGAAATAGATTTAATACTAACAAGATTTATTATAGGAGGTAAGCAATTAGGAGTTTATAGTGTACAGTAATAAGTTAGCTAGTAGAGCATTTAACTGGAGGGTCCCCCTGCCTACTGGCCAGAACTGGGATACATGCATCAATTGCACTGCTGCAAGTAGAGTATCAATGCCTTACTCTCTTCTTTATACTAGACCACATTAATTTGACACTTATCAACAGCTCTGTCTTACCAGTGATGTTGTCAGTTCTCCATACCAGCAGAGGCATTACTTCCATCAAGGTGAAGTTGTGATGGTGTGTTTACACAGGGTATAATTACTTCCTTGTTATGAAATTTTGGTGTATGAAACTTATAGGGCTTCCCAGAGCCAAAAGCAAAATATGAAGTTGGGGCCCTATAGTATAGTATGGGTGAAGTACACTGTTGCTGTTGGGAGGCCCTAACAGGATAGAAGAATTGTTTACCTTTCTCTTGACAGTCACAATATTACACCTTAACATTGATGTGTACAGAAGGACTTTGACATTGTACAATCAGCATCAACCACCTTGGATAACTTCTGTGCCTATTAGTAATCAATCAACCCAACCAGTGACAATGATCCAATGCACCATGATCATGCTATGCTGATTACAAGGTAACTTATGTCAAAATGTCTGATTACTACTTTATTTGTATACTTAGCACTGATATCTGTGGTGGTTTAGACTGCTCTGTTGTTGGTGAGTGATTGTGACAATCTTGTTGGCACAATATTTTCATAATTACCAATAGGGTTAGCTCCAGTTAGTGAGATGTGTTCTCAGGGGAAAAGTTGTACAATTAATGAAGATACTGGCTTTAGTACTGCATTCACATTAGCTCATTAAGCTGGTCACAAGTAAGTACCAAAATATGCAACTATATACTTTACACATCACTAAATTACCATTAGTATGGTAGTATGGCACATGATGGAGAAGGAGATGGCAATAGGTGTGATGGCTTTTCAAGGACAATGGCTCCTTCAAGCAGAAAATTTTATGTGGTCAAAATGCTCCACAGAAACGTTACAGACATTTATAAAGTATACAATGTTCATTAATCAATCATATTATGATCTTTCCTATTGCAGCTCTGAAATGTCAACGGTGTACCAATCAATACACAATTCAAAGTGAACCCTAATGAACTTTCTGGGCTAAACTATACTGTTGATGATCAGTGTAGAGCAGAGTATGGTCCTAGTATATAATTCTGTCCATTTTCTACTGACATGGATCCAGAAGTAATCAAATTAAGGATTGAATGTAAACTATGTAGTAAGTATCTGTGTCTTCCTACTAAATAGGAAGTGTCCTCATGTTTGTCATGTCAAGAAAATGCGGACTCAGGAGATTGTGTGCATTACTGGAAATGTTATTGCTGCAGGAAGCACAAACTGTTCATCCAACACTGTAAGCTATAGTGTTTTCATTTTTGGTTCTTGTCAAAGTTGTCATTATGAATATAAATGATAACAGGACAAACAAATTGCTCTGTAGAAAGATCAGCTAGAAGAAGTTACCTTGTAGAGAGTTCAGCTACAAAGAAACCATCATGTAGAGAGTTCAGCTACAAACAAGTCACTCTGCATAGAGATCAGCTAGAAGAAGTTACCTTGTAGAGAGTTCAGCTACAAACAATTCACCCTGTACAGGGGCGGATCCAGAGTTTGGAAAGAGGGGGGGCACCTTTCTGAAAAACAGTTGAAGACCAAAAAAACTTGCTGAAAACCAGTTGAAGACCAAAAAAAAAAAAAAAAGGTCACGACAATAATAGCTAGTTATCCTTACCAACTATATCACGTCTGTTATGTAAAATAAAATCCTATTTATAGCTTCATAGGTAAGCTACGCTGCCTCATGAACATTGTGACTGCTTTATTAGAGTAATTGACTGCTCTATTAGAGTATCTCGATCTTGTATGCAATTTCTTGAAGGGGGGGGGGGGGGGGGGGGGGGGCATTTACCCCAAATGCCCCATCCTGGATCCGCCACTGCTGTACAGAGATCAGTTTGAAGAAGTTCTTTGTAGAGAATTCAGCTACAAACAAATCACCCTGTAGAAAGATCAGCTAGAAGAAGTCACTTTGTAGAGAGTTCAGCGGTTACAAAGAAACCACCATGTAGAGAATTCAGCTACAAACAAGTGGCCCTGTAGAGACATCAGCTAGAAGAAGTTACCTTGTAGAGAGTTCAGCTACAAAGAAACCATCATGTAGAGAGTTCAACTACAAACAAATCACCCTGTAGAAAGATCAGCTACAAACAAATCACCCTGTAGAGAGATCAGCTAGAAGAAGTCACCTTGTAGAGAGTTCAGCTACAAACAATTCACCCTGTACAGAGATCAGCTAGAAGAAATTACCTTGTGGAGAGTTCAGCTACAAAGAAACCATCATGTAGAGAGTTCAGCTGCAAACAAATCACCTGTAGAGAGTTCAGCTACAAACAAATCACCCTGTAGAGAGATCAGCTAGAAGAAGTCACCTTGTAGAGAGCTCAGCTACGAACAATTCGCCCTGTACAGAGATCAGCTAGAAGAAATTACCTTGTGGATAGTTCAACTACAAACAAATGACCCTCTAGAGAGATCAGCTAGAAGAAGTTACCTTGTAGAGAGTTCAGCTACAAAGAAACCATCATGTAGAGAGTTCAACTACAAACAAATCACCCTATAGAGAGATCAGCTAGAAGAAGTTACCTTGTAGAAAGTTCAGCTACAAACAATTCACCCTGTACAGAGATCAGCTAGAAGAAATTACCTTGTGGATAGTTCAACTACAAACAAATGACCCTCTAGAGAGATCAGCTAGAAGAAGTTACCTTGTAGAGAGTTCAGCTACAAAGAAACCATCCTGTATATAGTTCAGCTACATTTCAAGTCACCCAGTAGAGAGATCAGCTGCAAAAAGTATCCTGTGGGGAATAATGGGCATGTAATAAATATATGTATATAATGTGTATAATTACTAATAAAATCAAAAATAATTGAAGTATTACAAATCTTCTTTAAGTTCTTTTCTTCTTCCTGTGGTAAAGAAAAAAAACACATGGGTTAAAAAAGTCCCAAAGCCAGCCATAGGCCGGCTTTGCAGTATACAAATACAAAAAGAAGTGAAATCTAATCAAAAACAGCTAAGCTGTAAAAAAAGGTGCGGCCCCCAAAAAGGCCATGGTGAAAAAAGATGTGAAATCCAAGGTTGCAGCCAAGAAATGGCTGTGATGGTAGGTTAATGGTAAAAATTTTAATAACGACAATTCAGGTGAATTTTGTGCCAAGACCAAGCGGCACCAAATTCACCTGAATTGTCGTTATTAAAATTTTTACCATTAACCTACCATCTCAGCCATTTCTTGGCCGCCACCTTGGATTTCACATCTTTTTTCACCATGGCCTTTTTGGGGGCCGCACCTTTTTTTACAGCTTAGCTGTTTTTGATTAGATATATGTACGTGTATAGATTTTGTTCATGCTGGTTCCCTGGGCAAAAACGTCAGCCTGTCCAGTAATCAATAAAATAATAAAATTTGTACATGCTGTTGCAGTGATGAATATGATAGTTGTAGATTGAAGTTGACCTAATGTTATCGACACGAAAGCTGGCTGGAAGAGAAGATTGCAATTTACGGTGTGATCTGTCTTACACTTTAGCTTGCCAGCTATATACAATGCATTGTACTGCAGACCTGCATGAATATTTCATGGTATTTGTTGCTGTTTTGTATATATATATATATATATATCAAGACACACGATAGTGTGTCGTGCGGCCCAAGAAGCCGGCGCGCCACACCGTGAGTATATTAACAGGAAGAAAGAAAACGCAATTTTCACACCTATGTAACTCTGTGATCCCTTATCCGATTGGAACCAAATTTGCTACAGACGTGCCGGCCAGTTATGGGAGTCTACATACCAAATTTGAAGAAAATCGCTCCAGCCATTTCCGAGATACTGTAGCTACGAGCGAACAAAGTTTCGTTTTAATTTTGTCGTTTTCTTCTTCTTCTTTTCTTCCCGGGCTTGATGGACTACCCTTGCCTACCACCCCCAGCACAAAAAAAGGCACGTGCTGTAAAAGACAATAGAAAAACAGAGTAACGCAGCCAGCATGTTACTCTGACAAGCGGGACTCCACTTGCACTAAATCCATTGGTGGTGGAGCCCTAGTGTATAAGCACCAAGTGTAAGCTTCTTCTTCTTCTACTTCTTCATTTTGCACACTTCGCAAAATCCGCCATAAAATACGAATGCGTGCTTCAATCGGGCTGAACTATGGCACACTAGAAGGGCTCATTAAGGCGGATCTCAGTACCAACTTTGGTAGGAATCCGATGAACATTCACGGAGTTATGACCGATTAATTATACGTAAAATAAGGTCGAAGGTCTGTCACGCCCACAGGGTAAACCCCTTGAAGGAATGAGTTAAAATTGCTATGTAGATGGAGTAACCATCGTAGGAGTGCCTTTTTGTGGTTTGAAAAGAATCGAGATAAAGACCATGGAGATATGACACAAAACCCAACCTGTGTCACAATTACGCAATCGATTTTTATGAAAAAAAAACTATTAGTTTTCACGCCTACCAGGCAAACCGCTAAAAAGCAATTAGCTGAAAATCAGTGTGTAGCTGGAATAATCATCATAGAAAGTCCTTGTAGCAGTACAGAAGAATCGGTTTACAAACCACTGAGTTATGATTCGAAAGCCAACTACGTGTTGCAAATGCGAGATCCGAGATACTCTAATAGTAGGCATTCCAGTATCCGAGATTTTTTAATAATAAAAAATCTCCGTATATTCCCCAATAAAACCCTGGGACAAAATGACAACTCATGCTTAACTTGGGATTGCTCCGTCGTCCGAGCTTCAATGAGGATGAAAATCGCTGTGGGGTTTGTCCACACGATGATCATCATGAAAATCTTAGTTTTATCGTGCGCATTACATATAAGTAAGTTTTGTGTTGTTTTGTAACCTTTTCAAGCCTTGTAATGTATGTAGAATACTTTAAAACTTTTAAAAACGTACTGTTGGGTGGAAGGTAGTCACTGGTGCTTACTTTAAAGTGCGTAAGTTACTTCACTCTGGTTAGCGATTTTCTGCTCCAGAGCAATTTTCTGATGGCTGTGTCATCAGCTCAATAGTATAAACCACTTCAAAGTCGGCATAACAATGCCATAATTGAAACCACAACTCCACCTTAGGTATTGTTGCATCATTGTGGCACCTCCACTTTAGTTGTTTACCTTTATAAGTTGTTAACTTGATGTTTTTGCTTACTTGACATAGCCTCTTGCCTATGGGTATACACCATTGTATTGAGAAGTGTGTAGTAGGTGAAACATATTTGCTCGCCACAAAGCATACAAAGATCGCTGAGATCTGATATAATCGGAAGTTACTCTCGTTACATGTACAAACTTGCAGCTAGAAGCAACTGCAGTTTCAAGATAGTCCAGATTGCTAGATGGCTTCCTGATTTAATTGTGCCGTTTTTCCCTTTAAAATGTATGGGGAGCTGTCAACGCACCGATGGTCCGGGCAAAAACGGTCCGGCCGGACCATTTATGCTGTCATAAATGGTCCGGCCGGACCATTTGTGCATGCATAACTGGTCCCCCCGGACCATACATGTCTGTGCAAAAATGGTCCGCCTCCAGTCTTTCATTAGCCGGCCATAACGGCACTCCCTACCTCAAGTATTCCGCCACTGTGCCACCAGGGATCCCTCTGCCACCGTAACTAAGCGTCCACAAACGCATGCCTGATGCCGTGGCTTTGCTACAAGAAAGCTATATCAATACCAGTACCTGGACTGAGCATAATATAGCCGACCCTATAGTAGAACGTCTCTTTGCTAGCATAAACAACTATGGTGTACTATACTGTAGTTTCTATTCCAGAACAATTTGTGATTAGAATAATTACACTGTTAATTCGAGTGGATGACTCCTGTGCCAACTTGCATGAAGATCATACAAATCATAGCTACATGTATGAGATTCATACAAGTTGCCACAGGTGTTATCTACAGTGTATGAAGTTCATATTTTCGAATTAACATGCAGTGTAGCTATATTCTGGCACAGCTAATAATAATTAACTGTAGCTATGTTAGGTATAGTTACTCATATCTTGCTACGTAGCTAATACTGTTACAATTTTCCACAGGTGAATTTTGCTATTAAAATAAGATTATAATGCTAAAGCACTGTAGCTATAAAGATACATGGCATGGTTGCAATTATTCAAAGTCATTAATCTGGTGAATGTCCTGGGAGCATTCGTGGCATGAAAAAGTTTTTACATTCTTGGCCTCTTCAGGCTTCAGGTTGGTACAGATGATGTGTGACCATTGCTTACATTTATCACATCGTACCTGTAAAAATACATTAAAATGTGCATATATTATTGTGTATTAGTCTTACCCAATCAACATATTGTGGATGACTTATACTTTGTTCCCCTGCACCACACATTATACACCTTTCGGTCATATCAACTATAGAATGTGTATATCAAATACCATAATGCAGGCACATTCGTTTGTAGCTAGAGGTCATTATGTACTATAGTACTTGAGTATGAAAGCAATGCAACACCTATATCAATCCGTGCTTGTGTAGTATTCATTCTGCACAGGCTATTTTCTTCAATGCTTCCTGATAGAAACAGCTGCTCAGCCATCTAACAAAAAACTATAATGCTATACTTATAATGATTGTATGATTATACCTTCATGCAGTATACACCACAGTTGGAGGTATCATACTGAATCTTTCTCTTCAGCTGCTTCAACTCAAACTTAGTGATGTCTAAATGGTCCTTTCCTAATATTTCACCCCTTCTCTTGAAGTAATTCCTGTATAAACAGGTGTTCAGCAATTGAAGTCACATTTTCAAGTAACATGTATGCCAAAAAACTTATTTGCCATGTAACTAACTAACTTTACAGCAGCAAATGCACCACGGCTTGACCGTGAAGGTCCATAGGGATCAAGATAATAAAAGCTTTTCTGCTCCAAGTCCATAGCCTAAAAACATAATAGCGTAACAGATGACAATGTTACTGATGAGCAGACTTACAATGAGAATCCAATGGTTACTACCTTGGTTGTAGCATCCTCCAATGTACTTATACGTGCTCAATGATTCCTAGCAACCAAGGGAACAACTCTCATTGCAATAATTATACATAGCTTAATTACTTTGTTATTGTGTGCAAAATGTTACTAACTGTCATTGTAACTGTACCTTAGACAATAGGTGTGAATGCTTCCCAGCAGAGGTATGGCTGAGTATGCAAGATAGTGTCTGAGAAATCATGGCAAAAGTATTTCCTTGGATATTTGATAACAGTTCAAGGTATGTATGGATTATCTTTGGAATTTAATACATTTAAATAAGCACATACATGTCAGACATTAATGAACCTCATCATTTACATCTTGATTTGGTTTTAGGCTGTGGAAACTTCCGTGGTGAACTGCATTTCTACCTATCCTTGCTTTAACAACATGACATGGTTTTCCATTCCAAATCTTAGTAAGCTGTTTCTTGAGGAATAAAACACATGATAATATTTTGTGCATACATACATAACATATATTCATTATACATGTGCTCCATGTAGCATAATGTATAGCTGTATAACTACTGTATAGCATTGTTATTATACCTCTGCATTATTAGTGGATCCTGTATCCATCTCACAGTCATTCTTATGAATCTCCTTCACTGGATCACTCTTTACCTTCTTGCAAGCACTCTCATTCTGTACAATGTGCCACATGTAGCAGCACCATTATGCAGATGAATATGCCAAACTTACAGTTTTAAAAACATCTTTCAGCAATTTGCGCTTCCTCTGTGGTTTCACAAGATCAGGACAATTCTTATCAGGACTAGAAAACTGCAGTAATCTTTTACATTTAGTAACTCCTTTAGGTGAATCAAAAATTGCATCTACAATTCTATTCTCTGTAATTTGTGATGAATCAAAATAATACAGAAATTTGTTGAAACATTTACCAGGTGATTTAGGTGTAGCACTAAGCTGTGTATCTCCTTTCTTAGTCCCACAAATTGGTGAAATTCGAGTGCCACTTGGAAGTAGTTCAGGAACAAACTCTTCCATACAAAGAGGTGTGCTAGCTTGAATTATACTGTTAACTTCCTGGCTATCCTGTACAACTAAATGAAATAAGTACGATGTGCACACCTTGAAGTATAATTCAATAAATATACACATATACCATCAGAGTGCTCCTTGCTTATTCCTTGGCTTAATGAAGGAAGTGGCACAGGTGAATTAGAATTTCTTGCAGTACTGTCAGATTCCATTTGTTGATCTTGCAGTCGGTTTACTACAAACAAATAACTTATAAATTTATCTATACACATAATTTATGCAGATACACACAATTATGCATACAGTATTAGTAAGACAGGGTGTACATCCTTAACTGAATGTATTATATAAATAAATACCTTCACAATCCTTAAATTTTTGATTTTTGCTTGATGAATCGGAATATGATGTACCAGAACTGGTAGATGCATCTACTGCAGTTGGACTCTAAACATAAACAGAAGAGGTAACCAAGGTAGAAGTAATGTCAAATATTCAGTTAACTTACTTTAGGAGGTATTGGCTGTATTGGAGACATATAAGGCTTGAGACGAGTGCCATGCACTCTTTCAATGACCTTTTCAGGATTTTCAACTCCTTTTAAACTGTAGAGACCTTTTCCTAGTGATTTTACAATTTCATAAGGACCAAGCCATCTGTAATCCAGTTTTCCTCCCTTCCTTTTCTTCCTTTTATTATCTCTAATAAGCATTTTGGCTCCTACAGCATAAGCTCCTACATAAAGAAATTGAACTGGCGTATCTTTAGATATATATTACATACCTGGCTTATAGTTTCTCTTATCATACTGTTCTTTTTGTCTTTGTTGTGCTTTCAGAATGTTAGCCTTTGCAGCATTAAGTGTTGCTTGCTTAGCATGATGAAGCTCATTAAGTAGAGAAGGATCTTCTGCTTTGCAAAAATCCGTTAACAATACATCAGGATCTTTCTTTTCAGTATTAATGTCAACCGGTAGCACTGGCTTTCGTGCAAACATGAGTTCAAATGGTGAGTATTGTGTAGATTCTTGTTTGGAGGTATTATAGCTATAAACACATGTATCCAAAAAGTCTTCCCATTGCTCTTTCTTATGATCAATAAATTTCACAATCATGTTCTGTAGTGTCTGGTTAAATCGTTCAACCAAGCCATTGGCCTAAGGGAAATATATATACTTAATCGACAATCTGTATATGTGACCGAATTTGACAAAACAAGGCTTCCACACACATCCAATTTTCTGACTTTAACCAGCTGTAACTTGACTACGCAGCAAGCTATTAGCCTAAAATTTTCACAAAGTCCTTTCATAACATAGTACAATACCATGTCAAAATTTGAGACTAATGGCATACTCCTACATTGCGTTATGGTACCTCAAAGTCAAAAAAGTGGATGTGTGTGGAAGCCTTGTTTTGTCAAATTCGGTCACATATGATATAATAACAATGTAGTTGTATAATTGCTACGGACACCAATGCAAGAAAATTATACCTGCGGATGATAAGCAGTTGTTAATCTGTGATCAATCTGGAGCAATGACATCATTCGTTTATCAAGGTGGTTGTTAAATTCTGTTCCCTGATCTGTTGTGATGACTCTAGGAATTCCCATCCTCATGAAAATCTATAATAAAACACAGATCTATAAATAGATATCATTTACATAAAGCTACGTATATAGATACCTTAAATAGAGAATTAGATACTTGAAATGCACTTTTGTCCGGGGTAGCTATGGCCTCTGCCCACTTTGTGAAGTAGTCAATAACTGTTAAAATATAGCGATTTCCTGCAAAAAATGTGTGCAATTTTTACAGAATAAATAATAATAATTGATGCTGATTCATGCATGCACTGTGAAAAGTAAGTGCATGGTGATACCTGTGACAAGTGAATGCCAATAGCTATATTATATTTTAGTGATGGTCACTATATTAATATAATATGTTTGCCACAGATCTCACCATTAATCTTTACAGAGCCATTGCATGCTTTTACTGTATACATACCTGCTGGAGACTGATATGCAATTGGGCCAACAAAATCTACGCCTAGATGATACCAGGGAGCCTTGACTGGTACAGGATTCAGTGCAGGGGCAATAGTTTCTAGCTTTCTGTTCACATGCTGGCAAATATCACATCGTTGCACCTATGCATTCCGTACAAGATATGGCATCACATTTGTATTACATGCTCATGCAGAGTGCATCTTACAATTTCTTTAGCATCCTTAGATACCCCTTTCCACATAAACCTCTCAGTAATTCTTGCCAGTGTCTTCCTGTATCCAAGATGGCCAGAGGTCTGATCTCCATGACAAGCTTGTACAATCCTAAGCTGTTCCTTTCTTTCTCTAATGTATCGAACTTGTTGCACCTGAACATGCAAATTAAGAAATGATATGGCTACATATACATGCATGTATGTGCACTATAGCCACACCTCATCCTTTCCTTTATGTTTTTTTCTAAACACCAATTCTCCATCAACCACACAAAAGTTTGCTGCCTTTCTTCTTACAATTCGCTTCTGATTTTGAGTAAGGCCTTCTCTATACTGCTTCCTTGTCACATAAACATAAACATCTTCTAGTGTGTCAGTTTCCAATTCGTCCTCGAAATGGTTATCCTCCTTATCAGTATTATGAGCCATCACTGGAAGCAAGCAACTTGCGCCACTTCAAGTTGCAGATTATTCACTCTAAACTTGATCTCTGAGCCTTTCGTGTTCGTTAGAGCTAGTATATAGTCCTGCTGTAGCTGCAGTATAGCCGCGGATCCTCAGTCAGTAAATTGAACGTCGGCACGCGACTGCGTCGTATCGAATCTTGCTCCTTAGCCGGATATGCTGTATAAGCTAACTACCAGACTCCCTATACCAACAAGATACGGCCGCAACAACCAGTTATACAGTCTATACACTCCAACTCTGTCTGCTATTTGAGCTAACTAAGCAGTACTGAGATATCTATTGGATTTAGTTTATGTCAGCATGCTGAGAGATTTTGCGAGATTTCTTTGAAGGCACCGCTTCAAAGAGATGAGGCTAACCTATATTTGGTGTATATAGCTATTCTTGTCGACTGTACGGTGGCAAATAGTCGTTGCAGTTTAGTTTGGTAACCCGGACCATTTATGTTCGGGTAGGACCATTTATGTCGTCATAGATGGTCCGGCCGGACCATTTATGTCGAACATATTTGGTCCGGCCGGACCGTTTATGCACCCGGACCAAATATTTTGTTACAGAGCCCCGGAGAAAAAATGTACCTTTTTTCAGTTTTTAAGCACTGTGCATGCTAAAGTAGCTAATGCCAGCCCAACAAACTATATATTTCTGAGATCGGCAATCAATACTCTATCTATTGAGCATATAAAAAGCCCATTTTTCCAAAATTTAAAAATCGGGCTGGAATGCCTACTAATAGAACAGTCACCCTAATAGAGCATTCGGCTACGTTTATAACTTACTCTATTAAAGAATTATATTACATTGCAAGTTATTCTGTAGGAAGTTCAGCTACAAACAGTTAATCTTATAGACAATTCAGCTAGAAACAAGTCACCTTGTAGAGAGTTCAGCTACAAAGAAGCCATTATGTAGAGAGTTCAGCTGCAAACAAATCACCCTGTAGAGAGTTCGGCTACGAAAAGATCACCCTGTACGCCTGTAGAGAGTTGAGCTAGAAGAAGTCACCTTGTAGAGAGTTGTTCAGCTACAAAGAAACCACTATGTAGAGAGTTCAGCTGTAAACAAATTATCCTGTAGAGAATTCAGCTACAAACAAATCACCCTGTAGAGAGATCAGCTAGAAACAAGTCACCCTGTAGAGAGATCAGCTAGAAGAAGTCACCTTGTAGAGAGTTCAGCTACAAAGAACCACCCGGTAGAGAGTTCAGCTGCAAACAAATCACTCTGTAGAGAGTTCAGCTGTGAACAGTTCACCCTGTAGAGAGTTCAGCTACAAACAATTTACCCTGTAGAGAGATCAGCTAGAAAAAAGAATTTACCTTGCAGAGAGTTCAGCTACAAATGTAGAGAGTTCAGCTGCAAACAAATCACCCTGTAGAGAGTTCAGCTACGAAAAAATCATCCTGTAGAGAGTTCAGCTAGAAGAAGTCACCTTGTAGAGAGTTCAGCTACAAAGAAACCACCATGCAGAAAGTTCAGTTGCATGCAAACGAATAATTCTGTAGAGAGTTCAGCTACAAACAAATCACCCTGTAGAGAGATCAGCTTGAAACAAGTCGCTCTGTAGACAGATCAGCTAGAAGAAGTTACCTTGTAGAGAGTCCAGCTACAAAGAAACCATCATGTAGAGAGTTCAGCTGCAAACAAATCACCCTGTAGAGAGTTCAGCTACGAACAGATCACCCCAGGGGCGGATCCAGAGGGGGGGGCTTTGGGGGCTGAAGCCCCCCCCCCCCCCTTCATATTTAGACTTTACTTGATCAATATGCTGAGTATTATAATGAAATTTTGTCTTAGCATAATTATATGATCACTAATAATATAGATACTCATAAAACCACCTTATAGACATCTTTCCAAGGTATTATCAGTGGATTTATGCTAAAGTTTATGCAACAAGGACTCAGATCAGCATTGGAGGTGTACAAGATCGAGATACTCTAATAGAACAGTCAGCTAACTACTCTAGTAGAACATTCACTGGGAACATGTAGTTAGTTCTGTTATGGAATTTTTCCAAATCTACCTGCACCTATGCATACAATGAAGTGCATTGGTCTGTTTAAAGTGCTTCATTCATCTACTTGTGCAGTTTATATGTATGGCAATACTTAATTCAGGTACACAATTTCCATTGAAAATGCTCTCAGATTCAATCTTGTATTGTTCAAATTTCAAAATTTTCCACTTTCAACATTATTATTCTAACATGCACCTATTCAGTGTTGTGCAATTGTGAGAGGGGTGCATCATGTACTTGGTTGTCTGTAACCTACCCAAACTTTTCCATTAGCAAAATGCTTCAGAGAGCCATACCTACAATCTAAAGGCAGTATATAAAATATCTACAGGCAGGAAATATTAGGAATTTTATGTGGAAATGTCTCCAAATTGCAGTATTTTAGCATCTATTTTTCAAAATTTTTCCTGGGGGGGCATGCCCCCAGACCCCCCTAGTTCCAGCATGCTTTGCATGCTGGGAAGTGTGCTTCACACATCTCTACCCAAGAGATTAGTACTTTGAGTTAGCCCCCCCCTTTTATAAATCCTAGATCCGCCCCTGCACCCTGTAGAGAGTTCAGTTCAGTCAGTTCAGAGAGTTCAGTTCAGTTCAGTTCAGTTAGAAACAAGTCACCCTGTAGAGAGTTCAGTTCAGTTAGTACAGAGATCAGCTGAAAGAAGTCACCTTGTAGGAATTCAGCTATAAAATAACCACCATGTACAGAGTTCAGCTGCAAAAAAATCACCTTGTAGAGAGTTCAGCTACAAAGAAACCACCATGTAGAAATTTCAGCTGCAAGCAAATCACCCTGAGAAAGTTCAGCTAGAAACAAATAGCCCATCAGTTAGAAACAAGACACCCTATAAAGAGATCAGCTAGAAGTTACCTTGTAGAGAGTTCGGCTACAAAGAAACCATCATGTAGAGAGTTCAGCTGCAAATAAATCACCCTTTAGAGAGTTTAGCTAGAAACAAGTCATCCTGTAGAGAGATCAGCTAGAAGGATCACCTTGTAGAGAGTTCAGCTACAAACAAGTCATCCTGCAGAGAGATCAGCTAGAAGAAGTTACCTTGTAGAAATTCAGCTACAAAGAAACCATCATGTAGAGAGTTCAGCTGCAAACAAATCACCCTGTAGAGAGGTCAGCTACGAAAAGATCACCCTGTAGAGAGTTCAGATACAAACAATTCACCCTGTAGAGAGATCAGCTAGAAGAAGATACTGTACCTTGTAGAAAGCTCAGCTACAAAGAAACCATCATGTAGAGAGTTCAGCTGCAAACAAATCACTCTGTAGAGAGTTCAGCTATGAAAAGATCACCCTGTAGAGAGTTCAGCTAAAAGAAGTCACCTTTTAGGGAGTTCAGCTACAAAGAAACCACCATGTAGAGAGTTCAGCTGCAAACAAATCAATCACCCTGTAGAGAATTCAGCTACAAACCAATCACCCTGTATAGAGACCAGCTGAAAACAAGTCACCCTGTAGACAGATCAGCTAGAAGAAGTTACCTTGTAGAGTGTTCAGCTGCAAACAAATCACCCTGTAGAGAGTTCAACTACAAACAGATAACCTTTCGGAGAGGTCAGCTAGAGTCAAGTCACCCTGCAGAAAGAATCCTGTAAAGAGTTCATCTATGTATAAGCAAATCACCCTGTAGAGAGTTCAGCTACATTTCAAGTCACCCAGTAGAGAGATCAACTGCAAATTATCCTGTAGGGATTAATTGACATGTAATAAATATATGCATTATACATATAATTTGTACATTTACTGATAAAATCAGAATGAGTTAAAGAATTTATAAAATCTGCTTCATCTTTTTCTTTTTCCTGTGGTAGAGAAAAAAATATAGGTTAAAAACCCCAAAGCTGGCCATAGGCCAGCTTTGGGGTATACAAATACAAAAAGAAGTGAAATCTAATCAAAAACAGCCAAGCTGTAAAAAAAGGAGTGCAGCCCTTGAAAAGGCTATGGTGAAAAAAGATGTGAAATCCAAGGTGGCGGCCAAGAAATGGCTGTGATGGTAGGTTAATGGTAAAAATTTTAATAACGACAATTCAGGTGAATTTTGTGCCAAGATCAAGTGACACCAAATTCACCTGAATTGCCGTTATTAAAATTTTTACCATTAACCTACCATCACAGCCATTTCTTGGCCGCCACCTTGGATTTCACATCTTTTTTCACCATAGCCTTTTCAAGGGCCGCACTCCTTTTTTTACAGCTTGGCTGTTTTTGATTAGATATATATATATATATATATATAGCTACATTTGTTATGTATACTTGAATGCTTATAGGTTTTATTACGTTTTGTTGATGCAAACAATTTTGACCAGGTTGATCATGCATGTTAAACTGCATGTAAATAATTGCATATTGGCTAACTCTCCTGCCCTTGTCCAAATTTTTAATTCAACAAGAACCATGCAGAAACAGGAATACCACTTGGAATGGCCTAACAAAAAAGTAGCAGCCAGCTGGTTGATAGAATTATCTGGCTGGTATAACGCTACAGTTAGTGAAGCACACTCAACATGTGGAGCATGTTCTATCTAGTGGGTATGGGGCATATTTAGTCTCTAAAGATTGAATTTGGTAATAGTTTTGACTGAACATCACTTAATCATTCTCTAGTACTGGTAACACTAGCAGAGCATCAGATCTGCCAAGAGACATAAGTGGGGGAGGTAGTAAGAACAAGTGGGGCTCCAATGATGATCCAGGTGCTCTCCATTCTAGCTATTATGCTCATTAAGGCTTTTATTTTTATCAATTTGTTTTTGTGTTTGCTGACTTACATAACCATCACACCTGTGAAGCATCCATTCTGATCAACTTCACACATCACCTGATATTGTTGTATAAAGCTCACAAGTCCATTATGTTGCTATGTTGGAATTGACCCATACGTACTTACATTATACATACAACCATGTAATTAGCTAGCTTGTGTCATCAGCTTTTAACAGCAGATGAATCAAACCATGTTGAAGAGTATGAACATGCAGGAAGAAAAATGGGAAAAAAATTAATGTAGTGAGTGAGGTTGATTAGTAGCTAGGGTGTTATTCATGCCCTCATCAATAATAACTTCAATAATAATTCCTTAATAGTCATGACCTCAATAATATGGTAAGCCACTCAATTTAGCTAGTGTAACCTTATTAACAGAAGCACCTATTGGACCAACACAATGTTCTCAACAAAAAAGATCGTGAAGTACAACATAATATATATCTTTTTTGCCTTTCTTATTGAATAATTTATAGACCTACCATATAGTAGGGCAGGGGTGTATCCAAGGTGTTCAGGGGTCTGGCCTCAGCTGTGACAGATTGTGACCATTAAAATGCTTCAAAATTTACTAGATTCATGATTTCATGGGTAGCATAGCTATTTTCAATGCACGCTTTGCTCATTTTTAAAGCTGGTCAGATACTGTAGTGACTCAAATGCACACATTATCAATTTAAAATTGAAATGCTTAATTGATTTATATTCAAGTAGGTTTATATTGATATTGTTCTTTAATACCCATTTAAAAATTGCAATGTTTTTCGACGTACAGAATATAATGAACCTTGCTCTCCCTTAATATGCACTTTTGAGGAATCAGTGAAAAGTTTCTTAATGTACTGTAGCTATACTACCCCGCCCTGTTCCATTTACTCATGCTGTGATAGTTTGGTGTTCCTGCTGCAACCCACAAGTTAAAATTTCAGAGGAACCCTTGAAACTCCCCTAAATACGCCCCTGTAGGGTATCAGTTATGTACCCATCAGTAAAATATGGAAACAAAGTATCAAAATATTGCTCAGAGACCTCAATAAAAAAATATGTGACTGGATTTGTAAAAGGAGTCCTATAATAGCCTTTCCAAATTTCCAAGTTTGACTAATAACTTCTCATGTTTGTAAATTAGCATTTCATTTCATTTTTTTGATACATTTAGGGGCTTATAATATAACATTACCTCATATCAAGCTGGTACCACAGTATCACTCCTTTTTGCAGACCCGGTCTCAATTTTAGTGGTCCAAAGCTTAAAACTATAATTGCTATAATTTAATACATGTAGTTAATCATATTATTTGTATAACTCCCTGGGACATAGCTAGATAGCTAACTAGTATAAGTGACTGGACCTGCAAAAATAGAGCATGTAGACACACAACCTACACCCTGCCACAAAACTGGTCGTATCTCAATATTGAAATAAAGTGCTTGCATTCAGTAACTTCTATCATAAAGCCAGTAACATGTTGTATCAGGGCTGAAAATTACATGGCCATAGCATAATGCCATGAAAAGTTATGAGTCATGAAATTAGGAAATTTTGTGTGCCAACCTGCTCCATTTTCACAGTCCCAGTCATTATAGGCCTACACATACAGACATGAACCCACTGACAAAATGGAATGTTTTGTACACAATGACAGCATAATTATGTTGATTTCTAGTTACAACTAAGTGAATCAAATGCATGATATGAACACATTAAATCTACGTATCCTATTCCCATGCATACACCATGCATGGCTAGAGGAGTCATTAACCTTTGCAATAATTTACTCAAAGAAATAACCAGCGCAATGTCAACTGATGATTTAAAGAGATATATACTACAGGTACATGATTGACAATAATTAATATGTACATTTGTGGTTAGTTATTGTTCCTAGCCTTTTGATCTGATGTAACATTGCATTGCCCACATTATAATACTACACTGTAAAAGTGACCTAGTGGCTGTCACTACATTTTGTGGCAATTCCCAGTGACCTTCTAGTGACCTTCACTGGAATTTTCCACAAAAGGTAGTGACAGTCACTACGTTGTTTTTACTGTGTATAATGCTTATAGTCTAGAAAATTAATGTTCCTCAAGCTTCCTCAAAGCAAACTTTGACATTCAATAGTCTACATCATTTGCAGTAAAGCTCCTTATCACTTTTCACTAGGCCTGAGTCAAATATACTCAAAATTTTGCCCAAAATGCTTTCAGGAATTTCCCAAAATTTTCACCCATTATTCTCTTTCAGTGTTCCTATTATGCTTGCATTATGCTCCTAAGTTAACAACATTTGTTACAAATAACTTGGAACATGTTAATCAGTGAATGCTCTATTAGAATATTTCACTACAAAGTGACCATTCTGTTAGAGTGTATTGGTCTAAAGAGTTATGCACAATATATGCATTTGAGTGCTCTATTGCAGTTTGCAGTTTCCACTGACTGCTCTATTAGGGAGTATCGATCTATTTTCAGGAAATTAAGCCCCATAGTTTGAAATCCACCTAATATGCCAGCATTATGCTGGCATAGCACTCCAGCCTATTATGCCTTTTATTGTTTGACACAGGCCTATACTTTTCACATTAATAAAATCTATAATCACATGGATTATGAATGTTCTATTTGACTGCTCCATTAGAATACATAGGTGACTGCACTCTATTAGAGTATCCCAATCTTTTAAAAACAACTTTCAAGAGGCCTATCTTTGAACGCTTCTCTGAGAGATGATCACGAATGCAAGTTTTATGTCACTAAAAATTTTGTTGTTCTGCCAAACTTAGTAGTGCTGAAACCTTAGGAATCAGCACTTAACATAGCACTGTAGCATAATAGGCTAGAGTGCTGTGCCAGCATAATGCTAACATAATATTAGGTGGATACACTGTAAAAGTGAATACTGTACATGTGGCAAATAGTGAATGTCACTGGAATTTCTTAGTGACGGTCACTAAAATGTACAGTGATGTTCACCATAAGCCACAGTATAATTATACTTATTATTTTTGCTGTGTATTTCAAACTATGGAGTTTAATTCCTTGCAAATAGATCAGTAACTAGAGCTGCAGCTGATTCCTGAAATCTTTGCAAACTCCCTCACTATGCCCCTGGTTACAAAATTATTATGAAACAGTGTTTCAATCATCATGAGCATTATGTAATACATATTCAGATAAAAGATAGATACAATATTTATGAGTGAGCCTGGGAAAATGCCCATGACAGCAGATTTGATTTTTCACCAAGAACACAAGACACATGAATAAACTATCAAATTGCATAATCAATTATAGACTTGAGTAATGTGTTTTTGCTGCAGCTGGTTGGTTTTCCCATGCATAGTGGTGATCCACATGAACAGTTTTTATTAATATTTTGTGCAAAAAAAGTTGTGATAAAAATTTTTGTATCAAAAAATTAGCTGACTGACTGCTCTATTAAAGTACCTTGACCTTCAGCAAAATTGTATCATTTTGCATAATAATTATCCATTGATGAGACAAAAACAGATTATAGGATTAGGTCCTAGTACTGAATATTAGTGAATAACATGGAAGTTATTTATAGATTTGTGGTCCATTTTGTCTCGGTTATTATAATTTTATAGGGAGTATATATGCAAGTATCAAGTATATCATTATTAAATTTTGAATTAGTATAATTATATATATATATATAATTGTTTTAGTAAAGACTAAAGACAGATTTCGTATAGGCAGTATTGAAACATGCATTTTTCTATATATACTAAGGACATTATTATCATGGTCCGGCCCACTATACAACATATAGTGTACATGCATATAAACCAGCAAAGACCTCACTAATTACCAAAATATGCATATTGATCACAGCTTGAAAACATGGAGGAGTTCTAACATAATCATACAATTATTACATAATAATAATACACTTCCAGTTGGTTTGATTCTTTGGTGTGCTGTGTAGAGAGATTAAAATTATTAACAAACACCTGACAACAGTGACAAGTTTATATTCTCTACTAATTTACCATTATAATATTTTTACATATTGCATCGCTCAGTGTTTGGTGTACTATACCATACATCAGCCATGGCATAAGGTTGGCAGTGTTCCACGTGCAGTTCTACAATATAATGTGATCCAATTTGTGACAAGGTATATACTTTTACACATTGTACAATACTATAGCATTCAAAGTACTGTGATAGCTTTACATTAAAGTTGTATAGATGGCCACTATAAATTTTCACTACAAATGGAACTATTTACAAACATTAATACAATGATACCACCTGAAATTTAGGAACTTTTAAAGTTATCACTAATGGTAATAGCTAAATAACTAATAGGGGTAGGAGGTTGGTGGGAAACTTAGTGGAGAAAGAAATGGATCAGGGGGAAAGGACTAGTGAAGTTGCAAGGCACACAGAAGGCTGTCTATCCACTGAGAGCACTTGTTAGTAATGATACATTTAATACTCTGATGCTGCGCAAGTCTGGACCAATCCACAAGAGCTGCTACTCCAGCAGAGCTCATGATCAGGGTGTCAGACTGTCACTGTCTACCATGGATTACAAAGCTCCAGAGACATATCCAAAGAAAACAGACCCAGCTAAGTGGCTGCAGTAAGATAACAGTGGAAATCATTAGTGTTATTGATAGCCTAGCTAACTGCTTTTGACATAAAACATAACTAATTTTTGCATACAAATGGTGTCTCTTGTGCAAATTTGGTCACATAGATACAATATGTGACTGGCACATACAACAATTCAACCAGTTGTAAGCATGTTACAGCTTTCTTTGTCATTGGAAAGGTACTGGCACTGCTTGAAGGTTCTCAGTTTACTAATTCGTTAAGCTGCTTTAATTTACTGTAGTTGTACCCAGTTATACTGATAGTAAAATGTCAGTAACTTTAAGTATATGGAACATAATTGTTTTACTAAGTTTTAAACTTATTAAAAGTCTCAAGAATCCTACTGCAAATTTCAACATTACTGACTTTGTGATTTTCTCCTGCAGTTCAACCAGATCTTCTACCCACAATAAATTACAACATGTTAGACAATTTAACAACCGTGACAGACATTTTTATTTTTGTAGACTACCTCGTTTGTGGAATTCTCTTCCCCCGTTAAACATTGAATCTTCAGTTGCTTCTCTCAAACGTCAACTAAAATCAATATTTTATAATCACTTCTTAGAAAATTTTGATTCTTCTAACCCTTGTACATATCATTACTCATGTCCTTGCTGTAAATGTATGCATACACCGCACACACCCCTATATAATTAATTGTAATTACACCTACTTTTAGTTTTAAACTTTTTAGGCTACTAGCTATGCTAGTAGACCTTCAGTGTATTCCTAACTAATTTCCGTCTTTGTAATCATATCCCTATTTGTATCGTACACTGTAAAGCATTATAATAATAATAATAATAATAATAATAATAATAATAATAAACTCTCAGTAAAACATCAGTGAATGTGGATTCACTGAAAAATTACTAAAATAACAAACAATTAACTGTTCCATATACTGGGGATATATCACTCTAGTAAACTAAGAAACTTCAAGCAGTGTGGGATGGCCACATTTCTGCATATTTCCATGGCATCTTATCACTGCAAGAAAGGTCTAAGCTTTCCTTGTCATTGGAAAGGCACTGGAACAGCTATATTCCATAAGAAAAGGTGTGATGCCACTGTATAATATGTACAATAATTTATATTGGCCAAAGATGGTTACATAATTTTTGGGTATAATGGGCATTTGTCAGATGCATGATAACATAATGCTCAATCAAGACACACAGTAGTGTGTCGTGCGGCCCAAGAAGCCGGCGCGCAACCCCGTGAGTATATTGACAGGAAGAAAGAAAACGCAATTTTCGCACCTCCGTAGCTCTGTGCTGTCTTGATGAAACAAGACAAATTTTGCTGTGTAGATTCCCTCCACCTTCAGTACTCCACATTCCAAATTTGAGCGAAATCGCTTCAGGCATTCCTGAGATATGCGACTTCAAAAATTGGCTTAGTTTCTTCGTTTTTTTCTTCTTATTTTTCTTCCTCTTTTCGCACACTTACAAAAACTGCTATAAAACGCGAACGCGTTATTTGATTGCCTTGAACTTTGGCACACAGAAGGGGGGTATAAAGGCGCATCTCAGTACCAACTTTGGCTGGAATACCATAAACAGGCAAAGAGTTATGAGCGATTATGCACGAAAAATAACACCAATATGTTGTCACGCCTACAGGGTAAACCGCGTATGGGAAGAAGCTGAAAATCGGTGGGTGAATAGGTTAACTATTGAACCTCAAACCTTTTGTGGTTTGAAAGAAATCGAGCTAAAAACCAGGAAGATACAGCGAAAAAATCAACAGTGTGTAACAATTACGCAATCGAGATTAGCTAATTTTTAATTTTATTATTATTATTATTATCTAATCCAAAACAGCCAAGCTGTAAAAAAAGTGTGCGGCCCACAGAAAGGCTATGGTGAAAAAATATGTGAAATCCAAGGTGGCGGCCAAGAAATGGCTGTGATGGTAGGTTAATGGTAAAAATTTTATTAATGACAATTTAGGTAAATTTTGTGAAGCGGCACAAAAATTCACCTGAATTGTCGTTATTAAAATTTTTACCATTAACCTACCATCACAGCCATTTCTTGGCCGCCACCTTGGATTTCACATATTTTTTCACCATAGCCTTTCTGTGGGCCGCACACTTTTTTTACAGCTTGGCTGTTTTGGATTAGATTTCATTTCTTTTTGTATTTGTATACCCCAAAGCAGGCCTATGGCCAGCTTTGGGACTTTTTTAACCTATGTTTTTTTCTTTACTACAGGAAGAAGAAAAGATGAAGTAGATGTACTTTAAATATTTTATCAGTAAATGTACAAATTATATATACTGTATAATACATATGTGACCGGATTTGCGAAAAGGGGTCTTCCACACACATCCAATTTGCCAACTTTGACAATTGATAACTTCAGATTGGAAAGAGCTATTGCCGTGAATTTTGGACAGTGGTGAGCACCACTATAGCGGAATATGTGGTGAAAGTTTCAGGTTAATATGTTACTTGAACACTGAGTTATGGTCTCCAACGGTTACGGAATTGGATGTGTGTGGAAGACCCCTTTTCGCAAATCCGGTCACATAATATTATATTGACTACAGAAATCTCCATGGTGGTTTCTTTGTAACTGAACACTCTACAAGGTGACTTCTTCTAATTGCTCTCTCTACAGGGTGAATTGTTTGCAGCTGAACGATCTACAAGGTAACTTCTTCTAGCTGATCTCTCTACAGGGTGATGTGTTTGTAGCTGAATTCTGTATAGGTGATTTGTTTGCAGCCAGCGGCGGAGGAAGTAGTTGATATGAGGGGGGGCTGGGCTGACCCAGACTTATTTCTATAGTTTGGTAAGAGACCAAAAAAAAAAAAAAAAAGGTCACAACCAACTGACAAGAGCTTTCCACCTCACCAGCTACCATTTCTAGCTGATAAACTACATAAAAATCCTTACATAGCTCGCTACACACTGACTACTTTATTAGAATGACTGCTCTATTAGAGTATCTCGATCTTTATCACGGTTTTCAGCCCCACTCCAAGAAAGATAATCTCGGTGTGATATCATTCTGAGGGGGGGCTAAGCCCCCCCTCAGCAGACCGAGGGGGGGCTTCAGCCCCCTAGCCCCCCCCTTTCCGCCGCCTATGTTTGCAGCTGAGCTCTTTACAAAATGGTTTCTTTGTAGCTGAACTCTCTACAAGGTAACTTCTTCTAGCTGATCTCTCTACAGGGTGATTTGTTCGTAGTTGAATTCTGTACAGGTGATTTGTTTGCAGCTGAGCTCTTTACAAAATGGCTTCTTTGTAGCTGAACTTTCTCCAAGGTAACTTCTTCTAACTGATCTTTCTACAGGGTGATTTGTTTGTAGCTGAACTATCTACAAGGTAATTTCTTCTAGCTGATCTCTCTACAGGGTGATTTGTTTGTAGCTGAATTCTGTACAAGTGATTTGTTTGCAGCTGAGCTCTTTACAGAATGGTTTCTTTGTAGCTGAACTCTCTACAGGGTGATTTGTTTGTAGCTGAAATCCCTACAAGGTAACTTCTTCTAGCTGATCTTTCCACAGGGCGATTTGTTTGTAGCTGAGTTCTCTACAGCGTGTTTGTTTGCAGCTGAATTCTCTACATGGTGGTTTCTTTATAGCTGAACTCTCTACAAGGTGACTTCTTCTAGCTGATCTCTCTACAGGGTGATCTGTTTGTAGCTGAACTCTCTACAGGTGATTTGTTTGTAGCTGAACTCTCTACAAGGCGATACTTCTAGGTGATCTCTCTATACAGGATTCCTTGTTTCTAACTGAACTCTCAACAGGGTGATCTGTTCATAGCTGAACTTTCTACTGGGTGATTTGTTTGCAGCTGAACTCTCTAAATGGTGGTTTCTTTGTAGCTGAACTCTCTACAACGTAACTTCTTCTAGCTGAACTCTCTACAAGGTGACTTGTTTCTAGCTGATCTCTCTACAGGGTGACTTGTTTCTAGCTGAACTCTCTACAGGTGATTTGTTTGTAGCTGAACTCTCTACATGGTGGTTTTGTTGTAGCTGAACTCTCTACAAGGTAACTTCTTCTAGCTGATCTTTTTACACTGCATATTTGTTTGTAGCTGAGTTCTCTACAGGGTGATTTGTTTGCAGCTGAACTCTCTACATGGGAGTTTCATTGTAGCTGAACTCTCTACAATGTGACTTCTTCTAGCTGAACTCTCTACAAGGTGACTTGTTTCTAGCTAAACTCTCTATAGGTGATTTGTTTGCAGCTGAACTCTCTACATGGTGGTTTCTTTGTAGCTGAACTCTACAAGGTAACTTCTTCTTGCCGATCTTTCTACAAGGTGATTGAGTTTTTTGCAGCTGAACTCTTTACATGGTGGTTGCTTTGTAGCTGAACTCTCTAAAAGGTGACTTCTTCTAGCTGAACTCTCTACAGGGTGACTTGTTTTTAGCTGATCTCTCTACAGGGTGACTTGTTTCTAGCTGAACTCTCTACAGGTGATTTGTTTGCAGCTGAACTCTCTACATGGTGGTTTCTTTGTAGCTGAACTCTCTACAAGGTAACTTCTTCTAGCTGATCTTTCTACAGGGTGATTTGTTTGTAGCTGAATTCTCTACAGGGTGATTTATTTGCAGCTTAACTCTCTACAAGGTGATTTCTTCTAGCTGAACTCTCAACAGAGTGATTGATTTTTTTTGCAACTGAACTCTCTACATGGTGGTTTCTTTGTAACTGAACTCTCTACAGGGTGATTTGTTTGTAGCTGAACTCTCTACAGGGTGATCTGTTCATAGCTGAACTCCCTATAAGGTAACTTCTTCTAGCTAAACTTTCTACAGGGCGATTTGTTTGTAGCTGAGTTCTCTACAGGATGATTTGTTTGCAGCTGAAGTCTACATGGTAGTTTCTTTGTAGCTCTACAATGTGACTTCTTCTAGCTGAACTCTCTACAAGGTGACTTGTTTCTAGCTGATCTCTCTACAGGGTGACTTGTTTCTAGCTGAACTCTCTACATGGTTTATTTCTTTGTAACTGAACTCCCTGCAAGGTGACTTCTTCTAGCTGATCTCTCTACAGGGAGATTTGTTTGTGGCTTAACTCTCTACAGGTGATTTGTTTGCAGCTGAACTCTCTACATGATGGTTTCTTTGTAGCTGAACTCTCTACAAGGTAATTTCTTCTAGCTGATCTCTCTACAGGCCGATTTGTTTGTAGCTGAACTCTCTACATGATGGTTTCTTTGTAGCTGAACTCTCTACAAGGTGATTTCTTCTATAGCTGATCTTTCTACAGGGTGATTTGTTTGTAGTTGAACTCTCTACATGATAGATTCTTTGTAGCTGAACTCTCTACAAGGTGATTGCTTCTATAGCTGATCTCTCTACAGGCCGATTTGTTTGTAGCTGAACTCTCTATACATGATTTGTTTGCGGCTGAATTCTCTACATGATGGTTTCTTTGTAGCTGAACTCTCTACAAGGTAACTTCTTCTAGCTGATCTCTTTACAGGGTGAATTGTTTGTAGCTGAACGATATACAAGGTAACTTCTTCTAACTCATCTCTCTACAGGGTGATTTGTCTGTAGCTGAACTCTCTACAAGGAAACCTCTTTTAACTGAGCTCTGTACAGGGTGAATTGTTTGTAGCTGAACTATCTACAAGGTAACTTCTTCTAGCTGATCTCTCTACAGGATGATTTGTTTGTAGCTGAACTATCTACAGGGTAACTTCTTTTAGCTGATCTCTCTATAGGGTGATTTGTCTGTAGCTGAACTCTCTACAAGGAAACCTCTTTTAACTGAGCTCTGTACAGGGTGAATTGTTTGTAGCTGAACTATCTACAAGGTAACTTCTTCTAGCTGATCTCTCTACAGGGTGATTTGTTTGTAGCTGAATTCTGTATAGGTGATTTGTTTGCAGCTGAGCTCTTTACAGAATGGTTTCTTTGTAGCTGAACTCTCTACAAGGTAACTTCTTCTAGCTGATGTATCTACAGGGTCACTAGTTTGTAGCTGAATTCTCTACATGGTGGTTTCTTTGTAACTGAACTATCTATAAGGTGACATCTTCTAGCTGATCTTTCAACAGGGTGATTTGTTTGTAACTGAACTTTCTACAAGAAAACTTCTTCTAACTGATGTCTGAACAGGGTGAATTGTTTGTAGCTGAACTCTCTACAGGGTGATTTGTTTGTAGCTGATCTCTATACAGGTTACTTATTTCTAACTGATCTCTTGAATTCTGTTCAGGGTGACTGCTCTATTAGGATGACTGCTCTATTAGAGTATCTCGAACCTCGCACTTGCTACACCAAGTTGGATTTCGTGTTATAACTCCGTGGCTTTAAGTCTGATTTTTCTACACCATTGAAGAGCCTTTCTAAGATGATAACTCCATCTGTACAGCGATTTTCAAAGCATTACCCCAAGTGGTTTATCTGGTAGGCGTGGCAAGCATAATAATAATAATAATAATAATAAATTAGCTAATCTCGATTGCGTAATTGTTACACACTGTTGATTTTTTCGTTGTATCTTCCTGGTTTTTAGCTCGATTTCTTTCAAACCACAAAAGGTTTGAGGTTCAATAGTTAACCTATTCACCCACCGATTTTCAGCTTCTTCCCATACGCGGTTTACCCTGTAGGCGTGACAACATATTGGTGTTATTTTTCGTGCATAATCGCTCATAACTCTTTGCCTGTTTATGGTATTCCAGCCAAAGTTGGTACAGAGATGCGCCTTTATACCCCCCTTCTGTGTGCCAAATTTCAAGGCAATCGGATAACGCGTTCGCGTTTTATAGCAGTTTTTGTAAGTGTGCGAAAAGAGGAAGAAAAATAAGAAGAAGAAGAAAAAAACGAAGAAACTAAGCCAATTTTTGAAGTCGCATATCTCAGGAATGCCTTAAGCGATTTCGCTCAAATTTGGAATGTGGAGTACTGAAGTTGGAGGGAATGTACACAGCAAAATTTGTCTTGTTTCATCAAGGCAGCACAGAGCTCGGGAGGTGCGAAAATTGCGTTTTCTTTCTTCCTGTCAATATACTCACGGGGTTGCGCGCCGGCTTCTTGGGCCGCACGACACACTACCGTGTGTCTTGATACTCACGGGGTTGCGCGCCGGCTTCTTGGGCCGCACGACACACTACCGTGTGTCTTGATACCTGCCACGCCTACCAGATAAACCACTTGGGGTAATGCTTTGAAAATCGCTGTACAGATGGAGTTATCATCTTAGAAAGGCTCTTCAATGGTGTAGAAGAATCAGACTTAAAGCCACGGAGTTATAACACGAAATCCAACCTGGTGTAGCAAGTGCGAGATCGAGATACTCTAATAGAGCAGTCATCCTAATAGAGCAGTCACCCTGAACAGAATTCAAGAGATCAGTTAGAAATAAGTAACCTGTGTAGAGATCAGCTACAAACAAATCACCCTGTAGAGAGTTCAGCTACAAACAATTCACCCTGTTCAGAAATCAGTTAGAAGAAATTTTCTTGTAGAGAGTTCAGTTACAAACAAATCACCCTGTTGAAAGATCAGCTAGAAGATGTCACCTTGTAGATAGTTCAGTTACAAAGAAACCACCATGTAGAGAATTCAGCTACAAACTAGTGACCCTGTAGATACATCAGCTAGAAGAAGTTACCTTGTAGATAGTTCAGCTACAAAGAAACCATTCTGTAAAGAGCTCAGCTGCAAACAAATCACCTATACAGAATTCAGCTACAAACAAATCACCCTGTAGAGAGATCAGCTAGAAGAAGTTACCTTGTAGATAGTTCAGCTACAAACAAATCATCCTGTAGAGAGATCAGCTAGAAGAAGTTACCTTGTAGAAAGTTCAGCTACAAACAATTCACCCTGTACAGAGCTCAGTTAAAAGAGGTTTCCTTGTAGAAAGTTCAGCTACAAACAAATCACCCTGTAGAGAGATAAGTAAGAAGAAGTTACCTTGTAGATCGTTCAGCTACAAACAATTCACCCTGGAAAGAGATCAGCTAGAAGAAGTTACCTTGCAGAGAGTTCAGCTACAAAGAAACCATCATGTAGAGAATTCAACTGCAAACAAATCATGTATAGAGAGTTCAGCTACAAACAAATCTCCGTGTAGAGAGATCAGCTAGAAGAAGTTTCCTTGTAGAGAGTTCTGCTACAAACAAATCACCCTGTAGAAAGATCAGCTAGAAGAAATCACCTTGTAGAGAGTTCAGCTTCAAAGAAACAATCATGTGAGAGTTCAGGTACAAACAAATTGTCCTGTAGAGAGATCAGCTAGAAGAAGTTACCTTGTAGAGAGTTCAGCTACAAAGAAACCATCATGTAGATAGTTCAGGTACAAACAAATCACCCTGTAGAAAGATCAGCTATAGAAGAAATCACCTTGTAGAGAGTTCAGCTACAAAGAAACCATCATGTAGAGAGTTCAGCTACAAACAAATCGGCCTGTAGAGAGATCAGCTAGAAGAAATTACCTTGTAGAGAGTTCAGCTACAAAGAAACCATCATGTAGAGAGTTCAGCTGCAAACAAATCACCTGTAGAGAGTTAAGCTACAAACAAATCTCCCTGTAGAGAGATCAGCTAGAAGAAGTCACCTTGCAGGGAGTTCAGTTACAAAGAAATAAACCATGTAGAGAGTTCAGCTGCAAACAAATCACCTGTAGAGAGTTCAACTAGAAACAAGTCACCCTGTAGAGAGATCAGCTAGAAACAAGTCACCTTGTAGAGAGTTCAGCTAGAAGAAGTCACATTGTAGAGCTACAAAGAAACTACCATGTAGAGTTCAGCTGCAAACAAATCACCCTGTAGAGAACTCAGCTACAAACAAATCGCCCTGTAGAAAGATTAGCTAGAAGAAGTTACCTTATAGGGAGTTCAGCTATGAACAGATCACCCTGTAGAGAGTTCAGCTACAAACAAATCACCCTGTAGAGAGTTAAGTTACAAAGAAACCACCATGTAGAGAGTTTAGCTGCAAAAAAAAAATCAATCACTCTGTAGAGAGTTCAGCTAGAAGAAGTCACCTTGTAGAGAGTTAAGCTGCAAATAAATCATCCTGTAGAGAGTTCAGCTAGAAGAAGTCACCTTTTAGAGAGTTCAGCTACAAAGTAACCACCATGTAAAGAGTTCAGCTGTAAAAAACTCAATCACCTTGTAGAAAGATCGGCTAGAAGAAGTTACCTTGTAGAGAGTTCAACTACAAAGAAACCACCATGTAGAGAGTTCAGCTACAAAGAAATCACCCTGTAGAAAATTCTGCCAGAAACAAATTGCCCTGTAGAAAGATCAGTTACCTTTTAGAGAGTTCAGCTACAAAGAAACCATTCTGTAAAGAGCTCAGCTGCAAACAAATCACCTATACAAAATTCAGCTACAAACACATCACCCTGTAGAGAGATCAGCTAGAAGAAGTTACCTTGTAGATCGTTCAGCTACAAACAATTCACCCTGTAGAGAGAGCAATTAGAAGAAGTCACCTTGTAGAGTGTTCAGTTACAAAGAAACCACCATGGAGATTTCTGTAATCAATATATGTGACCGGATTTGCGAAAAGGGGTCTTCCACACACATCCAATTCCGTAAACGTTGGAGACCATAACTCAGTGTTCAAGTAACATATTAACCTGAAAATTGCACCATGTATTCAGCTATAGTGGTGCTCACCACTGCCCAAATATCAAGGCAATAGCTCTTTCCAATCTGAAGTTATCAATTGTCAAAGTTGGCAAATTGGATGTGTGTGGAAGACCCCATTTTGCAAATGCGGTCAAATATGTATTATACAGTATATATAATTTGTACATTTACTGATAAAATATTTAAAGGTACATCTACATCTTTTCTTCTTCCTGTAGTAAAGAAAAAAAACGTAGGTTAAAAAAGTCCCAAAGCTGGTATACAAATACAAAAAGAAATGAAATCTAATCCAAAACAGCCAAGCTGTAAAAAAAGTGTGCGGCCCTCAGAAAGGCTATGGTGAAAAAAGATGTGAAATCCAAGGTGGCGGCCAAGAAATGGCTGTGATGGTAGGTTAATGGTAAAAATTTTAATAATGACAATTTAGGTAAATTTTGTGAAGCGGCACAAAAATTCACCTGAATTGTCTTTATTAAAATTTTTACCATTAACCTACCATCACAGCCATTTCTTGGCCGCCACCTTGGATTTCACATCTTTTTTCACCATAGCCTTTCTGAGGGCCGCACACTTTTTTTACAGCTTGGCTGTTTTGGATTAGATTATAATGTACTGTAAACCATGGAAAATTCATCATCAAAAAATCTTTGTCACTGGTTGTATCGATGAAAATGAAAACGACAAATTATTTTTACCTATACAAATAATTTGTGCATACAAATAATAACGTCTAGTTATTCCATCAAAAATTTTTTGCTGATTATGCCAGTGATGAAAATATGTTGCGTTGAAATTGAATAGATGAAAATTTTCTAGGCCTGCTTTATAGTTATTGTAGGTACTCCAGATATCAGCTCTTTTGATTTCCAGTTACTTTCATGGACATATCTTTTTTGGTCACTATAACTGCTTGTGCATATCAAATTTGAATCACTATAGAACACAGAATATTTTGAAACACAAATACATCTCCTCCTCCCCCCACCGTTTCTTAAAGTTATGGCTAGTTTTAAAATACTTTTAAACAAAAAATAGTTGATACATAAAACAAATATGTGTATATACAGCTGGGGCCAAAATACTGATAATAGGTACAAAAATGAGTAGTATTTAGTAGATAAATGCCCATTCATCTACAGGGAAAAAACCTTCAAAGGTAAGGAAAAACCCTAAATAACAAACAGCTGTATATAGTAAGGTACAAGAAATTATGTAAAAAGTATGTAAAAATATATGTAAAAATGTAATGTATGTAAAAAGATGTGTCATGCATACATTTGTTCCAAAACAGTAAATAGTTAGGCAGGGGTTTCCCCTACATCTGGTGCATCACTTGCTGCTGTGTCTGTCTGATCCGAACCTGTATATGAAATAATGTAATACTATGTACTTTATACATGTATAATAGCCACACATCATACAAGAAACTTTATTAAAATTTTACTCTGACATTAACCTGGATGACTACTCTAAATTTCAGTCTCCCAAAATCAACCAGAGTTAAGTGGTCTTCTTTTGCTAGCTGTCCTGAAGCAAACTGCATGCATATGACTGTTCAGCTCTGTACAGTTCAAATTTTTGCAATTCAACTAATAATTTAAAGACTTTAGTTTCCACCATTGGCATAATGCAGCCTTCTAAATACATTTTCTTGATATTTAAGAATGTCAAGCCCTGTTTACATAAATTGTGCAATAATGTATACTGTAACACATAACAAAATTAACTCTCCTCCAAACCGGTATAGCAAATTTTTTTAAAACTTCCTATTCAAAACTTAACAGAAAAAACAGCTTTTGTATTTTGGTTTTGAGTAAATTTTAGCCTGCATGGAAATTTACTCAAAACCAAAATACAAAAGCTGTTTTTTCTGTAAAGTTTTGAATAGGAAGTCTTATAAAAATTTGCTATACCGGTTTGGAGGAGAGTTAATTTTGTTACTAAGATGTTTAGTGATTAATGTATAAAAATAAATGATACCATTGATTGTTCTATTAGAGTAAGTGACTGTTACATTAAAGTATCTTGATCTCAAATGCATTCATACTATAAAACTACTTCAAAATGATTCTCAATCCCTTTTCTTCATCGTTATTACTTAGGCATACAATAATTTTGCCATTCCTAAATATGATAATATATTAAGGAAGTTTGCTTTTACATCCAAAATGATTTACTTCCTTGTTGCAGTCACTTTTAGCTATGTGAACAATAATGTTAAGATAATCAAGTAGTCAGTTGCAATCTGACATCCTTCTATGCATCTATATATTGCTCTGGAGTTTGCACAAATGCAGCTTTATCCACACCATGTGCAATTCACAAGTAGGCCCTAGATAAGTATGCGGGAATAATTTAAAGCATAGTAGCAGAGGAAATTCAAGAAAACTTGTTGACTGGTATCCAACTCTGTGGTAGAAAAGCAGTTACTATACCCAGGGTCCATTCTATGAAGATGAGTTTATGTACCTAATCTGAAAAATACAATATTTATAATATATAAGATTAGTTACATGCACAAGTGTACATCTACACTATAAATGATATTCGACTGTATCACAGCTACAAGCTTAAATCACTAATGGAAATGTTTGAAATTGTTGTGTAGATAGATTAAACATTGGAATACAAATCTTTTGTTGCTTAAAAGAAATTGGAATAACAGCTACAGTCACAATACAAAAACCAAGCAAGTGTAGGCTGAGATACTCTGATAGAACAGTCATAAAAGGTCCAAAAAAACCACCAGAAAACTGCAAAAAATGTCCAGAGTTTGAACCAGGAACCTCCACACTTAACATGCAAACCTTAACACTGCTATCATGGCCATTCAGTGTACTTTATTTATGCACTTAAACATTTACAGTTAAATCTGCTTAACAGCATCACAATCTAAGCATTCTGTAAATTCAGTAGAGCATTTTAGTAGCCCCTGTACTTATCCTGTAGTGGCCACATCCTTAAGTGAATGGGAACAAGGATAACTGGTCTCTCGTGCACTATTGCGTGGTTAGATGATGCAATCGCGTACTTTGGAATGCCGATAAGGTGGTAACAAGCATTGTAGATGAGTCTTCAAAGTAATACCGGAACTACTAATGAAGAGAAACAGTAGGGAGAAGGATTATATGGGTTGGAGTGGAGTGCTGCTATTTTATTATGCCTCAAAACAGCGACCTCGTGTCTGTATGCACATGCACACTTACAAAAAATTTAATGCTGGAAACCAGACTTGGTGATCATCGCTTCAACTGTAAACAGGTTAGCAATGTTTATTGTGATATTATAAACAGTCCTAACTTGTAAAGTAGTGAAATTTCATGTTTGGTTTCACTTAGGCCAATTTTTGCACTTTGAAGTTATATAATGGCTTTGTGGTTACTCTTGTGGTATGGTGTTTAAGTTATAATACCATACCTGTTTCACTGCCCATACAAAAGTCTCAATAATAGCAGTAAAATTTAACCCGTATTTCACTGGTAGCAGTGAAAAAGTTGTAATTGCAATTTCATTGGCTAGAATTTATGTCAACAATGTAGCGCCAATTAGTGTTGACGCATGTTTAGTACATAGTGACAAATTGCATACATGGCAATGCTAATGCACAGCATGCGTATATGCAGCGAGTATGGTATTAACTGCTACCCATGCTATTACTAGTACTAATAGTTTAGAAGCAGTAGATTAGAGGCCTCTACAAATTTGGTGGTGTGGGGGTGAATAATTGTTAGTAATTTCACAGATCTACCAATGGAAATACATACATCATTCTATGACCATTGACAATGTACTGTATATTCTACTAGAGCAGTTTACAAAATGTTAGCAAATAATATGTACTGTACATTTGTAACTTTTGTCTTCATAAGCACCATTTTGTCTGTAGAAGAGAAGAAATGCAAACCCCATAGGTGGTCTCATGCAGGTTGGAGTTGGGGCCACATTAAATACAATAAGTACAATCCATACAAAACAACTAGCTAAGCTTTAAGATAGGGTGCTGCCTACAAAACACCTGTATTCTAAAAAGTTAATTATTGTGAAATCAAAAAATGGTATCCAAGAAATGGCTGCAATGATATTAATGCTACCATAATAAATTTTAACAATGGCTTACTTATTAAAATTAACATTAATATACATCTTTTATTGCAATGCAGCCAACCTATGGCTTCTCAGCTTTTTAACACAGGTGTTTTGAAGGTCACTTTTGTTACAGTTTGATTGTTTTTGGATATAGTAATTGCATTGCATACCTTTTTCATCCTGTGTACAAACAGCTTCTTTAGCAAGCTTTAGTTCAGACAGCTTCTTTCTGATAGCAAGTGAGACATTTCTGCTGTCTATACTGCCATAGAGTTCAGTAATGTCAAGAAGTTTGTAAAAGTTATCAGTAATTCCAGATGCTAATGCAGAGGAAACTCTGTTCAACAGAATCATGGCTGCCATATTCGATGAAGCAATGGAGAAGATTTCTTCTTGATCTCCCTGAGATATGATATTTTTGGCAACAAAATGTGGAGATAGTGATTTAGCAGACATGCTGTTAACAATCTGACTATAGTATTGTATGAAGACTTCCTGCTCTGGTGACAGTGATTCTGTACCTGTCAAAATATATTCTCACAATTATTGAGAAGTTTGCAGCTAGTAGTTAATATGTAGTGGAATTTTATGCTTCCTGCAAACTATACACCAAAATAATTATTAGCCATGATTATTCAGGAAAAATAAAAGTTGTGAGAGGTGAATGTCATCTAGGGAGGTAGCCTAGTGCTGCAGAGTAACAAGATTACAGAAAGGCATATTGATAACACTCAATGATTGGATAATAAAACCTACAATTTGAATCAGTCACTACAAAGGGCAGCAATGGGATTATTCTCAAAGTGGTTACAAGGAAATGAAACTAAAACACAAGAGAACTCAGTGGCAATTAAACTGGATAACATTGTTGTGTAAAGTATTGTAGCTGTTACTGTATTGATTTGTTTAAATTCAGCTAAAAGTAGCGAGAATGCTGCTTTGTAACTACATTGCCTGCAGCTGCAGACATTGGGAGTTTACAAAGGAAGCTGAATTTTTAGATATAGCAGAGACTATGCTGGACATTGAATGGCTGTAACTCAAGCAAAAACCTATGTGTAAGCAGATACATTCTAATTCTTTTTTTAACACTTTGTTAATATACACAAATTATTTTAGCCAGTTTTTTTAGTAGTTAATTTGTTTAGTTTTTGCTATAATCTCCTTAGCACTTTCAAGTCACAAAGGTCTGCACTACCATATCTACATACCATTTTAAAATTTGTTTTTGCCAGTATTTGGCCCTGCAGATGTGACAAAAAATTGCACTTGTAATTTTTGGAAACAGCATGTAATTTTGTACCACATCTACTAATGTGTAGTTATACATTAATTGAAAATGAAATGAACTTTGAAGGGGCACATTTCAAAGATGGCTGGACCAATTAACTTCAAATTTGGCATGGGAGATATCTGAAATATTTCAATATTTCACAGAAAAAATAAGCAATTTCTGCTCAGTCATTACTGGTGTACAATTTATGAAAATTTCATTTACTTGATTCCTGTAAAATACCTGCTTGTCTGTCGAGTACCAAGACACATTGGCCACATGACACATTATCAAGTGTGAAGTGTCCTATTGTATTTAGAAGATTATAAATTTTGTTTTCTGAGCATATATTGTTCACAGATTGTTATATTATGACCTTCACAACGATGCAAGATTTTTTGTGGTAAGCAAATGATTTTTAAAAACTGAAAAATCTTGCATGGTCATACAGATGTTTACTGTTAAGGTGTGTACCTTTCCTACCAATACACACATGTTAATGTCTAACAATAATGAATGTTCATGCACCTTTGTCATCTTCAACTACATCATTGCCGCTCTGTATGTCTTCAAGTCTAGCATTTATTTCTTGTGACAACTTCTTAGCAGCATCAATGCCATGCCGTTCTATGATTACAAGCATTTTGGCTAATACATTAGAATCACCCTTCTGTATTCTACATGATACTGTCTCTAACAGCAATTCAGCAGCCATTAGTGAAGTTGAGGATCTGAGAATCTTTAGGTTGTCTGCTGGTGAAATAATCCTATCTGATACAAAATATGGACAAAGATCAAAAACTGGCAATACATTCAAAAGTTTGTCATAGAATTCCAATAACAATTGATACTTTGCAGAGTGATGACCTACACAAATACAAACACCTGTATTACATTTTATTGCATTAATTTTATGAAACAATTAGTGGTGCATTGGAGCTGCCCTGTAGTAATTTTTTTCCAACGCACTACAAAGTATTTAGTAGCAACTATAAAAAAACTAAAGCAATACACATGTCAGATATTTAAAACTGGCTATGACTTGTTGCACATACATACTGCCATGTTCTTGTAAGATTTAGCTATTGACAGTAAACAGTCATTATTGTGTACTGGTATAATGCTGTACTTAACTATCTATGTGTGTATTATTCTGAAAGAAGAAAAGAAGTGGAGTTTAACTTGTTAATAAAGGAGACAATTTGCATACATTTTGTGTAGTAACAGATTGCAGCTATTAAGCATTGGAGAGTATACATAGGTATGTATCACACCAGCATCACAATTCTAGACGTAATATAAAGCAGTATAGGTATTAACCGGAAAACATCATGAATGCATGTGCAGGGTAAATACCGCATGTATGGGTTATTCCAAATGTGTAACCGGGTGGAATAAAAATCAGTCCCATCCTAAAGCCCACCCCTAGGACTAGGAGGCCATGTTAGAAATAAGTACATAAAAACCAATTACATTAATACTGTTATAAGAATGACAATAAAATAACAAATTTTAAAGGGAATTGAATGGCATTATTCTATCAGGGGAGGAGATGCACAGACATTGAAGGGAGTCAGTCTTCTGTGGTAGACTTGTGTCCAGTGTCCAAGAGTAGCTTTTCCATCCCAAGACTTGCCTGGGGTGTGATAGTGCAGTAGAAATGTTAGGATGGCCTAAGAAATCCCTGGTTGGGAACCCCGTGTATTTTCTCCCAAGCCTCATGTAATTGGGTGCCACAATTTGTGGCTGATCATATCATTGGTCCTATTGCAAATCATATAGGATAACCATGGAACCCTCCCTGCACACCTACCAAAACAACCACCATCCTTGGACGGTGGTTGACAAGTGAATAATATCAGCTTGAAATAAATGGCTGATTGTTCATGATTCTATAATTTAATGACCAACATTAAGCACTATTAACAACCCAGTCTTTACATATGAAAGACATAAGTGGGGGGGGGGGGCTCATATCCCTTCAGAATGACGTTAATTTTGGTCAACTTGGCAAAACAATTTTCTAGGACTAGGTGCTGAAAAGACTGATGGAATACTCAAATACTATTAATAGAACAATCAGAGAGGTTTCTAGCAACACTGATCCAGTTGTAATTCTTGTGCCCTTTAAACAATCACCATAATAATTGTCACTTACCAATTTTTAGTTGGTTGGTAGCTTCAGTTTGACGAGACTTGGCTTCCCCAGAATGTTGATATTCCTACAATAATTGTGAATATGCTAATTATCTATTCCAAGTTGTGTAACAATGTAGCAGGCTTTGGGGCTTGTTTTTTTTTTTTACTTTACACAGACATTCAGCATTAAAATCCTAACAATAGTTAAGAACTAAAGATGGTATGTTGCAGATGTGCTCATATGGTTCATTTAAAGCATGCCCACTACTTGGTGATTTTCACTGATGGTATTTACATAGTTACTTTGCGCTGTCTGTTTATTACACATGGTTCATTTTCTAACTATCACTCCTTGATAATCAACTGGATTTACATTCTTTTAAAAAAGGTGTGTACCTTGATAATTATACAGTTTGCTAGTTTTAAAAGAAAATGAAAGTGACTCTCTTAGAATGTTTATACAATTAGTGTGACAACTAATAGCACAGCATTGAAAATTGTGTACAGTATGTTACAAGTACATTATTTAGATTGCATATGCATATTATGCAAAATTTATAACTCATAAGTGATATAATATACTTCAAATTGCGCTACAATTATTACTGTAGGAAACACAAGTGCTTTTCACGAAGAAAAAAGATACGAAAAATGCATGAAGACAAACTTTGAAGGCGTATGCATCTCAGAGGTAGCTACGTGGATTTAACTAACATTTGGGATGTCACATTTCTTATGACAAAGAAATTCCAGAGCATAATGATCAATTTATGTATAACCACAACCATGTTACACACTCAGGCTGTAAATTGTATTTGTGTAGAGACCAGACTGTGACCTGATTCCTACTCTGATTAAAAATAAACAATGATTTAGGGACAATATAATAACAGTGTGTCACTAAGGCCATAGGGTCAAACTGAAGTTTTGCTATAAAATGTTGAATTTTAGCTGTTTAAGTAGCGTTTGTAGTACTGTGTTATTGAAAAAGATTTGTCATAATGAGTTATTCCTTATTATGTTTGAGTACATGGAGGGAGTCTTCTAAGCTAAATTCAATTGATATTTTGTCAAATACTCAACATTTGTGATGTACCGCACTGCCTTCCCATGACCATATGACACACTGTTGTGTGTCTTATCTAATTTAGTAGTAGCTACTTTCACAGTAACTCACCTCTGTTAGCCAAACTGTATGACCACAATTCAGTGTAGTATCATGAATGCTTCCATATCTACACATTGCATAATGAAAAGGAGGAGTCGATCTAGTAAGTGTTGCTATGTGCTCTTCCCTCATCTCTCCACACTGACAATGAAAGCCATACTGGAGTCTTCCATGACTGTAACTTAACTGTTCACAAACACTTCCCAAGGCGCTTCCAAGAACATCCTGTACAGCAAGATGCACAGGATACTGTTGGTAATAGTTAGTTTCCTTGTGTCTGATTTGGACCTCCAAATATGACAGTCTGTCCATTAATGACAAAAAATATGCACTAGGCAAACGAAATGTAATCAAGTTACTGTAACTGTGCAGAGTATCCTTTTGTGTATCCTTTTGTGTTAAAAGGTGCTTCCAACCACTTTGTAGATGTTGTAACAGTTGTACTACTAAACAGCAGAAAAATCCTCTTGGAAGGAGGTTGGATACAAACTGAATTAAAAGTGGTTCACCTTGAAGGAAGCCATATTGGGATAGTATATCATCATCTTGCGACTGGCTGGTGTAAGTTGGTAGTACATAGGGAATGAAGTAGTTCTCTCCACTACCATCCTCTCTTTGTATTGGAGCTATTATTTTCATCTCAACTAGAAGAGATATAAAATACTCTTCCTTTAGCTCTTCTTCCCACTTCAACTGCCCTATCAATTCTTTACAAAGAATCCCATTATATTTCAACTTATTTGTAGCACTTAAATTAGAACAATCCTTGAAAGTGAATTGTACTATACTGCTAAGCCTGTCAAAAAGCCACTGATGATCAACAATCACATAATCACACAAGCCAGGCACTTCAGGATAGTACAATAATATGCCCAACAAATGGTAGTATAGTAGTGCACTTCTAACTTGGTCAACATCAGTGATCAAGTTGCTTTGTGAAGCAATGGAAACACAATCTCGAAAGGATATATAAGGTTTAGCATTGCTGGAACAAACTCGGCGTATCTCAAGCTCTAGTAACATCCATGTGATTGGTAGCTCAAACACATCTTTGTCTGAAGCTATTGTGTCTATCTTGTTACGAATATATTTTGAATTTAAATCTTCTTTTTCGTTATCACCAGCAGTGGTGTTGTCTACTGGAAATAAAACACCGCCATCTTGATTTGACCATACTGCTGCTTTGCAGTCAAGTTTTTCGACCATTGCAGTTAGTTTACAATTGGTATTGTGTATCATGTCTGAAGTAACTTTGTCTGCATGAGTTCCCACACAACAAAGATAGGAATTGGTATTCTTGCCAGGAATGGTGACCAACTGTGGAACTTGACATACTGGTCTTTCCAAAGAATCATTTATTGAGGACATCAGGAACTTGATCATGTCAAAGTTGGAGTACCTCAAATGATAAGGTTCAAACACTTGTTTACCATGTTCACTGTACTCCACCAACACTTGGTCTTCAAGGCTCTTGGATAAATCGTGTACCACAAAAGTCACCATTGGGTGGATATTGACTGTCGGTAGTAAGTGTATATATTCAGGTTGTCCTCCTGTGTCCAGTAGAGTAATAATATTAAACACTTCTCCAGGATGGTGGAGAGGTTCATCCAATGCATCATGAGAAGAGGTAGCCACAAACGCACTTTTTACCAAGTTGTCAAATGTTCCCAGAGTTTTAGTTTTAACTTTAGGTGCCTGTGAAAAATAACTAGCAAAACGTTTACTCACAGACTGTGTTTGTGGTGCAGGTTTTGATTTGGTAGCTTGACTATCTGACAGTTCCTCAGGTTCTGTGTGGCTTCTACCAGAATTTTGATGCTCAGTACTTTGCACCTGCTGATTAATTGAAGAAAGTCTCTCTTGTACCGGTAGTGACTTATTTGATGATAGCAACACTTGCCTTAAATAAGTTATTTCAGAATCACTATCCATTTCAAGCCATATTGTATTTTTCATTTCAGAATCTCTTTCCTTTGAACCAATAACAAAAGCTTTTTTCACCAATATAGCATGTTTAGCTTGAACCACATTAGTGCTGTGGTGTAGCTTGTTGATTGCCTTCTTCATTAAGAGATTACTAAAGCTAGTTTTACCAGCTGCACCAGAACCAGTGAAAAGGATTTTAATGAACCTCACGGGTACTTTTCCAATCTGCACCTTAGCTTTTTGAAGACTTTTTTGGAGTCTGGATATCATTTGTTTCTGTACATATTTTAGCATGGTGTAACATAAAAATGCAATTGTAATTTTTGTACATACTACACTATATGTGACAGAAATACACATCACCAATTATGCAGCATAATTTGTAGCATAATTGTTACTAGTCAAAACATTGAGTATATTGCCAGTATAATAGGCACAGTTTTGTGCATCGATTGTCAGAGAAGCTGACACTGCACATTATGCATGATTTAGAATTGGGATAGAGTGCAAACACAGTAAAAGTCAGTTATACAGTTACTTGTGAAGATTGATATACTCTAATAGAACCAGTCATTGTACGTTGAAATAATATCTAAATAGAATGTTCACAGATGCATTAGATATGCCAATACAGCAGTCAAGACAGAATTTTATATGAGCATACTTAAAGCAGAATGGGACACAACAGGGGATAATTTGAGCATAAGGAGCATGGAGCATGGGGAAATTTTGGAACATTGCTCAAAAGCACGCATGATAGGCAATTTCAATAGCATAATAAGCTCAGGCCTAGTGCACATTATAATTAATCACTTCATTCAACTTTACATAGTAAAAATAAACTCAAATTTATAACCTCTGTACTATCGAAATGATCTGTTCTTGGATTTGTTTCTTCTTGTTGTTTCTAAGCTTGAAGTGCAGTCTTCTCACTTGAAAACATGGATGGATATAAACTATAACTGTACCTTGATCAGTTCCAGAGTTCATGCTGAATATAGTGAATAATGAGACAACCATAGCCTATTGCTCTCATCACATTCAATTCAATGAGTACTTGTAATTTGTTTTAAGTATATAGCTATGGTACAAAAATTAATTGTTTTGCTCTACGTGCACTATAACTCCAAAAGTATTTACCAGATATAAGGTCAAAACTTTAACAACTTATTGGTTTTCTCTCTAAACTAAGAAATGATGACAAAAAATGCAAAATGGTTGCGTTTTTGCTCAGTTTAGAAAACTGTGTTTAATATATTGTAGCAATACTGGATTACAAAATCCTTAGCAACACTGTAAAGATGTACTCATTCATTTTCTTTTTTTGTTACCAATTTCAAAATATGCAATACATACAGCTATACAAACACTTTTATAGACAGATACCTTTTCATTACTTTGTTTAACCATTTCATGTTTCAGTAGTGTGTACTTTCCTTCAGTTGCTAAATTAAGAGGTGTTTTACCATCCTGTAGGTATACTTCATTATCATACAGTACTGTAGTACTCTATAGTAGGGAGTATGAAGATTTTAGTAGAGAGGCTAAGCAGCAAATTTTGATGAAATTGTACACTTTGTGATAAAAGCACCAAATTTTCTTTGAAAGTTGAGTGAGGTATACTAAATAATTAGAGATATGGTGCCACATCAAAATAATTGCCTAAGGGAATGTTTGGAAGCGGTGAATTTTGGAAAATCATCCATATGGGTGCATTTGACATCTAACATATTTAATGATCAAATAACATGATTTACTGTGTAAATCTACAGGTACTTGTTAATGATTGTGAACCATTCTCAATGCCGAAATATATTTTTAAACTGTACCCTCCTCTTAACAGTTACTCACTAAACATATTATTTCACGCACATCAATATGGGCGATTTTCCAAAATTTGGTCACATTTCTAGCTGGCCAGCAAACCATACAAGTGCATCCAAAATCTTCACCTTTACTTAAATCCACCTCAAAAACGCCTTCGCTGTAAAATAAGGCACGTCCAAGAAACTACAAGTACCTGTAATCCAATGTAATTAAAAACAGCTCAGTTGTAAGGAAAGACTTCATAAAAGTAAAAATAACTGGTAACTTAAAGAGCTGATATCTGGAGCAGCCAAGAATCAATCTTACTCATACTAAAATGTTTTAATCCATGCAAGAACACCTTGCATTGGCTGTAAAAAAAGTGCATCCATGAAAGTTACTGGCAATTGAAATAGCTGATATCTGAAGCGGCCAAGAATGAATGCTGATATACAACTAATTGGAATTAACAAAAAGTTTAACATTGAACCTTTATCTTTCAGCTGTGTTCTACATTCACTCTTGCTGCATCATAAATTGATTTCTTTTAACTCTAATTGGCTGGTAATTTGGCCGCCTTTTTTAATATTCAGTGTATAGAGCAAAAAAAGGCGGCCAAATTACCAGCCAATTAGAGTTAAAAGAAATCAATTTATGATGCAGCAAGAGTGAATGTAGAACACAGCTGAAAGATAAAGGTTCGATGATAAACTTTTTGTTAATTCCAATTAGTTGTATATCAGCATTCATTCTTGGCCGCTTCAGATATCAGCTATTTCAATTGCCAGTTACTTTCATGGGTGCACTTTTTTACAGCCAATGCAAGGTGTTCTTGCATGGATTAAAACATTTTAGTATGAGTAAGATTGATTCTTGGCCGCTCCAGATGTCAGCTCTTTAAGTTACCAGTTATTTTTACTTTTATGAAGTCTTTCCCTACAACTGAGCTGTTTTTAATTACATTGGATTACAGGTACTTGTAGTTTCTTGGACGCGTCTTTTTTTACAGCGAAGGTGTTTTTGAGGTGGATATCACTCATTTTTGTTATAGTGATAGTCCCACTGGGGGAACAACAAAATTGTTAAAAATTTAATGGTAACATTTAGATGACTGATATTTGGAAATTAGCAATAATATTATGATCTTGGAGAGTCAAACATATGCACCTGTCATCTTGTTTGACAAAGGCATGCACATTACAGACTGTTCACACTGTAAATTTGGAAGTATGAATTTACAGTGTAGAATAGACAGATTGTTCTATAGATCTATGTTTACTGTGGCATTCATTTACTCTTTACAACATCTCATATCTGTGGTAAATGCTTTAGATTATGCTCATAATTAGCAAGTGCATGCCTACACAATTACTACACAGCTAGCTATTGACTGTTCTATTAGAGTATATTTATCTTTTTATAATATTATTTACAAAATATATCTGTGGAAAACTTCAGGCATCTTATGCTCAAACGTAGCTAAGTGTTAACTGGGTGCATAATAAATTACTACACAGCTAGCTATGCATAATGTTGACTGAATTCATAATACAGACAATTTATTGCACAAGCACTGATTGATGGTAATATGATGCAATGCTTACCAGCAGCTATAGTGATCTTATTTATTTATCTTACTTAGTTCACTGCAGCTATATACATGTAAGTCTCAGATTACATTTCAAGTGTTTTTGTGTTGTGGCACTGTAGGGAAACACTATGCATCTCCTCATCTCAATAACTACATCATCATCATATGTGACCGGGCCTGCAAAAATAGGGCATGTGGGCACAAACTACACCTTTTCACATAATAGTTCATATCTCAGTACTGGAACAGAATATTTGCATTCTGTAACCTGCATCGCAACGCCAATTAAATGCTTACGAAGAGCTAAAAATTGCATTGCCATATTGTAGTAGTACAAAAAGTTATCCATGATAAAAGTGTGAAAAAGTAGGCTAAAATCATGTGCCCACATGCCCTATTTTCGCAGGCCCAGTCACATATTTAGATCAACTGTTGTAACTGGATTGACAAGGTGTACAGATTTCTAGTCATATAAAATCAATAAAGAGGGATCAGTAAAGAGGATGGAGGGAAACCAACAAGATATCAGATAATTGTACAAGAATTATAGGAGGAACAGCCAAAATGCACTTAAATAAAACATCTCAATTAATATTCAAAACTCTTTGCTGATACAATAACCATAACTCTGCTCTGACAATTATCTTATCATTGTGTTGAACATTATATAATTTGATTCTTAGTGTGGAGCTACAGCCTTACATTTCCCAGGCCTCATAGTATATGGATAGCAATTTATACCAGCAGATGAAAGAATACCTTGTATACGCAACCTGAAAGCTAAATACATATATTATAGTCATTATTATCAAGAGTCCATGCAAGCATATAACAAGAGTTCATTTTAATATGGGACTCTAACTATCTTTTGGACAATGTATATAGGGCATCAGAAGATACAACCAGTGCATTGAGATCTAAGCCTTTTTGACTGGAATTAAACAAACTTTCAAACTTGATGAAGCGAATTTGGTCACTGAAGGACTAGCTAAAAGTTGCAGTATACTTAGCTAAAATTTTCTGAGGGAATATGTCCCAGAGGCCCAGACTATATAGACCAGTTGACTTAGCCTTAACTACCACTTTCACCTTACTCTGGTGCCCCTGGTGTATCAGCAACATAATAGTAGCTATAGAAAAACTAGTTAATGCCATAGGCATAGCTAGGGGCGGGCATTTGCCCTACCATCATGCGTTCTATGCGACCATATGCATCATCACACAAAAAATCCTATAGCTAGGCTATAGTACACACGTACCGCATTGCTGAGCCATGACTAAGGACAAGTACCACACAAGACTGACAATTATCACGTGATCTATTTAGGGGAAGTCCCTTGGAATGTCCCTGCAACACCCCAAGCGAACACACGTGGTACGCGGTTTTAATTAAAATTTAACAAATGTTTAAAATGGCAGTCCAAGAAGGAGAGTGAGAGTAACGAGACTGAGTAATCAACTTTAAGTCTTATTATAACTGGATTTCATTTCATGGTGAGGTGTACTTTAATGCAGAGGCCGTACACCACACCGTTGCTGAAGTATGAAGGAACCCATGAAAGAATAAGAGTCTGGAGTGGAAGTTAACAAAACTGATTAGATCGAGGATTATATCAACATCGACACACACCGATTAACTGCATTTGCAGTATTTTAGAGTCCCGCCAGGCGAACACTCCTAGTAGCTCCACTAGCTCGTATTATCTCATGGCGAGATTGTAGTGACAAGGTGTATGGACCGATTACCAAAAAACCGTGGCTATCTTATCATTTGCCACTTACATCATCATCAGAAGTCTAGGAACTTGGCTGCAGATGAAAAGTCAGTAAGTGAATCTTTGTCAGATATCAATGTTTGTATGAAAAAGTATACCCATTCACATACATGTTCTGGTCTAAATTACTGAATTTATGTACTGTACACTGAAACATATTGAAGAAGTGTGCTGCATGGGATGGACATTATTTTATTTAATTACGGAACACTGTCATTTTCACAAACTAACCTGCAGAACTAATTCACAGTGCTTTTGTTCAATTGTAACACTAATGTAGTGAAGGTTAATAATGGCTGTCAAGACATCAAAATAGATCAGAGTGTTCCTTTCCAAATATCTGGCATTCAATTCGCCATAGAAAAAGTAAGTGATTTTCAACCTTAAAAATGACAAGCTTAAATTTCATGATTTCCTTCTGCTATAGCTCATCTTAATCACTATTCACTGCTATTTCCAAATCTGGTTCGGAATCTGAGGTATCTATCACGTGTTGTGGGTTATTACGCCTTTTATTGCATGACCCCAAAACAATCAATACAAAATGTATGGGGGAATTTGCTACACCCGGTCAGTTTAGGCCATTTTGACAAGCCAAAATTTCCGTGAATTGGAGGCATCATTGTACTCGCAGAGAGTTGCTCTACATGTATCAAATTCAGAAAGTTACTAAACAGACTTGAGGTAGGTGGTACACAATAATTAATTTAATTTTTATGATTGTTCAATTGAAATGTATTAGACATGCTGTTCCAGCTGGCATTTTTGCCATGAACAAAAGTATAGCAAATGTCTGCAAACTTCTTGATATGCCTGTCTATTCAGGTCTCTGTGTAACAATGTCAACTGTTTAAATGAATAAAATCCCCAAATCTTTATTTTGTGTAAAAAAGTGATGAATTTAAGTGTATTGCATTTAATGCTCACCTATCTGTTTTATTGGCAATCTAGTCATAGTGATTCACCCACTAACAGTGGATGTGGTTGTGATACTTAACTCTGGACCAGGTAGGACCTTTATTAGTATTGTGAATTTCATACGATTGGTCTCTTGTGTTGACAGATTACCAAGCAAGTTGTGTTTTGTGGTGACTACAAACCCAGCCCTAGTGATAATTGGCCAGTTGTCTGACTAGCAGCTTTGACTTCAGGTGTGTGCACAAGCTCACAGCAATTGCTTTATATGCACTAGTGTAACTTAATGTTATTTAAGATCAGGTATTGGTTGTAAAATGGATTAAGCAATATTGTCAGGTATTCACTTAGCTTAAAAGTGGGAATTGGTACAATTGCAATCCTGAATTTCCTGTTGTATAGCTAAGAATATATTTCCCATGTTGTACATTCTGTTTGGTGGCCACTTGTTGTTTGACAGGCCTCCTTGTGTTCATGTTTACGTACTTAGGCACCAAAGAACATTTACGTTACCTCTCGTATACAGTGGCGGATCTAGAAATTTCAGAGGGGGTTTCAGATTCCGCTCAACTTTAGCCTAGCTATAAGTCAAAGACCAAAAAAAAAAAAAGGTCACAACCTGCTGTAGAACGTTGTAATTGTGATTTCAAAGGCTAAAGTATGAAGTTTTTCATTTTACACCCATACGACGACTCGTCAATAAATTATGAACATGCTGTTTTCAGAGGGGGTTTCAGCTGAAATCATTGCAACCCCCCTGTATCTGCCACTGGTACACCAGATTCACTTATGGTCTTAAATATAATTTTTAAATGTTTAATTCAGTGCCTGCTTGTTCTTTTACAGGGCTCACTTGATGTTGTGTCATCATGCAGATATCCAGGAAATAATCACTTGGTGTTAAACTGATGTTTATTAAATTTTTGTGATGTGTTGTAATAGCATTGTTATATGTTTACTCTATTGCAAGAAATTTTCATGAATTTTTCAGCCATCTTATCCACAATTAGAATTGCCTCATTTGTTCTGTCATGGCAGCTAGTTCACACTTCCACAGCAGTTTCACACTTCCACAAAGCACCATCAGTTTAAGGTGGAGTGTAGTGGCTTTCATTATGTACGTAAACTAATGTAGGGCAACAAAGTTTTGTCTGGAATGTGGTTCGTGGTTTATGACTGTACATGAGTTTTCAGTGGTCATTCCACACAACTTACAAAATATTTCTTGTATCATAAGTGGTGTATGGCATTAAATGGAGTATTGTCTAATGATTTATAGTGTCTGTACATCCTTCACGCTTTCACACCTTGTTTATAAGACATCTGCCGATTATAAATGCTCGCATGGGGCGTGGCACTAATTGGACTCTAAAAGATTTCTGCTCAAAACGCCTTCCCTAGGGAACTTACGGGTCTGCACACTTTCATGACTTGTTTGTCAGACATTAGGGCTTGTGTCCACATCAATGGCGGATCCAGGATGGGGCATTTGGTCCCCCCCCCCCCCCTTCAAGAAATTGCATACAAGATCGAGATACTCTAATAGAGCAGTCAATTACTCTAATAAAGCAGTCACAATGTTCATGAGGCAGTGTAGCTTACCTATGAAGTTATAAACAGGATTTTATTTTACATAACATATGTGATATAATATATTTGGTAAAAGATCACTAGCTATTATTGTTGTGACTTTTTTTTTTTTTTTGCTCTTCAACTTTTTTCAGCAAAATGCCCCCCCCCTCTTTCCAAACTCTGGATCCGCCCCTGCACATCGTGTCTTTAAAAGTTATTGTAGGGATTACAGGTTTGAATGGAGAAAATACGCGTAGGGCCAACCAGAATTAGATAATGTCAGGCCTAGATGGCCGGTACAAACACGGGTAAGACGACTGGTATAACATGACGATAGCTGTAACACAAGGTAGAGAAATAAAGTGAAATATGTCTAAATACGGCTGTATTTTTTATTTTAGCAAGGTCGCAAAAAAACGATGACGACTAAAGATTTTTTTATTACGTAACGCAATACAAATCCATAGAGAGATATTGCATAATCCAGGGCTAATATTGCAAAACCAACCCTACACGTAAATAACTCACAGTAGTGGCCGCGTCTTTTGATTGGGCATGCGCTTCGTAGTTTCTTGGCCGCGCGCCTCACTACCATGAGTATTGATAGCATGATTGTATTTCAAATTTACAGCTACAGTCAGCAAATATTTCAAAATGAACTGTTTTAAAGCTTATAATGGTGCCTATTTCTCTGTGCTAAAAGTATAGGGACAATCTAATAGAAATAAGATATTGCACATCTATGGCTTTAAATAAATTGAATCTCCGTGCTTCTCAACATTGCAAGTTAATGACCTGGATGGACATCTCTGTTGATCAGCTTTTGACTTGTCTATGCAGATGGAAATTCTCAGTGTACTGTATAAGCAAAAATTTTGGCGAGCTGAATATTTGTTGATTCCTCAATAAATTGCATTTGGCAAAAAATTAATTTGGTGAAATGTATTATGTGTAAATGTGTGTGTTAGTAAGCCTTTCAGCGATATGAAATTTCAGCTGCATGGAGTTACGTGCGTGATGAAAAACTGTGTATGTGGCTACTAGCTGTGGTATAAAATCAGGCGAAAGAAAACTGAGGATCGGAGTCGATAATTTCTAGGGCCACTCATCTTTCCAGGAAGAGGGAGCATGCAGCAGAGATCTTGCATGGAATATTATGCCGAATCACGTTGCTTCTTTTCTCAGTGATGGCTACTGCATATGGATCGAATAAATTTTCATCCTCCATTTCACAAGTTGGATTGCAATTACTTATATTTAACTTGAGAGTTGTGACATGTACAAAATTAAATGGCTAGTAAAGACTGGCCATCCAATAGAGGCCGAACAAATAGAGCCATTGAAAAGAAATATATTTTTTCCACGCAAACCACCAGCCAAGAAGAAAATGACAATAATTATGAGCAAAATTGGACACAGCTTCGATTTTCAGCAGGTCTCGATATGCATACAATTCTATTGCCTATCTATTATAATACTAAACACAAATGGCAAAATTTTAATTTGGTACTTTGGAACCATTCGCCAAATCGCCAAATTTAATTCCACGCCAAATTTTCTGCTTATACGGTATTTATTAGGCACTTTATGGCTTCTCCACTACATTTTCTATTGATTTTAATTGTCAGGTTCTTTGAGTGTGACATGATTGGTAATTTTAATGGCACTATGTCTAATATGAAATAGTATGAATCAAGCAAACATTGTACAAAGTTTGGTGCTTTAATCAAAAACTGAATGACTTTTTGCTTAACCATTCTACTATTTGGGCTTTTCTGGCCAATAATATTGCACAAACTAGCTATGTAGAAATCAGATAGGAGGGGAGCAGCATACCAGACTAAAACATAAAGGTATCAAACACAAAGGTATCAAGTGGATGACAGATGTACGGCAAAGTGAAATTGTTCCTGAGATGAAGACAAAATGTACCATTATGTAAATGCTTACAAAACTAAAAGAGGAGGACAACAGCCACCAGTTACTAAAAGCTACCCATATACAAAATTATTAATACAGTAATGAAAGTAGTAGAAAGCATACACAGTCACTCAGTTCAAGACTGTGAGGGTTGCCAATAAGTAATCTTGGTCTCGCAGAACATGATTGTAAGCAAAATGTACACAAAACAGCCAAGCTGTGAAAAAGTGGTGTGGCATTATAAGCTTAGGTGAAAAAAGTTGTGAAATCAAATGTAGCAGCCATTGCATACATATGGGGTGCCGTTTGTATCAAAATTATAACAATATAATAAGTATAAAAGACTAGGTTATATATGCTTGCTGTATATGGTTTATACATAATAGTATAGCGGCGTAGCCCTCAAAATTGGCAATATTGTGCACTTTTTCATAAAACCATGAAACTTTCCACATAAATTGTACTCCTCATGACAAGTAATTTTAGATATAGTGCCATCGCTGAGTTGACCCTTGTTGACTTTTACGGCCATTTTTGTACAGAAAATTGATCATTTTTGTCTTTAACTCCTTGAGGCAGTAATTAACTTGTTAAAAGCATGGTACCAAACAAAAGATCTTGCTGATAGAAACAACTTGGTTTTTATTTGAAGTCAATAGGTGATTTCATTACAACGTTATGATCATTTTTACTAGTGATAAATTTACCTGCCCTCGAGGTGTGAATTACCTGTGGGCAGATAATTATGCATAAATTTATCAAATTTTGCAGCTAATAAAAATACTCATAACTTAAGAATGAAGTCACCTACTGACTTCAAATAAAAACCAAAGTGTTTCTATCAGCAAGATCTTTTGTTTGGTACCATGTTTAAACAAGTTAATTACTGCCTCAGGGAGTTAAAGACAAAAATGATCAATTTTCTGTACAAAAATGGCAATAAGGGTCACCAAAGGTCAAATCAGCAATGGCACTATATCTGAAAATACATGTATTGAGGAGTACTATTTATGTGGAAAGTTTCATGGCTTTATGAAAAAGTGCACAATTTTTTGGTTGTGCCACTATACTACAATTATGTACATTTTCATAAGTAAATAATGACTCTTTTTAAATGAATAATTTACATTATTTAATATATATATAATGCTCAAATGACAAGATAATGACTAGCATCTTCTCTATTATGTGCCATTTGTTGTCCTGTTACACATTTTGGCACAAAACCTGAACTTTGAAATGCCATTTGTATCAAAATTTAAATTTTAATTACATTGCCAAAAATAGAAATGGAAATAATTTTCATTGATATTGTTTACCCAAAAATGTGCAAAGTACTTCATTATTTATTAAATCATGAACATTATTTGTTAAACCATTAAATTCTTTACTTAACAACGTTTAACGGGTTAAACCAGGTTAATGTAGTGAAGTATGCAGGTATGCATAACACAAAGCGGGTTATTACTCACGTGAACAGGGCGCGAAGAGGAGCAGTGGGCACGGACGGCAATAACTGGATTTGGGCGGCGTTTACTAGAATACAGGGGCAGCAACAATTAGAAAACATATGTTGCGCTTGCGTAATCAAAAGGCGGGCTTGAAGTGTGAACGCGTGGCCAGCGAAATTGTTTGTCCCACTTGGTTCGTCTTGGTTAATTGTTTTGGAAATCGTTCGAAAAAAACAAACAAATTGTTAGCACTGGTCAGAGAGAATGCCGCCCAAAAGGAGGAGCAAGAGAAGACGTGCGGAGTCGGAAGCGACGGAGGAAGGTACCACGACGGTCCAGGGAACCACAACGGACGTTTCTGCTGGGTCGACAACAGGCAGCGGCAAGTCCTCCGATCCTTTAACCAGAGGAGATATCCCGGCAATCGTTGAAGAGATCACGAAGCAGCTCCGCTCGAACAGTGATGGAGGCCACGCGTCCTTGACGCCAGGTACGTGATAGACACGCACTGTATGCCCCCCCCCCCCTCCCCTTGTCGTAACCCATGGGCCCATTTGGGTAAGGGACACTCCCAGGTCTCAGGGTCCGTTGTGCCCCGGTGCGGACTACCGGGTGACCGCGTGCGCCTTTGTAACCCCCCCCCCCGCACAACACAATCCCTTTGTCACTGTATATACTTGTATGTAGCTCATGTGTGTGGCTCATGAATTGTCGATTGCTGTACAAGTATTGTAATGCCCCCACACCTCCCCTCCCCTTGGGCCTCCCAAGTATAAGGGCCACTACACATATGTCAAGGGATGTATGGCTTAGACGTGAGCATGTAGGTAGCGTTGATAAAAAAAAAAAAAAAAAAAAAAAAAAAATTAATTAATTAATTTAAAAAATATATATATTATATAAAAAATAAAAAATAAAAAAAAAAAAAAAAAAAAAAAAAAAAAAAAAGGACATGCCATGCCCTGCATACTTAGGTAGAAATCATCCTTCATGTAATAAACATTACTCCATTGCAGCCATTGCAAGGATCCCTTCTCCGGAGACCATTTCCCATGTACCTGTAACCTCCGACCCGCCATTAAGACAAGGACTAACACCAAGTCAAGACCCAGAACAAAGTGATGATGCCCCACCAAGAGGCACAACGGACAGTGTTACCTTCAGTGCAGGGTTCCCACCAGTACCGTCCAAGCTGGTAAAGCGGATTCAGGATGGTGAATATGTGGACTTGGCCGAGCTTACAATAGACTGTCTAAGCATGCCGGGTCTTTCCGACGCGAGCAGATCAACCCAGATCAGGAAACGGCCTATTACTTCCATTACTGAGTGGACACAGTGCTTCAACAACTACACTTCTATCCGTGGACGCACCCAGCCAGAAAAGATCCATGATTGTTTAGGATATGAACACTTGATTATAGAGGCACACTTGGAGTATTTTGGAGATGCGTGGGCAGTGTACGACCGTCGTTTTCGACAAATTGCAGCATCCCGCGGAGACATTATTTGGGCAAGACGAGACATGGACCTGTGGCACACAGTATTCGCGGGTTACCAACGCCGACCATATTGCAAACACTGTTTCGGGCCAACTCATTCAGAGGATCAATGCTGTGCAGCTTTGGTGCCCCTACCCAGGGAGAGAACGACTGTGACACCTCAACCTCCGAAACCCAGAATCTGCCGAGAATGGAACTTCTCGCAATGCTCTTTCTTGGGTTGTCGGTATATCCATGCTTGCTTGACCTGTTACACCGACCCAGACTCCACAGGCAGCAACCACAAATGGATCCAGTGTCATCGAAACCCTAACCGACGCCGAGGACCTTCAGCACCCCCTCCAAGGGGGGTGCCCCCACTGATGGGGATGTCACAGCCCCCTTATTGAAGAGGATGCTAGACAAACACTTGCATGGCTGTAATCCAGGAACCGTCTTGATTAGCACACAGTTAGGATCACTAGGCAATTACAATTGTGAATAGAAATCAACGCGAGCACAACTCCAATTTTGTGACCCACCCCCATATGTTCCTTTTTCCTTTTGTGTATGTATTAAGCCATTGTCCTTAGCGTATGGTGTCATGTGATCTGCAATTAAGATAATAATGTGATTGTTATCATTAGGGATAAAGGGTTATGCCTGCCATAATACCTCCCTCCCTCTTTTTTTTTTTTTTTTTCTCCCTGTAGTGCCCATCTATGACTTACCACCGGAATTGTGGGATAAAGAGCTGGTGCAACAGGCTCCCAGGCCACCTTCCCCTGACAGCTGGTTACAGCAATGGTCATCCTCACTCCAAACTAATTCCCCTTTCCAAGTGCCCATCACAGCTAGCTTGGTACATACCCCGCTTTGTGCCCCGGCATGGTATTCAATGCTGATAAATCACCCTCATAGGCAGCTGGTGCAATTCACACTATGTGGTATCCAAGAGGGCTTCCGTATTGGCTTCACAAAACCCACATCATTGAAGTCTGCCAAACGCAACTTGAAAGGAGCACGAGAACACCCTGATGTAGTTTCCGACTACCTTGAAACAGAGCTATCCCTAGGCCGAATCGCAGGACCTTTCCCCCCAGCAGCAGTCCCTCAAGTCCACCTAAATCGTTTTGGCGTAATCCCCAAAGGTCAGACAGGGAGATGGAGGCTCATTGTGGACCTGTCCCACCCCAAAGGTCAGAGCGTGAACGATGGCATACCTAAACATTTATGCTCCCTTAAGTACGTAACCATTGATGAGGCCATAAAGGGGATCGTCCAGCTTGGCCGTGGCACTCTACTGGCCAAGATTGACATAAAGAGTGCATTTCGCCTAATCCCAGTCCATCCAGCAGATAGGCACATGCTAGGGATGAAGTGGGGAGATGGAGTATACATTGACACCTGCCTCCCGTTTGGGTTACGTTCAGCGCCCAAACTGTTTAATATCCTAGCAGAATTCTTAGCTTGGATAGTTAGACAAAGCAATGTGTCATTCTTAATTCACTACCTGGATGATTTCCTAACGATGGGGCCTCCCTCCTCCCCAGTCTGCCAACACAATTTAGATACAATCATTCAAACCTGTGATTACCTTGGTGTCCCACTGGCGTTGGAAAAAGTAGAGGGTCCACTTACCACCCTGCCATTCCTAGGCATTGTTCTAGACACCAGCAGGATGGAGGCAAGACTACCTGAAGAAAAGCTTTTGAAACTGCGGAAAGAAATTGTCGACTGGATCGGCTACACCAATGCAACAAAACGGGAAATTCTCTCCCTGGTCGGATCTCTGCAGCATGCTGCAAAAGTGGTACGCTGCGGCAGAGCTTTTGTCTCCCGCATGTATGTAACAGCAGCCAAAGTAAGAGAGCTACATTTCTACACCAGATTAAACGTGGAGTTTAGGTCAGACCTGTGTTGGTGGCACACTTTCTTAACGGACTGGAATGGCCTCAGCCTGCTCCGCTGGAATGACAACAACTGGTCTCCCAGCCACATCATCCAGACAGATGCATCAGGCTCTTGGGGGTGTGGTGCCTTTTGGGAGGGCCAGTGGTTGCAATGGTGCTGGCCACCAGAATGGGCCCAATACAACATCATGATAAAAGAACTGGTTCCCATAGTTTTGAGTTGCGCTGTCTGGGGTAAACAGTTGGCAGGGAGTAAAGTACTGTTTGAATGTGACAACTCCAGCGTGGTCGCTGCAGTTAACAAGCAATACACAAGAGAACCAACAGCCATGCACTTACTACGGGGTCTCTGGTTTTTTGTAGCCTATTTTGATATTGATGTTAAGTGTAAGCATATAGCAGGGGTAACCAACACAACAGCAGATCACTTGTCCCGTGGTAACCTACGTAAATTTTTCTCTTTACACCCTCAGGCATCCCTCCAGCCATCTCCACTGCCTCCACCATTGCTCCAGATCATAGCGGGAGGGCCAGATTGGACATCACCTCTATTCAGGCAGCTGTACAATACTACTTTGAGAATGGTTTAGCACCAGCTACTCAACGATGTTATAGTGCCGGCCAACAAAGATACATACAATTCTGCACACAAGCTAATCTAACACAGATACCCACTTCAGAAAGCACATTGTCATTGTTTGTAGCTTATTTAGCACGCACAGGTTTAGCACACAGCACAATAAAAGTCTATCTTTCCTCTATTGGTAATTTACACTTATCCTGCAGTCAGCACCACGTGTACCGCAGGGCTCTCACCCCACGCTTGGAACAGATCCTCCAGGGCATCAAACGAGAACAAGCCAGTACACGCCCAGTCAGAATACGCCTCCCCGTCACAGTGGACATCATGCATAGCATCTACTCAGTTTTGTCTAAGACCCCAAACCAATACCAGGAAATCATGCTGTGGGCAGCATGCTGCACCGCATTCTTCGGTTTCCTCCGAGTGGGAGAAATGACCGTCCCTACGAAGACTGCTTTTAATGACTCCATTCACTTGTCCTTAGGGGACGTTGCTCTTGACAGCAGGTCAACACCAACCATAATTTGGCTCATGATCAAGCAGTCTAAGACTGACCCCTTCCGAAAGGGAGCCAGGTTATGCCTGGGTCTAACAGATTCGATAGTCTGCCCAATCAAGGCATTGCTTCCTTACTTGGCACTTAGAGGTAGCAAACCCGGTTCATTATTCCTTGTGGAGGACAAAACACCCCTGACTCGGGTCCAGTTTAAGTCTCTCCTCTCTGCTACATTAAAGAAGGCTGGGCTAGATGACTCACAATACAACACCCACAGTTTCAGGATAGGCGCAGCCACTGCAGCAAAGGCAGCAGGAATCTCAGATGCACATATCCAATTATTGGGCCGCTGGAGGAGTTCAGCATTCCAAGGCTACATCAAAACACCCGTCCAAGTTCTCACAAGGCTCTCCAAGCAACTGGTATCTGCTCCTGGGTCTCAATGGAAATAGCTTACAAGAAACAAGTGCGTCATACATTAGCATACCAAATAATTATACCTTCATATGGCATATCTTTGTATAGACTGTTGTACTCACATATTTGCACATGTTATATAGAGTAATCATTGAATATTATAAGGGCACAAGGAAAGTGAAGTGATCAACAAACAGGCTGGCTTCTGGTGGATATGCAGAGGCTCCTGCTATTCCTATGGCTTGGAGGGAAAGGCAGTAGCCTTTCTTTGGCCTGTAGAAATTTTGTGGCTTCAAGTTGGGGGAATCCCCAAGAATTTCTACCTCCAAGCCTTTATAGTAAATAATTGGCCAATATATTTCGGGTACTAAACTTAATTTGCTGAAAGTGGCCTCCTTTGTTAAAACGGCTAAATAGGAGAACCAGGGAGCCCTGCACAACCACCAAGAAAACCACCATCAGCTGACGGTGGCATTTCAATGTTCAGTGGGATAGAGGAAGGGACCAGGCTTGCTGGGTCTCAACTAACTAGCTACATTAAATGTACATTAGCATACCGTTAATCTTAACAAACCTTGCAATCGACATCTACAACAGGCTATACAGGGTTACATGAGGCTACACAGAGTTACATAAGGCTACATTGAAGCTACAAGGATTTATGATACCATACATGGTTACATGTGGCTACACTGGGTTACATTAAGCTACACTGGGTTACAGGATACTGTACATGCAAGGTTGAATGAGGCTACACTGAGGCATTACAGAGGCTACACAGGGTTACATGAGGCTATACAAATGAAGCTACACAAAGTTACATTGGGATAATTATATGAGGATACACAATGTTATATGAGGCTACACATTGTTACATGAGGCTACACTGGATGATATATATGAGGCTACACAGGGTTACATGAGGCTACACTGGATTACATGAGGCTACACAGGGTTACATGAGGCTACAATGGGTCACATGAAGCTAAACTGTATTACATGAGGCTGCACAAATTTACATAAGGATACATAGGGTTACATGAGGCTACACAGAAGTTATACATAGGGTTACATGAAGCTAAACAGGCTTACACGATGTTACATAGAGCTATAAAGAGTTACATGAGGCTATACATTGGGTTACTTGAGGCTACACTTGGTAACATGAGGCTACACAAGGTTGCATGAGACTGACATGTACAGTTACATGAGGCTACAAAGGGATAATTATATGAGGCTACACTAGATTACATGAGGCTACACCAAGTTACATGAGCTGCACAGAGTTGCATGATACTACATTGGAGCCTCATGTAACCTTTTGTAAACCCAATGTAGCATCATGTACTTCTGTGCAGCCTCATGTAACCCTTTGTAGCTTCATTTAACCCTGAGTAGCTTCATGTAACTCAATGTCTCTTCGTGTAACATTTGTCTAGCCTCATGTAACCTAGTGTTACCTCATGTAACCCCTTGTAGCCTCCTGTAACCCTGTGTATTTCCCCATGTAACTCTGTGTAGCCTCATGTAACCCTGTGTATTGCCTCATGCAATTCTGTGTAGCCTCATGTAACTCTGTGTAGCCTTATGCAACCCAATTTCTCCTCATGTAACCATATCATGACTAGCCTCAAGTAACCCAATGTAGCGTCATGTAATCCAATGTAGTCTCATGTAACTCTGTGCAGCCTCATGTAACCCTGTCTAGCTCTCATGTAACTCAGTATAGCCTCATTTAACCCTGTGTAGCCTCTTGTGTATTGCCTCATGTAACTCTGTATGGACTCATGTAACCCTGTTTATTGCCTCATGTAACTCTGTGTAGTTCCATGTAACCCTGTGTTTTGCCTTGTGTAACTCTGCATAATCTCATGTAATTCTGTGCAGCCTCGTGTAACCCTTTGTAGCCTCATGTAACTCTGTGTAGCCTCTTGTAACACTTTGTAGCCTCATTCCTCATGTAACCCAATGTAGCCTCATGTAACTTACACGAGGCTGCACAGAGTTACGTGAGAATACACTGGGATACTAATGGAAGTACTGGGTTACAAAATGGATACTTGGGTGTATACATACAATCAATATTTTTCCTATAATACAGTGCTGTAATTCACAATAAACTTGTGCTAGTCTCCATTTAACTGGGTTTTTAGCACAACTATATAGATAGATATGGCTTTGTTTCTTCCATATGCTCTAAGTTGTAAGGCTTTAGCAGGTTACTAAACAAGTACATAATAAGAATACAGATTTATCTTTATGTACCCTTGCTACACTAGTGGGAAAGGTTTAGTTACTCTAATAGACCAGCTACACAGTCTGTTCATGATCAACCTCAACTCTATAGCTACTCTTCACTTAATTTTTGATTTGGTTATTCCCCTCAACATGTATCTATCACAAAACTTCAATGTAAATAATAGTCATATAAAAGCAGCAATAAGATAATTTAGTAAATTGTTTAGTAAAAAGGTGAAAAATTTATCGTAAATATTAAGCCCAAATATTATGAGTAAGGCAAATTACAGTACACATGCAACAATACACAAGAAAGCTTATGTAGTGTATGTGGAATCACATCAACCATTAGGTATTTGTAACTTTAAATATATAACCACAACTCTTGATAAATTTACTCAACTTTTTTAGACTTTAAAGAACCCCTAAAGCGCATTTAAAGCTGAAACACAATTTAATACACTATTATACACAATCTCCTGAGTATCTGTAACCAGGTGTAGCCTGTGTAACCCTGTGTAGCGTCATGCAGGTAACTGAGTGCATATATCCCCATGTAACCCAGTGTATATAGCCTCATGTAACCCTGTGTAGCTTCATGTAACACTGTGTAGCTTCATGTAACCCAGTGCATCCTCATGTAACCATTTAACCCTTTGTATCATCATGTAACCTCATGTAGCTTCATATGTGATTGAAAATGGATCTTCCACACACATCCAATACTATGAACTGTGAAGATCACATATAAGCCTGAACTTCTTGCCAACCATTAATTCATGCTGGGTCTCTACTGAGCAAAATTCAAGTAACTAGCTTTTTCTCAGCTGAAGTTATAAATTGTCAAAGTTGGTAAACTGGATGTGTGTGGAGTATCTCTTTCACAAATCTGGTTACATATGTGACCGGATGTCTGAAAAGGAGTCTTCCACACACATCCAATTCCCTGAACTTGAGAGCTATGTTGGTACTCACTACAGACCAAATTTCAAGTCAATATCTTTTTCCAATCTTACAAGTTATTACTGGTCAAAGTTAGTATATTGGATGTGTGTGGAATACCCCTTTTCGCAAATCCGGTCACATATAACCAGGAGCTCCGTGTATAACAATAGCCTCTTGTATCCTCATGTAACCCTGTGTAATGCTGTGTAGCTTCATGTAACCATGTTGTAACCCTGTGTAGCCTAATGTGTGTATCAACATGTAACCCACTTTAGCCTTCAATGTAACCTGTGTTGCAATCCTTTGTAGCCTCCTAGCCGAATGTAATGCAATGTATTCTCATGTAACTCTGTGTAGCCTCATGTAACCCTATGTTAGGGATGCGACGATTATGCCGGCATAATTTCGGGAATAATAGGTATGTGTGAGAATCAGGAATTATGCTAGCATTTTGAGGTGATATAAAGCTTTAACAGTAGGAAAATCTGCAGATTGCATAGTTCCGTTAAAAAAGATCGAGATACTCTAATAGAACAGTCACTGAATATTATTTACTCTAATAAAGCAGTCACATTGAAATACTCTAATACAGCAACCATCTAAAGAATTCAAGACTATTTGAAGCCCAAACATCAATGAAAGTGGCCTGATACTGGCATTATGGGCCAATTATGGTGGCATAATTTTGGGAATAATGGGCAATTCTCAAAAGCATAATATGTGATTTTTTGAGCACTGCTCAAAAGCATAATGCTCAATTTTTGGAGCATAATAGCTTCATGCCTACCCTATGTAGCCCCATGTAACCCTATGTATCCTCATGTAAAGCTGTATATAACCTAATTTAACCTCATGTAATTTGGTGAAGCCTCATGTAACCTGTATAATTATTCCTTTGTACCCTGATGTAACTTCATGTAGCCCTGTGTAGCCTCATGTAACCAAGTGTAGCCTCATGTAACCCTTTGTATTGCCTCATGTAACTCTGTGTAGTCTCATGTAACCCTGTGTATTGCGTCATGTAACTTTTTGTAGCCCCATGTAACTCTGTGCAGCCTCATGTAACCCTTTGTAGCCTCACATAGCTTCATGCAACCCAATGTAGCTCTGTGCAGCCTCATGTAACCCTTTTTAGGCTCATGCCTCATGTAACCCAATGTAGCCTCATGTAACTTACATGAAGATACATTGGGTTGCATGAAGCTACAAAGGGTTACATGAGGCTGCACAGAGTTACATGAGGCTACATTGGGTTACATGAGGCTAGACATAATATGGTTACATAAGGAGACATTGGGTTACATTAGGGTACACAGAGTTACATGAGGCAATACACAGGGTTACATGAGGCTACACAGCATTATATGAGGCAATACACAGGGTTAAATGAGGCTACACTGAGTTACATGAGCCTACAAAGAGTTACAAGAAGCTGCACAGAGTTACCTGATGCTACATTGGGTTTACAAAAGGTTACGTGAGGCTGCATAGCCTCATGTAACCCAATGTAACTCTGTGCAGTTCATTTAACCCTTTGTAGCCTCATGTAACTATTTCAGTCTCATGCAACCTTGTATAGCCTCTGTGTAACCTCGTGTAACCTTATGTAGCCTCATGTAACCTGGTGTAGCCTCATGTAACCTAGTGTAGCCTCTTGTAACCTTATGTAGCCTCATGTAACCTAGCGTAGCCTCATGTAACCTGGTGTAGCCTCATGTAACCTAGTGTAGCCTCATGTAACCCTTTGTAGCCTCATGTAACTCTGTCAGTCTCATATGCAACCTTCTGTAGCCTCATGTAACTCTGTGTAGTGTCATGTAACCTCAAGTAACCCAATGTATAGCCTTGCATAACTCTGTGTAGCCTCATGTAACCCTTTGTAGCATCGTGTGAGCCTATGTAGTTTCATGTAACCCTATGTATAACCTCTGTTAACCTCATGTAATCCTATGTATCCTTATGTAAATTTGTGTAGCCTCATGTAGCACAGTTTAGGTTCATGTAACCCAGTGTAGCCTCATGTAACTCAGTGTAGCCTCATGTAACTCAGTGTAGCCTCATGTAACTCAGTGTAGCCTCATGTAACCCAATACGGTGTAATGTTATGTAGCCTCATGTAACTCTGTTTCACTGCTTGAAGTTTCTTAGTTTACTAGAGTGGTATATCACCAGTATATGGAACAGTTAATTGTTTGTTATTTTAGTAGTTTTTCAGTAAACCTGCATTCACTGATGTTTTACTGAGAGTTTAAAACATAGTAAAACAATTATGTTCCATATACCTAAAGTTACTGGCATTTTACTATCAGTATAACTACAGTAAAGGAGCTTAACAGATTAGTAAACTAAGAACCTTCAAGCAGTGTTTAGCCCAATGTAACCCAATGTATCCTCAAGTATCCCTATATACAGCCTCATGTAACCTTGTGTAGCCTCATGTAACCCTGTGTACCCTCATTAATCCAGTGTAGCATCATGCAAAACTGTGTAGCCTCATATAATTATCCCAATGTAAATTTGTGTAGTTCCATGTAACCCAATGTATCCTCATGTAACCCTGCGTATAACATCATGTAACCTTGTGTAGCCTCAGGTAACTCTGTATAGCTTCATGTAAGCTTGTGTAGCCCCATGTAATCCTCATGTAACCCAGTGTAGCCTCATGTAACCCTGTAAAGCCTCATGTATCCCAATGTAGCCTCGTGCAGTGTCATGTAAACCAGTGTAGCCACATGTAACCATGTGTAGCATCGTGTAACTCTTTGTAGTTTTAATGTAACCCAGTGTAGCCTTATGTAATTCTGTTTAGCCTCATGTAATCTTGTGTAGCCTGTTGCAGATGTTGATTGCAAGGTTTGCTAAGATTAACAGTACATCAGGGGCGGATCCGGGGGGGGGGCTTTGGGGGCTGAAGCCCCCCCTTCATATTTAGGATTTACTTGATCAATATGCTGAGTATTATAATGAAATTTTGCCTTAGCATAATTATATGATCACTAATAATACAAATACTCATAAAACCACCTTATAAACATCTTTCCAAGGTATTATCAGTGGATTTATGCTAAAGTTTATGCAACAAGGACCCGGATCAGCATTGGAGGTGTACAAGATCGAGATACTCTAATAGAGCAGTCAGCTAATTACTCTAATAGAACATTCACTGGAAACATGTAGTTGGTTCAGTTATGGAATTTTTCCAAATCTGCCTGCACTTATACATACAATGAAGTGCATTAGTCTGTTTAAAGGGCTTCATTCATGCATTTACTTGTGTAGTTAATATGTATGGCAATACTTAATTCAGGTAGCTACACAATTTCCATTGAAAATGCTCTCAGATTCAATCTTGTATTGTTCAAATTTCAAAATTTTCCACTTTCAACATTATTATTCTAACAAGCACCTATTCAGTGTTGTGCAATTGTGAGAGGGGTGCATCATGTACTTGGTTGTCTGTAACTACCCAAACTTTTCCATTAGCAAAATGCTTCAGAGAGCCATACCTATTATCTAAAGGCAGTATATAAAATATCTAGATATGAATTTTATGTGGAAATGTCTCCAAATTGCAGTATTTTAGCATCTATTTTTCAACATTTTCCTGGGGGGGCATGCCCCCAGACCCCCCTAGTTCCAGCATGCTTTGCATGCTGGGAAGTGTGCTTTGCACACCTCTACCCAAGAGATTAGTACCTTGAGTTAGCCCCCTCCTTTTATAAATCCTAGATCCGCCCCTGTACATTAAGTAAAGAATTTAATGGTTTAACAAATGATGTTGATGGTTTAACAACTAATGTTCAGGATTTAATAAATAATGAAAAGTACCATAGAAATCGTGCACATTTTTGGGTAAACAATGTCAAGGAAAATTATTTCCATTTCTAATTTTGGCAATGTAAATAAAAACCTAAATTTTGATACAAATGGCATCTCAAAGTTCAGTTTTTGTGCCAAAATGTGTAACAGGACAACAAATGGCACATAATAGAGAAGATACTTGTCATTGTCTTGTCATTTGAGCATTATATATTAAATAATGTAAATTATTTATTAAAAAAGAGTCATTATTTATTTATGAAAATGTACATATGTATAAACCATGTACAGCAAGCATATATAACCTAGTCTTTTATACTTATTATATTGTTATAATTTTGATACAAATGGCACCCCATAATTGCAATGGTGTCAATGAAAATAAATTTTAATAATGAATGTACTTTGCATTATTTTATTTATCGTCACTGCAGCCATTTCTTGGATGCTAAATTGAATTTTGAAACTTTTCACCCAAGCTTAAAAGGGTTGAAACTTTTTCACAGTTTGGCTGTTTTGTGTAGATTTCACTTCTTTTTATACCTTATAAGGCCCCAAAATCAGCCTATGACTGACTTCAGGGTTTGTTTTACTCAAATTTCTTCTTATCTATACACACAATGATGAATACTAAAGAGAGATTTGTAAATGTATTGCAGTGCATATTTAATTCAATATTATTTGTTAGTATTACTCTAAACAGGCACACCTTCTTTGAGGACTTCTAATAGAATGCACATACTGTAGAATGTTCTAGAACAACCAAGAATTTTCATTAGTAGATCTATGAAACTATGGATGTTTACCAATGTTCATTTGTAAAGTAGAAATTAAGTGCGGTAAATAGCCAAGATAACAGTGGCTAAGGATGTAGATGTTAGGTGTGGAGGCCTTTAATTCGAACCATGGTAAACATTTGGTGCACTATGTTTACCCCACGATGACTGCTCTATTAGAGTATCTCAATCATGCGATTTTAGATTTGTTCAGTTTTAAATTTATAACTTTGTAGTTGTAAATCATTGTTCATAAAAGGCACTCCTATGATGATCAACTTGTGTACAGACCAATTTTCAAGTTATTCCCATGCTTGGTTTACCCTGTAGCCATGTGCAAAGTTCAATCTTTTTTATACAAATGAATGCTCGTAACTCTGTGGATATTATCAGGTTCATAGCAAACTTATACCTTGCTACACTGCATTTGCACCAAAGTTTGTGGCAATTGAGTTACACATTTGCATTTTATAACAATTTTTTCAAAGTGTGCAATAGGAAATTGAAGCCCTATTAGACCCCCTATGGCTTTAGAAGCAAACAAATAACATCCACATCTTGCATTAATTACTGGAGCAGATCATTTAATCAAAGTTTCTATGCAGCCTACCCTACCTGGACACAGTTAAAATGCAAAAATGGTGTGCTTTGGAGTTGAGACCATGGAGCTATGTATGTGTGAAATTATTGCTTTCTTTCTTTCTTCCTGTTAGTATACCCACTGTGTGGTGTGGTGGTTTTCTTGGTCACACAACCATGTGTCTTGATGAGTACAACACTGAAGCTGTAAGAAATGAACTGGTTGGAACTTTTGAGCTATTATTCCTATTACGATAGATAGTTTACTAACTCAGTTACTAATCTGGATTTAACTGGCCCGGAAAATGAAAGGAATTTCAAAATAATAATATAAACATTGTTAAAAATGACGTTTAAAGGTTATACCATGGAGTATGACAGTTATCCCTACCTTGTTAGTATAAACAATGCATGGTATGAAGGTTGTACTATATGGGATAAAGGCTACTCCTACAACTTAGTATAAAACTTAAAAGGTGCAACGTTTATTCCTTTGTAATATCCTTACTCTGTTTTCTTTAGTGCATTTACTGCATATTTCAATGTAAAGTGTATTTATGCAGTGCTTAATCCATGGGGAGGTGAATCCGACTTTGCAGGGTGCTTTGGCGAACTAGTCTCACAATTTATCTACTTTATTATCTGGAGTGATTCAAGTACAAAGAGATGAGGTACACAGTCTTGGAATACCAGTAAATACGGGACACCTAATTGGTTTGTCAGCTGCAACGGCAGCTGACAGATCACTTGACAGTAAACTACAGTTTCAGAAATATGCTACAATCAGTCCTTAACATTAATTATTGCTTATTATATTACTCCTCTTTACTACTGTCTATATGCATATGTGAAATTTTGTGGCATGTACGACCAAATTTTTGATAATCATTGATCTATAAGTACACACCAAAGAAGTTCACTTTTCACCATGAATGGATAGCCATCCTCTCTATGGTGTATTTTCCATGAATGGGGATGTTTTAAATAATAAATAAAAAGTTTAATGTGGCTTTAAGCAATAACCAACACAGAAATACACTAATAACTTCTATGTTACAAACAAAATTATGCTTCAAGTTCATCTGAGATTTAAGATATTGATAAGTATCCCAGAAAAACTGAAATACGTATACGTGTTATAATGTTTGCAGGCACAGTTCTTACTCTGCTATGCTTATCTACAAGGAAGATGTTTTCTAATGGGGTTCTCAATTTGGAAATGAGCCACAAATGTGTCTGGGTGCAGCCCCAAGGCACTAATTAGAATTTAAATGTGATTTTGCAAATTCATCTAATGTGGGTGCAAAAGTCTAACACCAGCACAACTATCAGGATAGCAATTTCCACACAAACATCACTTTCAGCTCATTGCTTCTGCTTTTGGCAAATGGTTTTCTGGTGGGACAGCATGTTATACTATACTATGAATCAACATGGGGAAATTTCCAATATTTAGTTACAAATATAATAATCTAATCAAAAACTACTAAGCTGTAAAAAAGGGTGCGGCCTCCAAATAAGCCAGGGTGAGAAAAGATTTGAAATCCAAGGTGGCGGCCAAGAAATGGCTGTGATGGTAGGTTATAAGTAAAAAATTTTAATAATGACAATTCAGGTGAGTTTGTGTTGCCTCTTCCAAGTTTCACTAGGATCCAGCACCAAATTCGCCTGGATTGTTGTTATTAAAAATTTTGCCATTAATCTACCATCACAGCCATTTCTTGGCCGCCACCTTTGATTTCACTTTTTTTTTCACCCTAACTTTTTTGGAGGCTGCACCCTTTTATTACAGCTTGCCTGTTTTTGATTAGATATCACTTCTTTTTGTAATTTCATGCCTAAAGCCAGCCTATGGAATTAGGTATTTCTTTTAACTTGTCTTTTTCTTTACTACACAGAGATTATTACACATGAAGAAGATTTTAATGATTTGTTAGCTACATGTACATTTAGGTAAAAATTTACAAATGTTATTGTGTTGATTGATCATAAAAATAAGTCACGCAGGTTGAACTGTTCGCAGCTGAACACTCTACAGGGAAATGTGTATGTAGTTCTACAGGGAGCCTCACAATGTAACTGCACTCTTTGACTACATTGTGAATGATTTGTAGTTGAACTCACCACATGATGACTAATTTCTAGCTGAAACACTCCACGAAATGTAGCTGAATTCTCTCTTGTTTCCAACTGATTTCTCTATAGGGTGACTTGTTTCTATAACTGATCTCTCTATGGGGTGATTTATTTCTAGCCAATCTCTACTGGGTGACTTGATCAAGCTGATCTCTCTACAGGATGATTTCTTTCTAGCTGATCTCTCTACAGGACTTGTTTCTACTGAGCTCTCTACAGGGTGACTTGAAAAATGCTTGAACTCTTGCAGGTAAAAGTATAACTTGCCTAACTGATCTCACTACAAAGAGATTTGTTTCTAACTGAATACTGTACAGGGTGACTTATTTCTAGCTGTGCTTTGTACTGAGTGATTTGTTCATATCTGGGCTCTCTATGGGGTGACTTGAAAAGTAGTTGGGCTTTTAAAGGGTGACTTGATCACGCTGATCTCTCTACAAGGTGCCTTGTTTCCAGCTGATCGCTTTATAGAGTGATTTTCTAGTTGATCTCTCTACAGCGCTAGTGTGATTTGTTTATATAGCTTATCTGACTTATTTCTAGCTGAACTCACAGAGAAGAGCCTATGAAAATGCAATGGTAAACCATGAAATTTCATGTAGTTTTCATGGACACTGCATATGAAAATTTGACATTTCATGGACACTACCTATGAAAATTTGACAATTCATGGCCACTGTAGCCATGAAATTTTCTTGTGCTGTGAAATGATTTGTCAGTAATATGAAATTACCTTGAAATCTCCACTTTTCATGAGTATTTCATGGCACGGATATTACCATGAAATATCAATGAAATGACTTTCATTGCACTTTATGTAGATGTTTGATGGCACTGTTCTCTGGTAGTGCTAGACAGTGACTTCATTCTATCTAATCTCTCTACAGGGTGACTTGTTTCTAACTAATCTTTCAACAGTTTGATTTATTTCAAGCTGATGTTTCTTACAGGGTTAATTGTTTCTAGCTGATCTCTCTACAGGGTGACTTGTTTCTAATTGATCCTTCTACAGGGTGATTTGTTTCAAGCTGATTTTTCTACAGGGTGCTTGAAATGTAGCTAATCTCGCTAGAGGGAGACTTGTTTCTAGCTGATCTTTCTACAGGTTGTTTTTTTAGCTGATTTCTCTACAGTGTGACTTCTTGCTGGCTGAACTCTCCACAGGGTGACTTGTTTCTACCAGATATCTCTACAGGGTGATTTGTTTCAAGCTAATCTTTCTACAGGGTGATTGAAATGTAGCTAATCTTGCTACAGGGTGACTTGTTTCTAGCTGTTCTTTCTACAGGTGATTTTTTTCTAGCTGATTTCTCTACAATGTGACCTCTTGCTGGCTGAACTCTCCACAGGGTGACTTGTTTCTACCATCTCTCTACAGGGTGATTTGTTTTAAGCTGATCTTTCTACACAATGATTTGAAATGTAGTTCATCTCTTTACAAAGTTAATTATTTCTAGCTGTTCTCTCTACCGAGTGACTTCAAATGTAGTTGAACCCTTTGCAGGATAACTTGCTTCTAGTTGATCTCTCTGCTAAGAGAGTTCATAGCTGAACTCTCTACAGGGTTGCTTATTTCTAGCTGAATCGCTCTATGAAATGTAGCTGAATTCTCTCTAGGTGTTTCTAACTGATCTCTCTATGGGTGACTTGTTTCCAACTAAACTGTCTACAGGGTGACTAATTTCTAGCTGATATCTCTACAGGATGATTTGTTTCTAGCTGATCTCTACAGGGTGAATTGTTTCTAGCTGATTTCTCTACAGAGTGACTTGTTTCTACAAGATCTCTCTACAGTATGTTTTGTATTGAGCTGATCTCCCTACAGGGTGATTTGTTTCTAGCTGATTTCTCTACAGGGTGACTTGTTTCTACTAGATCTTTCTACAGGATGATTTGTATTGAGCTGCATCTCCCTACAGGGTGATTTGTTTCTAGCTGATCTCTACAGGATGAATTGTTTCTAGCTGATCTGTACTGAGCTCTTTACAGGGTGACTTGAAATGTAGCTGAACTCTCTACAGAGGGATTTGTTTGCTAATGAACTGTCTTCAGGGTGTAGTTGAACTCTCTACAGGGTAACTTGCTTGTAACTGCATGGACCCTCTATAGAGTTATTTGTTTTTGATACTAGTTGAAGGGTGACTTGATTGTAGTTGAACTCTCATGTGGGTGACTTATTGTTAGCTAAACTCTCTACATGGTGACTTTATTGTAGATGAACGTTCTAATATAGTGACTTATTGTGCAGCTAAATGTTTTATTAAGGTGACTGCACTATTAGAGTATCCTGATCATGCAATTGTTACACTTAGTTTACTTTCATAGTGTAGCTCATTGGATTTTAATCTAATTGCTTGTAAACCACTAAAAGATCATTCTAAAATGATTTGTCTACCTCTCTACCTGATTTCAGCTGATTCCGTTAACTAGTTTACCTGGTAGGTGTGACAAGTAATACTTTTTATTAACAAAGCTTGATTTTACATATGGTTGGTGTTTTGTTGTAACTCCATGACCGTTAGTGCGATTTCTTTCAAACTGCCAAAAGTTTGCATTACGAAGGTTACTGTTGAGAGGCGTGATAGTACAGAAGAAGGTTCAGGGACTGAATGGACGTGCTCGTCGTGATGCACGCAGATACAACTACTCAAGACACCGTTACTATTAATCACGTGTTAAGCTCTAAATACAGCACAGCATTACAACCCTATGTGCACATCTGTGTGTGTGCATAATAATTAACATTTCAGTCATACTAATCTCCGACATACTCCGGGGGGCACGGATGCACTCTGTCAATTCCAATATCTGTTGTCTGGCTCGTTCAGCAGCTCCACGTTTCGGACATCTATCAACATGTTGATTAGTCAGTTCACTTGCAGTCACCTCCTTGTCATCTTGATCACCATCTTGGTCATCAGTTACTTGGCTTCGAATACTGGTTGCATCATTTGCTGTTACTTCAAGGGCATAAGGTTTTGAGACAGGTCTGTTAGTGACACCATTCCTTGTGCGTATGGTTGCAGAGCGCACTAACTCATTATTTCCTTCAATTAAATTTCAATTAAAGCTAGTTTCCAGTTAACATGTACACAATCATCATGCACCAACACAACATCACCTATTTTGATGTGCTGGCCACCTCTTCCTGAAGAGCGATAGAACTCCTTTAATGATGTCACGTATTCCTGTCTCCATTTGTTGGTGAAGTGCTCCAGCAGAATTGATTGTTTCTTTGCATCTCTCCTAAGTTGATTTGCATTAAGGCAGCTTGGGTCACTCACTTCTTCAATAGTGACTGTTTCATGAGGTAATCTAGTAAGCCTTCGTCCATGTAGAAGGTGTGCTGGTGTAAGCGGTTCTGGGTCTGAAATATTATCTGATATTTAGGTTAGAGGACGATCATTCAAGGTCACCTCAACTTCTGTAATGATTGTTTGCAATGTCACCAGATTGATGTGAGCTCTATCTAGGGTCTTATTGACTGCCATCTTGGTGAGGCCGATTAGTCTCTCTCAGTATCCTCTGAGCCAAGGTTTCCTCTTAGGTATAAACTTCCACACCATACCTTCCCGGCCCAACACAGTGGCAATCTCTTCTGATTTCATCAGTTTGGAGAGCTCTTTTGCAGCTGAGGTATACGTAGTTGCATTATCCGACATCATTACAACTGGTAATGATACACTGGCTACAAATCATCGGAAGGCAAGTAGGAAGGTTGCTGTGGAGAGGTCTGTCACTATCTCCAGGTGTACCGCCCTGGATGTAGCACACATGAATAAGCAGATGTACACCTTGTTTCCCCCATTATGCTGTTTGACATACAGGGCTCCTGTGAAATCAACACCAGTGATGGAGAGTAGTGGTACATTCTGCACTCTGATCTTTGGGAGTGGTGCTGATTCTGGGGCTGCATATGGTATTCATCAATGCCTTCTACAAATTGTACATTGTCGCAACAGTTTCTTGACATACTGACTAGAGTTGCACCGATAATCGGTTGAATAATCGGTAACAGCCAATATAAGGTGAATTTGCAAGTATTGGTATCAGCTACGAAGAGGAAATTATTTGCCGATAGCCTAAACCCACAATTGATCATAAATACTGTGACAATATTAAAAGAAAGCAGTGAATACAATGGTAAGCGGTAAACATTTATTTGCTGTACCTGTTTATAACTATTTAGGCTTGTTTATCTGTGAATAGTGTGACTGCGAGGCTATAATAGGCTGTGTATATTTATTGACCGCCCATGCAATTAACTAGTCACTATTTGGAAAGGGACTGGAATCCCACCAAAACTCCGTTTGAGAAGCTGACTTAGGTGTTTTATAACTTTCATTTCCATGTAAGGGGTTAGTGGCACCCTGGTAGCAAACATTGTAGAATCGGCTGCCCACACAAATAATTAAATTATTGCAATTAATGTTATACACACACATAAACTTTAGATGATTTTTGCTCCTTCTCCCCTGACCTATAGAATAGAACAATATCAATAAATATCAGCATATCGGCTACAGGAATTAGTGAAAAATCAGTATCAGTAAATGTGAAAATATGCATATCGGTGCAACACAAATACTGACACCCTGAAGGTATCCAAAATGATTGTCGTATGGCTGTCAGGGTAGATCCAACACCTCCATGGGAAAGAAAAACATGCGTATAAGTGCGGTAAAGTGGTTATTCTGCGGCTGCAGCAGCTGGCCAGCTCACTGAGCGGAGCATTGTGTATCCGTCCCCCACACCGCAAGAGGCCCCTGTCATCAACAAACAATCGAAGTTGCCTGATGAGAAGTGGCTTCTTCACTTCTGGACAGACACACTTGGATTTGGCACTAACCATCTCCAATGGGTACCTAAGCTCTCGTCAAGCTTGGATCCATCTAGTATGTGCTAAACAAAACTCCACATACTAAAATATGTTGCAAATTCTAATATTGCAAAGTGCCCAAAATGCAAGATTAAAGTCCTCATGATAAAAACCCGCTGTATGGTACCAAACGTTGCAGAGTGCAATTATACTATTCCTGTACTGAGATATGTATGCCCTGTTGTGTGATAGGCTGTAGTTTGTGCCCACATGCCCTATTTTCGCAGGTCTGGTCACAAGTTGTAAATTTTTAATGCTTTTTTCTTAGTGAAGAAAGGGGCTAACAATAAAACCCTGGATATCATGTTATTCACCTACTCAATTGGAGGAGCTCAAAATTTCATTGCAGTAGATACAAGGATGCTGAAGTTATGGGTGTTTGTTTACGTCACATCGAAACGATAGTACACAATCAATCTTCAGTAGTGTTCTTCAGTACTTTTACCTTTGGACGTAGAGAAAAAGGAGATACAAGGAACAACATACCCATTAATCAATTCCCCTACTTATGACAAACACAATGGTACAAATTTTAACTGTGTGTGTCATTTTGTTTGTAAGCTCCTGTAATACATTTTCCCCATACTTGCTGTACAAATCAGTTTTTCTGTTGTTGCTACTTTGAGGAGCTGCAACTCCCAATGTTATTGACATATCAGGTTGAAACTTTGCCAGACAATGCATTTCGCAAAGTAGATAGTAAATATTTAATAAAGAAGAATTCAAAAAATTGTTCACAAATCCAGTCACAAATTATCTGCTAGCTATATACATAGGATCGATGCCTCCTTCAAGATTGATATGCACTCCATGGCGTCTCCCATATGGCTTTTTCAAACTCCTGGTGGGTGTGGTAGTACATAAACTTCACCCATGCAATGTGTAAACTACTTTTGAGCATACTTGCTATAGTTCATTTCAATACCATGATATATATAAGCATTAATTGTGGTGATAAGTTCCACAATAACCATGAGAGGAATTTTCAATATCGCCCAACTCTACCCTTGAGTGCTGCCTACAAGTATACAGTAGGTGTTGCTGTAAATGCTTCTAGTTATGTTCTTTGGACCTATACTTGAATACTCAAACAGCTTCAGTTTTCAGGCATCAGGCTATCAGAATGCATCAAACAAAATAAGAACCCACAGCTAAGATTAATTAGGCTTGCTTCAGCTATTTATGGCAAAGCCAAGCAAATGATTAACAATGTTGTTAATGGAGTTGTCCTCATAAAATAAGGCCAATGTAATCTGATTAACAGTTTCTCTTTAGATTTTGAAACTTGATGTGGGGATTGTTATTCGTTATCTCCATTACAGTTAAACGCACACTCCCATGCAAAACAGGACCAAAATGGCAACCCAAGATGCTTGAGTCACAAGTACTGAAGAGGTAATAGAAGACAGTGAAGCTCTTCAGTGTGACTATGTGACCTTTGCAAGGTGTGGGAGCATTTTATATTAAGGTATGCAACATGATGCAGTGGTTGTATAGCACTCAAAGGGCACAGGTAAAGAAATGTTTACATCATCAGTTGCTGGATGAAAAGCACTAGCAGGCTGACCTCCTTACCTTTGAGCAAGACACACTTAAGTTTAAGAAGCAAAGGCTGGAGAGCCTGATGTAGGTAGTGCATCAAAATTGGCAAGCATTAAATCTTGAGTGTTGCAACAACTACTCTTTTGCACACAACTGTTGCTGACAATATGGCAAGAGGCAGATGAAAAATTGTCTCAGGCACCAGTAACACAAGTACTAGTGCATGACATGGTATAAACTTTGTCATGATGATCTAGTTCTAAAGTAAGGACAGAAAATCACTTTTTATAGAGAGTGTCAGCAGTCACTAGTAGGAACAGTGAAATTCCCAGGGATCCATCAGTAAGTTTCAAGTGAAGATTTAAATGTATGATTGGCAGATTACGGTGAGTTGTCTGATGATTTGAGAGCCAAATGGCATTCACAGTTCTTAAATGGGGTGGCTAAGTGCACCTGGTAATGCTATGGGAATTGAAAACTGCGAAGCTTCTAATCAGAATGTTTCAGAATAACATGATAAACAAAACAGCATTCAGCAGACTATTAGCAAGGGTGGAAATAAGTGTACCCATACCAGGTCTGGATAATTGGCTAATAAAAAACCCAAACTCGACTGTTTGCTTCTCCAGAAGGGTGACGTTGCAAAGGATCACAAGATGCAAAAAGGAACATGTGACTGGAGAAAATGATCAGGATGCATTGGAACATTTAGAAAGTGTGGTTTGACTGTGTTATGGCTGTATTGACTTATTCCTTTTAATGATTCAAATACTAGAAAACGTCAACAGCAGAATATGTATGTGTTCTCTACAAGGGTTGCAAGATGGTAAGTAGAGTCCATTATACCCATGTTTGGCTGCTAGCCAACCACTATTGCTGACTAATTATAGGTTAAAAATTAAGTACAAACTTGGAAATTTAGAAAAGCTGTAAGACCAGATCTAATTTCACAGCTAATTTGTAAGAAGTAGCACAGAATCAACTTGTTTACACTACGCACAATATCCTTTTCAACTTGTAACATCTGCGATAGTAGTTTAAGCAGGACCTCTACAGATGTGTAAAGCCCATATATGCAGCTCTAGGAAGATTCTTGTGACTGCAATAGACAATATTATTTTTGTTCAGCTGTATAATGTTCCACAAATGTGAAAGTTGTGAATCACTTGTAAATCATTCATTTGCTCACTATTACTACACTTTTTGATTTTGAATTACAGCTGGTGCTGAGAAACTAAAGCTATAATATTATATACCACTTTCATACCTCACTTCAAAGGGAAGAAAAGGTGTATGGCTATATAGTATAATAGCACTGTTATCAGTGCTAAGGAATGTATTAACAAGAAATGTAGGTAGTATACACAAGTCATATCCCTCCTATAGGAGGGATATAACTTGTATATGCTACCTCTTATTCTCATTATTGCGTTCAAAGCATTCTCAGAAATTATCCAATTTTTTTGATGAAACTGTGTAACCTTCTCTGCTTTAATATAGTCACACTTCACAGGATTGATTGTGGGTTTTTGTTTTGTAAAGTGAACCAAAGCATAGGTCATGGACTTGGGGAAGAAGATGGTTCATTGTTTCACTGAGCGAAAAAGTCACAAGTTAGTTTATACTGTTGTTTTGATTGCATTCTAGTCACATGGCAATGTCCGTCCAGATACTGGGCGATACGAGTAGCACTTAATTGACTTCGCTATTAGTGTTAGCTAACATATGCACTACTTTAGTTTATTCATGGCTAGTAAAGTAAATATGTGACCGGGCCTGCGAAAACAGGGCATGTGGGCACAAATTACACCCAATCACTCTACAGGTCATATCTCAGTGCTGGATAAAAGTATTTCCATTCTGTAACTTGCATCATGATGCCAATTAAATGCTAACTACGTACTGAACATTGCAGTGCCATAGCAAAATGGTACAAAAAGGTATGAGTGATGAAAGTGTGAAAAAGTAGGCAAAAATCAAGTGCTCACATGCCCTATTAATCAAGACCCAGTCACATATTTTAGCGCACTTGAATCGTCTTTATATAGCTGTTTTGACACCTGGAGCAATGTCACACACACATAGTGACTGGGCGTGGCGTTTCAATTGACTAGGTCATTATAGCGCTGTAAAAATATTCACTGCTTTAATTTATTCATGGCTAGTGTAGTGAGTAATTTATAGTGCACTTAAGCTTCATTATGAGCTGTTCAGCTTGCATTTGGGCTTCCTGTGTTTAATTGCATACCCACAATTGAAGCGATCTGCATGCTTGCGTCAATCAAGACACACGGTAGTGTGTCGTGCGGCCCAAGAAGCCGGCGCGCAACACCCGTGAGTATATTGACAGGAAGAAATAAAACGCACTTTTCGAACCTCCATAGCTCTGTGCTTCCTTGACGAAACAAGATGATTTTTGCTGTGGACACTCCCTCCAACTTTAGTACTTCACATTCCAAATTTAAGCGAAATTGCTTTGCGCGTTCTCGAGATATGCGACTTCAAAAATTGGCTTAGTTTCTTTGTTTTTTCTTCTTATTTTTCTTCCTCTTGTCACACACTTACAAAAACTGCTATAAAATGCGAACGCCACATCCGATTGCCTTCAAATTTGGCACATGGAAGGGGGGTATAAAGACGCATCTGGGTACCAACTTTGGTTGGAATCAAGACACACGGTAGTGTGTCGTGCGGCCCAAGAAGCCGGCGCGTAACACCCGTGAGTATATTGACAGGAAGAAAGAAAACGCAATATTCGAACCTCCGTAGCTCTGTGCGTCCTTAATGAAACAAGACGATTTTTGCTGTGGACATGCCCTCCAACTGCGGCACTCCCCATTCCAAATTTGAGCGAAATCGCTTCACGCGTTCCCGAGATATACGACTTCAAAAATTCGCTCAGTTTCTTCGTTTTTTCTTCTTATTTCCTTTTTCTTGTCGCACACTTACAAAAACTGCTATAAAACGCGAACGCCATATCCGATTACCTTGAAAGTTGGCACACAGAAGGGGGATATAAAGGTGCATCTCGGTACAAACTTTGGCTGGAATATGATAAGCAGGCAAAGAGTTATGAGCAATTATTCACGCAAAATAACACCAATATGTTGTCACACCTACAGGGTAAACCGCGTACGGGAAGAAGCTGAAAATCTATGGGTGAATAGGTTAACTAGTGAACCTCAAACCTTTTGTGGTTTGAAAGAAATCGAGCTAAAAAACAGGAAGATACAACGAAAAAACCAACAGTGTGTAACAATTGCGCAATCGAGATTAGCTAATAAAAAAAAAACCACTGCTTGCCACGCCTACCAGATAAACCGCTTGGGGTAATGCTTTGAAAATCGTTGTACAGATGGAGTAATCATCTTAGAAAGGCTCATCAATGGTGTAGAAGAATCATACTTAAAGCCACGGAGTTATAACACGAAATCCAACTTGGTGCAGCAAATGCGAGATCGAGATACTCTAATAGAGCAGTCATCCTAATAGAGCAGTCACCCTGAAGAGAATTCAAGAGATCAGCTAGAAACAAAAAACCTGTATAGAGATCAGCTACAAACAAGTCACCCTGTAGAGAGATCAGCTAGAAGAAGTTACCTTGTAGGGAGTTCATGCAACTATGGAAAGAGATAGTTCAGCTAGAAGAAATCACCTTGTAGAGTTCAGCTACAAAGAAACCACGATGTAGAGAGTTCAGCTTCAAACAAATCGCCCTATGGAGAGATCAATAGAAGAAGTTACTTTGCAGAGAGTTCAGCTAAAAAGAAACCATCATGTAGAGAGTTCAGCTACAAACAAATCTACCTGTAGAGAGATTAGCTAGAAGAAGTCACCTTGTAGAAAGTTCAGTTACAAAGAAACCACCATGTAGAGAGTTCAGCTATAAACTAGTGACCTTGTAGAGACATCAGCTAGAAAAGTTACCTTGTAGAGAGTTAAGCTACAAAGAAACCATTCTGTAAAGACTCAGCTACAAACAAATCACCCTGTAGAGAGGTCAGCTAGAAGAAATTACCTTGTAGATAGTTAAGCTACAAAGAAACCACCATGTAGAGAGTTCAGCTGCAAAGAAATCACCCTGTATAAAATTCTGCCACAAACAAATTGCCCTGTAGAAAGATCAGTTAGAAGAAGTCACCTTGTATAGAGTTCAGCTACAAAGAAACCATTCTGTAAAGAGCTCAGCTGCAAACAAATTGCCTGTACAGAATTGAGCTACAAACACATCACCCTGTAGAGAGATCAGCTAGAAGAACTTACCTTGTAGATCGTTCAGCTGCAAATAATTCACCCTGTAGAGAGAGCTTATAGAAGAAGTCACCTTGTAGAGTGTTCAGTTACAAAGAAACCACCATGGAGATTTCTGTAATCAATATATGTATTATATATATAATTTGTACATTTACTGATAAAATATTTAAAGTACATCTACTTTATTTTTTCTTATTCCTGTGTTAAAAAAAAGATAGGTTAAAAAAGTCCCAAAGCTGGCCATAGGCCGGCTTTGCGGTATACAAATACAAAAAGAAATGAAATCTAATCCAAAACAGCCAAGCTGTAAAAAAAGTGTGCGGCCCTCAAAAAGGCTATGGTGAAAATAGATGTGAAATCCAAGGTGGCGGCCAAGAAATGGCTGTGATGGTAGGTTAATGGTAAAAATTTTAATAATGACAATTCACTTAAATTTTGTGAAGCGGCACAAAATTCACCTGAATTGTCATTATTAAAATTTTTACCATTAACCTACCATCACAGCCATTTCTTGGCCGCCACCTTGGATTTCACATCTTTTTCACCATAGTCTTTTTGAGGGTCGCACACTTTTTTTACAGCTTGGCTGTTTTGGATTAGATCAAGACACACGGTAGTGTGTCGTGCGGCCCAAGAAGCCGGCGTGCCACACCGTGAGTATATTGACAGGAAGAACGAAAACGTCATTTTCACACCTTTGTATCTCGGTGATCACTTATCCGATTGGAACCAAATTTGCTACACAGTTGCCCGCCAGCCAAGGGAGTCTACATTCCAAATTTGAAGGAAATCGCTCCAGCCATTTCCGAGATACGAGCTGCCAAAGTTTTGTTTTTTTTTCTTCGTTTTTTTTTTCTTCTTCTTCGTCTTTTCGCACACTTGCAAAAATTGCTATAACAAGCAAACGCGTACTCCGATCGCCTTGAAATTTGGCACACAGAAAGGGAGTCCAAAGGCGAATCCTAGCATCACATTTGGTACAAATCCGATGAATGGTTCAGGAGTTATGACCGATTATTCGCGTAAAACAAGATCGATTTGTTGTCACGCCTACAGCGTAAACCGCTTCATGGAATGAGTTGAAAATTGCTATGTAGATGGAGTAACCATAGTAGGAGTGCCTTTTGGTGGTTTGAAAGGAATCGAGATAAAGACCACGGAGATATGACACAAAACCCAACCTGTGTCACAATTACGCGATCGATTTTTATGAATAAAAAAGTATTAGTTTTCACGCCTACTAGGCAAACCGCTTAGAGCAATGAGCTGAAAATCGGTGTATAGCTGGAATAATCTGCATAGAAAGTCCTTGCAGTAGTACAGAAGAATCGGATTACAAACCACTAAGTTATGATTCGAAAGCCAACTCCGTGTAGCAAATGCGAGATCGAGATACTCTAATAGAACAGTCACCCTAATAGAGCATTCGGCTAATATATTTATTCCATTATAGAATTTTATTACATCACAAGTAATTCTGTAGGGAGTTCAGCTGCAAACAGTTAATCTTATAGACAGTTCAGCAAGAAGACAGTCACCATGTGGAGAGTTAAGCAAATATATCACTATAGAGATTCAGAACATTACAAGTCACACTGAAGAAAGTTCAGCTATAAACAAGTCATGCACTGTGTAGAGAATTCAGCTAAAATTAAGTCACTCTCTAGAGAATTCAGTTACACAGAATTCAGCTACACACAAGTCACAGTGGAGAGAGTTCAGCTACAAACAAATTACCCTTTAGAGTGATCAGCTACAAACAAAACATTTTGCAGGGTGTTCAGCTGCAACAAATCAACCTTTAGAGCGATCAGCAATGAACAAATCAACACAAATCTACCTGTAGAGAGATAAGCTACAAACAAATCACCCTGTAGAGAGTTCAGCAAAAAAAAATCACCCTGTAGAGACATCAGCTAGAAACTAGACACAATGTAAGGAGTTCAGCTATAAGCAATCACCCTGTAGAGAGTTCAGCTAAAACAAATCAACCTGCAGAGAGATCAGCTACAAAAAAGTCACCTTATAAAGAGTTCAGCTACAAACAGATTACCTGTAGAGAGATCGGCTACAAACAAATCAACCTGCAGAGAGATCAGCTACACACTAATCAATTTGTAGAGAGATCAGCTACAAACAAATCACCCTGTAGAGAGATCAGCTAGAAACTACACACAATGTAAGGAGTTCAGCTACAAACAAATCGCCCTGTAGAGAGTTCAGCTAAACCAAATCAACCTGCAGAGAGATCAGCTACAAACAAATCACCTTATAGACAGTTCAACTACAAACAAATTACCTTGTAGAGAGATCGGCTACAAACAAATCAACCTGCAGAGAGATCAGCTACACACAATTCAACTTGTAGAGAGATCAGCTACAAACAAATCACCCTGTAGAGAGTTCAGCTACAAACAAACCAACCTGTAGAGCGATCAGCTAGAAACAAATTACCCTGAAGAGAAGTCAGCTACAAAAAATCACCCTGTAGAGATATCAGCTAGAAACAAATCACCTTGAAGAGCGGTCAGCTACAAACAAATCACCTTGTAGAGAAATCAACTACAAACAAAACACTTTGCAGAGAGTTCAGCTACAAACAAATCAACCTTTAGAGCGATCAGCACCAAACAAATCAACCTGTAGAGAGATAAGCTAGAAACAAATCACCCTGTAGAGAGTTCAGCTAAAACAAATCAATCTGCAGAGAGATCAGCTACGTACAAATCACCTTATAGATAGTTCAGCTACAAACAAATTACCTTGTAGAGAGATCGGCTACAAACAAATCACCCTGCAGAGAGAACAGCTACACACATATCAACTTGTATAGAGATCAGCTACAAACAAATCACCCTGTAGAGAGATCAGCTACAAACTAGACACAAAGTAAGGAGTTCAGCTACAAGCAAATTACCCTGTAGAGAGTTCATCTACAAACAAATCAACCTGTAGAGCAATCAGCTAGAAACAAATCACCCTGAAGAGAGGTCAGCTACAAAAAAATCACCCTGTAGAGAGATCAGCTACAAACAAATTTCCCTGTAGAGAGATCGGCTACAAACAAATCAACCTGCAGAGAGATCAACTACACACAAATCAACTTGTAGAGAGTTCAGCTACAAACAAATTACCCTGTAGAGAGATCGGCTACAAACAAATCAGCCTGTAGAGAGTTCAGCTAAAACAAATCAACCTGCAGAGAGATCAACTACAAACCAATCACCTTATAGAGAGTTCAGCTACAAACAAATTACCCTATAGAGAGATCGGCTAAAAACAAATCAACCTGCAGAAAGATCAGCTACACACAAATCAACTTGTAGAGAGATCAGCTACAAACAAATCACCCTGTAGAGAGATCAGCTAGAAACTACACACAATGTAAGGAGTTCAGCTACAAATAAATCACCCTGTACAGAGTTCAGCTAAAACAAATCAACCTGCAGAGAGATCAGCTACAAACAAATCACCTTTTAGACAGCTCAGCTACAAATAAATTACCTTGTAGAAAGATCGGCTACAAACAAATCACCCTGTAGAGAGATCAGCTACAAACAAAACACCCTGTAGAGAGTTCAGCAACAAAGAAACCACCATGTAGAAAGTTCAGCTGTAAACAAATCACCTTATAGAGAGTTCAGCTACAAACAAATCACCCTGTAGAGAGATCAGCTAGAAACTAGACACAATGTAAGGAGTTCAGCTACAAGCAAATCACCCTTTAGTGAGTTCAGCTACAAACAAATCAACCTGCAGTGAGATCACCTACAAAAAAGCACCTTGTACAGAGTTCAGCTACAAACAAATTACCCTGTAGAGAGATCGGCTACAAACAAATCAACCTGTAGAAAGATCAGCCACACACAAATCAACTAGTAGAGAGATCAGCTACAAACAAATCACCCTGTAGAGAGATCAGCTTGAAACTAGACACAATGTAAGGAGTTCAGCTACAAGTAAATCACCCTGTAGAGAGTTCAGCTAAAACAAATCAACCTGCAGAGAGATCAGCTACAAATAAATCACTTTATAGACAGTTCAGCTACAAACAAATTACCTTGTAGAGAGATCGGCTGCAAATTAATCAACCTGCAGAGAGATCAGCAACACACAAATCAACTTGTAGAGAGATCAGCTACAAACAAATCACCCTGTAGAGAGATCAGCTGGAAACTAGATACAATGCAAGGAGTTCAGCTACAAGCAAAATCACCCTTTAGTGAGTTCAGCTACAAACAAATCAACCTGCAGTGAGATAACCCACAAAAACGCACTTGTACAGAGTTCAATTACAAACAAATCACCCTGTAGAGAGATCAGGTAGAAGAATTCACCTTGTAGAGAGTTCAGCAACAAAGAAACCACCATGTAGAGAGTTCAGCTGCAAACAAATCACCCAGTAGAAAGATCAGCTAGAGAAGTTACCTTGTAGAGAGTTCAGTTACAAAGAAACCATCATATAGAGAGTTCAGCTACAAAGAAATTACCCCGTAGAGAGTTCAGCTAGAAAAAGTCACCTTGTAAAGAGTTCAGCTACAAAGAAACCATCATGTACAGAGTTCAGCTACAAAGAAACCACCTGTACAGAATTCAACTACAAACAAATCACCCTGTATAGAGATCAGCTAGAAGAAGTTACCTTGTAGATAGTTCAGCTACAACAATTCACCCTGTAGACAGATCAGCTAGAAGAAGTCACCTTGTAGAGTGTTCAGTTACAAAGAAACCATCATGTAGAGAGTTCAGCTGCAAACAAATCACTCTGTAGAGAGTTCAGCTACGAAGAAACCGCCATGTAGAGAGTTCAGCCTCATACAAACCACCTTGTAGAGAATTCAACTACAACAAATAACCCTGTAGAGAAGGAGTTACCTTGTAGAGAGTTCAGCTACAAAGAAACCATCATGTAGGGAGTTCAGCTACAAAGAAACCACCATGTAGAGAGTTTAGCTGCAAACAAATCACCTGTAGAGAGTTCAGCTAGAAACAAATCACCCCGTAGAGAGATCAGCTGGACGAAGTCACTTTGTAGAGAGTTCAGCTACAAAGAAACCATCATGTAGAGAGTTCAGCTGCAAACAAATCACCCTGCAGAGAGTTCAACTACAAAAAAATCACCCTGTAGAGAGTTCAGCTAGACGACGTCACCTTATAGAGAGTTCAGCTACAAAGAAACCATCATGTAGAGAGTTCGGCTACAAAGACACCACCATGTAGAGAGTTTAGCTGCAAACAAATCACCTGTAGAGAGTTCAGCTAGAAACAAAATACCCTGTAGAGAGACCAGCTAGAAGAGGTTACCTTGTAGAGAGTTCAGCTACAAAGAAACCATCCTGTATATAGTTCAGCTACATTTCAAGTCACCCAGTAGAGAGATCAGCTGCAAAAAATATCCTGTTGGGAATAATGGGCATGTAATAAATAGATGTATATAATTTGTATAATTACTAATAAAATCAAAAATAATTGAAGTACTAAAATTCTTCTTTAATTTTTTTTCTTCTTCCTGTAGTAAAGAAAAAAACACATGGGTTAAAAAAGCCCCAAAGCCAGCCTTAGGCCGGCTTTGCAGTATACAAATACAAAAAGAAGTGATATCTAATCAAAAACAGCCTAGCTGTAAAAAAAGGTGCGGCCCAAGAAGCCGGCGCGCCACACCCGTGAGTATATGTGACCAGATTTTACAGAACCGATCCAAATCGCACATCAGGCAAAATCAAACTAACACCACCAGTGGATAGCTACACTATCGTACTACAAGTTTTGACCCTCAGCACTACTCAAACTACACGAGGCTGGTTTTTACACACGTCTTTTCTGGGTGGTGTGGAGTGCTCAAATGGCGGTTTCAGGCCTTGTGAAGGACCTGGCTTGGCAAGAGTCAGTGGTTTACTGGTGGACAGCCTTATAATGTTGGCCAGACGTGTTCTCTGTAGATTTTGCTACATATCAGCCACTAAGGACCCAGCACAGCCCTGTAATCTGGTGTCTGGACTCCAATCGTGGTCTGCCTCCATTTTGAGGCCTATCTTTTGCCCTCCCCGCCACCCCCCAGCCTCCACCCCTTTGTGAGCACTCGTGATACTACTTCGCTCGTCCAACTGCTCAGATTTTCTATCTTATTTGGCGGGAAACTGTACAAGCAGCTACAAGTACTGGAAGTGGCTTGAAAGGTAACAGATTGATGCATCTTTTGTGTAAATTTCATACGCGTGCTTGCTATCCTTGGAGAGTTATGCTGGCTTCAATTCTTTAAAACCGTTTATCTCGGAACTTCTAATGTGCGATTTGGATCGTTGTTCCAAAATCCAGTCACATATCAAGACACACGGTAGTGTGTCATGCGGCCCAAGAAGCCGACGCGCCACACCCGTGAGTATATTGACAGGAAGAACGAAAACGTCATTTTCACACCTTTGTATCTCGGTGATCACTTATCTGATTGGAACCACATTTGTTATACAGTTGCCCGCCAGCCAAGGGAGTCTACTTTCCAAATTTGAAGGAAATCGTTCCAGCCATTTCCGAGATACGAGCTGCCAAAGTTTGGTTTTTTTTCTTCGTTTTTTTTTTCTTCTTCTTCGTCTTTTCGCACACTTGCAAAAATTGCTATAATACGCAAACGCGTACTCCGATCGCCTTGAAATTTGGCACACAGAAAGGGAGTCCAACGACGAATCCTAGCATCAAATTTGGTACAAATCCGATGAATGGTTCAGGAGTTATGACCGATTATTCGCGTACAACAAGATCGATTTGTTGTCACGCCTACAGCGTAAACCGCTTCATGGAATCAGTTGAAAATTGCTATGTAGATGGAGTAACCATAGTAGGAGTGCCTTTTGGTGGTTTGAAACGAATCGAGATAAAGACCATGGAGATATGACACAAAACCCAACCTGTGTCACAATTACGCGGTCGATTTTTATGAATAAAAAAGTATTAGTTTTCACGCCTACTAGGCAAACCGCTTAGAGCAATGAGCTGAAAATCGGTGTATAGCTGGAATAATCTTCATAGAAAGTCCTTGCAGTAGTACAGAAGAATCGGATTACAAACCACTGAGTTATGATTCGAAAGCCAACTCCGTGTAGCAAATGCGAGATCGAGATACTCTAATAGAACAGTCACCCTAATAGAGCATTCGGCTAATTTATTTATTCCATTATAGAATTTTATTACATCACAAACAAGACATGCACTGTGTAGAGAATTCAGCTACAATTAAGTCACTCTCTACAGAATTCAGTTACACAGAATACAGCTACACACAAGTCACTGTGGAGAGAGTTCAGCTACAAACAAATTACCCTTCAGAGTGATCAGCTACAAACAAAACACTTTACAGGGTGTTCAGCTGCAACAAATCAACCTTTAGAGCGATCAGCAATGAACAAATCAACACAAATCTACCTGTAGAGAGATAAGCTAGAAACAAATCACCCTGTAGAGAGTTCAGCTACAAACAAATCACCCTGTAGAGACATCAGCTGGAAACTAGACACAATGTAAGGAGTTCAGCTACAAGCAATCACCCTGTAGAGAGTTCAACTAAAACAAACCAACCTGCAGAGAGATCAGCTACAAACAAATCACCTTATAGAGAGTTCAGCTACAAACAGATTACCTGTAGAGAGATCGGCTACAAACTAATCAACCTGCAGAGAGATCAGCTACACACAAATCAACTTGTAGAGAGATCAGCTACAAACAAATCACCCTGTAGAGAGATCAGCTAGAAACTACACACAATGTAAGGAGTTCAGCTACAAACAAATCACCCTGTAGAGAGTTCAGCTAAAACAAATCAACCTGCAGAGAGATCAGCTACAAACAAACCACCTTATAGACAGTTCAGCTACAAACAAATTACCTTGTAGAGAGATCGGCTACAAACAAATCAACCTGCAGAGAGATCAGCTACACACAATTCAACTTGTAGAGAGACCAGCTACAAACAAATCACCCTGTAGAGAGATCAGCTAGAAACTAGACACAACGTAAGGAGTTCAGCTACAAGCAAATCACCCTGTAGAGAGTTCAGCTACAAACAAACCAACCTGTAGAGCGATCAGCTAGAAACAAATTACCCTGAAGAGAGGTCTGCTACAAAAAATCACCTTGTAGAAAAATCAACTACAAACAAAACACTTTACAGAGAGTTCAGCTACAAACAAATCAAACTTTAGAGCGATCAGCAACAAACAAATCAACCTGTAGAGAGATAAGCTAGAAACAAATCACCCTGTAGAGAGTTCAGCTAAAACAAATCAATCTGCAGGGAGATCAGCTACGTACAAATCACCTTATAGATAGTTCAGCTACAAACAAATTACCTTGTAGAGAGGTCGGCTACAAACAAATCACCCTGCAGAGAGAACAGCTACACACATATCAACTTGTATAGAGATCAGCTACAAATCACCCTGTAGAGAGATCAGCTGCAAACTAGACACAAAGTTAGGAGTTCAGCTACAAGCAAATCACCCTGTAGAGAGTTCATCTACAAACAAATCAACCTGAGGAGTTCAGCTACAAGCAAATCACCCTGTAGAGAGTTCATCTACAAACAAATCAACCTGTAGAGCAATCAGCTAGAAACAAATCACCCTGAAGAGAGGTCAGCTACAAAAAATCACCCTGTAGAGAGTTCAGTCAGAAACAAATCACCCTGAAGAGAGGTCAGCTACAAAAAAATCACCCTGTAGAGAGATCAGCTACAAACAAATTGCCCTGTAGAGAGATCGGCTACAAACAAATCAACCTGCAGAGAGATCAGCTACACACAAATCAACTTGTAGAGAGTTCAGCTACAAACAAATTACCCTGTAGAGAGATCGGCTACAAACAAATCAGCCTGTAGAGAGTTCAGCTAAAACAAATCAACCTGCAGAGAGATCAGCTACACACAAATCAACTTGTAGAGAGATCAGCTACAAACAAATCACCCTGTAGAGAGATCAGCTAGAAACTACACACAATGTAAGGAGTTCAGCTACAAATAAATCACCCTGTACAGAGTTCAGCTAAAACAAATCAACCTGCAGAGAGATCAGCTACAAACAAATCACCTTTTAGACAGTTCAGCTACAAACAAATTACCTTGTAGAGAGATCAGCTACAAACAAATCACCCTGTAGAGAGATCAGCTAGAAACTACACACAATGTAAGGAGTTCAGCTACAAATAAATCACCCTGTACAGAGTTCAGCTAAAACAAATCAACCTGCAGAGAGATCAGCTACAAACAAATCACCTTTTAGACAGTTCAGCTACAAACAAATTACCTTGTAGAGAGATCGGCTACAAACAAATCAACCTGCAGAGAGATCAGCTACACACAATTCAACTTGTAGAGAGATCAGCTACAAACAAATCACCCTGTAGAGAGATCAGCTAGAAACTAGACACAACATAAGGGTTCAGCTACAAGCAAATCACCCTGTAGAGAGTTCAGCTACAAACAAACCAACCTGTAGAGCGATCAGCTAGAAACAAATTACCCTGAAGAGAGGTCTGCTACAAAAAATCACCTTGTAGAAAAATCAACTACAAACAAAACACTTTACAGAGAGTTCAGCTACAAACAAATCAAACTTTAGAGTGATCAGCAACAAACAAATCAACCTGTAGAGAGATAAGCTAGAAACAAATCACCCTGTAGAGAGTTCAGCTAAAACAAATCAATCTGCAGGGAGATCAGCTACGTACAAATCACCTTATAGATAGTTCAGCTACAAACAAATTACCTTGTAGAGAGGTCGGCTACAAACAAATCACCCTGCAGAGAGAACAGCTACACACATATCAAATTGTATAGAGATCAGCTACAAATCACCCTGTAGAGAGATCAGCTGCAAACTAGACACAAAGTTAGGAGTTCAGCTACAAGCAAATCACCCTGTAGAGAGTTCATCTACAAACAAATCAACCTGAGGAGTTCAGCTACAAGCAAATCACCCTGTAGAGAGTTCATCTACAAACAAATCAACCTGTAGAGCAATCAGCTAGAAACAAATCACCCTGAAGAGAGGTCAGCTACAAAAAATCACCCTGTAGAGAGTTCAGTCAGAAACAAATCACCCTGAAGAGAGGTCAGCTACAAAAAAATCACCCTGAAGAGAGATCAGCTACAAACAAATTGCCCTGTAGAGAGATCGGCTACAAACAAATCAACCTGCAGAGAGATCAGCTACACACAAATCAACTTGTAGAGAGTTCAGCTACAAACAAATTACCCTGTAGAGAGATCGGCTACAAACAAATCAGCCTGTAGAGAGTTCAGCTAAAACAAATCAACCTGCAGAGAGATCAGCTACACACAAATCAACTTGTAGAGAGATCAGCTACAAACAAATCACCCTGTAGAGAGATCAGCTAGAAACTACACACAATGTAAGGAGTTCAGCTACAAATAAATCACCCTGTACAGAGTTCAGCTAAAACAAATCAACCTGCAGAGAGATCAGCTACAAACAAATCACCTTTTAGACAGTTCAGCTACAAACAAATTACCTTGTAGAGAGATCGGCTACAAACAAATCAACCTGCAGAGAGATCAGCTAGAAACAAATCACCCTGAAGAGAGGTCAGCTACACAATATCACCCTGTAGAGATATAAGCTACAAGCAAATCATCCTTTAGTGAGTTCAGCTACAAACAAATCAACCTGCAGTGAGATCACCTACAAAAAAGCACCTTGTACAGAGTTCAGCTACAAACAAATTACCCTGTAGAGAGATCGGCTACAAACAAATCAACCTGTAAAAAGATCAGCTACACACAAATCAACTTGTAGAGAGATCAGCTACAAACAAATCACCCTGTAGAGAGATCAGCTAGAAACTACACACAATGTAAGGAGTTCAGCTACAAGTAAATCACCCTGTAGAGAGTTCAGCTAAAACAAATCAACCTGCAGAGAGATCAGCTACAAATAAATCACTTTATAGACAGTTCAGCTACAAACAAATTACCTTGTAGAGAGATTGGCTGCAAATTAATCAACCTGCAGAGAGATCAGCTACACACAAATCAACTTGTAGAGAGATCAGCTACAAACAAATCACCCTGTAGAGAGATCAGCTAGAAACTAGATACAATGCAAGGAGTTCAGCTACAAGCAAAATCACCCTTTAGTGATTACAAACAAATCAACCTGCAGTGAGATCACCCACAAAAACGCACTTGTACAGAGTTCAGTTACAAACAAATTACCCTGTAGAGAGATCAGGTAGAAGAATTCACCTTGTAGAGAGTTCAGCAACAAAGAAACCACCATGTAGAGAGTTCAGCTGCAAACAAATCACCCAGTAGAAAGATCAGCTAGAAGAAGTTACCTTGTAGAGAGTTCAGTTACAAAGAAACCATCATATAGAGAGTTCAGCTACAAAGAAATTACCCCGTAGAGAGTTCAGCTAGAAGAAGTCACCTTGTAAAGAGTTCAGCTACAAAGAAACCATCATGTACAGAGTTCAGCTACAAAGAAACCACCTGTACAGAATTCAACTACAAACAAATCACCCTGTATAGAGATCAGCTAGAAGAAGTTACCTTGTAGATAGTTCAGCTACAACAATTCACCCTGTAGAAATATCAGCTAGAAGAAGTCACCTTGTAGAGTGTTCAGTTACAAAGAAACCATCATGTAGAGAGTTCAGCTGCAAACAAATCACTCTGTAGAGAGTTCAGCTACGAAGAAACCGCCATGTAGAGAGTTCAGCCTCATACAAACCACCTTGTAGAGAATTCAACTACAACAAATCACCCTGTAGAGAAGAAGTTACCTTGTAGAGAGTTCAGCTACAAAGAAACCATCATGTAGGGAGTTCAGCTACAAAGAAACCACCATGTAGAGAATTTAGCTGCAAACAAATCACCTGTAGAGAGTTCAGCTACAAACAAATCACCCCGTAGAGAGATCAGCTGGACGAAGTCACCTTGTGGAGAGTTCAGCTACAAAGAAACCATCATGCAGAGAGTTCAGCTACAAAAAAATCACCCTGTAGAGAGTTCAGCTAGACGAAGTCACCTTATAGAGAGTTCAGCTACAAAGAAACCATCATGTAGAGAGTTCGGCTACAAAGACACCACCATGTAGAGAGTTTAGCTGCAAACAAATCATCTGTAGAGAGTACAGCTAGAAACAAAATACCCTGTAGAGAGACCAGCTAGAAGAGGTTACTTTGTAGAGAGTTCAGCTACAAAGAAATCATCCTGTATATAGTTCAGCTACATTTCAAGTCACCCAGTAGAGAGATCAGCTGCAAAAAAATATCCTGTGGGGCATAATGGGCATGTAATAAATATATGTATATAATTTGTATAATTACTAATAAAATCAAAAATAATTGAAGTACTAAAATTCTTCTTTAAGTTCTTTTTTTCTTCCTGTAGTAAAGAAAAAAACACATGGGTTAAAAAAGCCCCAAAGCCAGCCATAGGCCGGCTTTGCAGTATACAAATACAAAAAGAAGTGATATCTAATCAAAAACAGCCAAGCTGTAAAAAAAGGTACGCACCCCCCCCCCCCCCCCCCATAAAGGCCATGGTGAAAAAAGATGTGAAATCCAAGGTGGCGGCCAAGAAATGGCTGTGATGGTAGGTTAATGGTTACATTTTAATAACGAGAATTCAGGTGAATTTTGTGCCGCTTGGTCTTGGCACCAAATTCACCTGAATTGTTGTTATTAAAATGTAACCATTAACCTACCATCACAGCCATTTCTTGGCCGCCACCTTGGATTTCACATCTTTTTTCACCATGGCCTTTTTGGGGGCCGCACCTTTTTTTACAGCTTGGCTGTTTTTGATTAGATATATATCATGTACCACGGTAGTGGTACATAATAGGGATCAGGCAGAAATTTTTCAAAACACTCTAATAGAACGCACGCCAAAAGCAGCCTTCCGGGCTTTAGATTTTATTTCTAAAACATTCTAGACCTTTCTTTTGTGTTTACAACACTAGCCAACAAGTATTAAAAGTAAGGGAAATGGTTTTAGGTGTTTTTTAAAATTTTGAAAATGGTTAGATTCTCCATCTTCTTCTTTCTTCTTTCTTTCTTGTGTCGCGCGCCTACAGCTCGTAGGAAGTAGATATCAGCCCTAAAAACGTATGGCGTATTTAAAAAACATTCGTACCCAGGTCTGTGTGGTATTAAAATCTTCCCTCTCTAATGCGATTGCGAGATATAGAGCAAGAATCACTCTTCGAGACGCCATTCGATCGAGAAGCCATACAGATGATAATATAGAATTGTTTAAAATTCCATTGCTTTAGCTCACAGGACTAAAATGCATCAAGTTGTATCACACTAAACATTAAACATAACTATTGTTCACTGAAACTCGGGTTTTAGACTTCCTTCATTACGAGACAGTGAAGGGGGTGTGGCCCGCACCTCGTCACTTAAACTATTACTGTACGCCTTTCGTGTATACTTTCTATTATATTCTTCAGCTGTTTACCAGCTAAGAGTCGACATAACAAGGCTTGTAAGCTATTGGAACACACTGGTAAATTTCGAATTGAAAAGGGGTGTGTCCCTTCCGTACGCGATTGAAAAATAAAAAGCGGGATACTCCGTATACTCAGCACTTTAATTGGAGTTGACCACGTTTTGTCAAGCGTGTGTTTTACTCTTGTTGAGATTTCGCACCGCTTCGTTGAAGTAAACGGTCACACTAGTGGATTTATCTACTCGTCAAAGGAAAGTGGTATTGTTTACTGTATTGTTAACTGTATTGTTAACTAATTGTTTATTAAACTTATTTATGTAATTGTTTATTGCCAGTTGATATTACAATGGGTTTCTTTATTAAACAATCATGTACTGTTGAACGTATATTTAAGAAGTAGTCCATGTGCATGGACATGAAAAAAATCATGAAACTAGTGGGGCAAAAAAAATTATTAATTTTCAACAAGTAGAATAGGGATCAAAGATTTGATTTTGAAAAAAACTGCGTAAACAAGAAGTAATAGGGATGATAATCCACAAAATTCTATGCATCATCAGTTCAAAGCAAGTTATTTGAATAGTGTACACTCAATTTGCGATTCCTATTTCAACTTGTGGTTAAATTTTGTTAAAATGTTGAAATAGGAATCGCAAATTGAGTGTACACTATTCAAATAACTTGCTTTGAACTGATGATGCATAGAATTTTGTGGATTATCATCCCTATTACTTCTTGTTTACGCAGTTTTTTTCAAAATCAAATCTTTGATCCCTATTCTACTTGTTGAAAATTAATAATTTTTTTTGCCCCACTAGTAATACATATATTTATTACAGAACTCTATACATGGTGCATGGTTTCTTTGTAACTGAACTATCTACAAGGTAACTTCTTCTAGCTGATCTCTTTACAGAATGATTTGTTTGTAGCTGAACTCTCTACAAGGTAACTTCTTCTAGCTGATGTCTCTACAGGGTTACTACTTAGTAGCTGAACTCTCCACATGGTGACTTCTTCTAGCTGACCTTTCTACAGGATAATTTGTTTGTAGCTGAACTCTCTACAAGTGATTTGTTTGCAGCTGAACTCTCTACATGGTGGTTTCTTTGTAGCTGAACTCTTTACAGGGTAATTTCTTCTAGCTGATCCCTCTACAGGGCGATTTATTTGTAGCTGAACTCTCTACATGGTGGTTTCTTTGTAGCTGAACTCTCTACAAGGAGCTGAACTACGTTGTTGAACTCCCTACAAGGTAACTTCTTCTAGCTGATCTCTCTACAGGGTGAATTGTTTGTAGCTTATCTCTACACAGGTTACTAGTTTCTATAGCTGATCTTTTGAATTCTTTTCAGGGTGACTACTCTATTAGGGTGACTGCTCTATTAAAGTATCTCGATATCCGATCTCACACTTGCTACACCAAGTTTGATTTCGTGTTATAACTCCGTGGCTTTAAGTCTGATTCTTCTACACCATTGAGGATCCTTTCTAAGGTGATTATTCCATCTGTACAGTGAATTTCAAAGCATTACCCTAAGTGGTTTTTCTGGTGGGCATGGAGAGTAGTGTTTTTTTTTATTAGTTAATCTCGATTGCATAATTGTTACACACTGTTGGTTTTTTCGTTGTATCTTCCTGGTTTTTAGCTCGATTTCTTTCAAACCACAAAAGGTTTGAGGTTCAATAGTTAACCTATTCACCCACCGATTTTCAACTTCTTCTCGTAAGCAGTTTGCCCTGTAGGCGTGACAACATATTGGTGTTATTTTTCGTGAATAATCGCTAATAACTCTTTGCCTGTTTAGCATAAAACCAAATTTGGTACAGAGATGCACCTTTAAACCCCCCTTCTGTGTGCCAAATTTCAAGGCAATCAGATATTGCATTCGCGTTTTAGAGCGGTATTTGTAAGTGTGCGAAAAGAGGAAGAAAAATAAGAAGAGGAAGAAGAAAAAAAAACGAAGAAACTAAGCCAATTTTTGAAGTCGCATATCTTGAGAACGCTAGAAGCGATTTCGCTCAAATTTGGAATGTAGAGTACTGAAGTTGGAGGGAGTGTCCACAGCAAAAATCGTCTTGTTTCATCAAGGCAGCACAGAGTTACGGAGGTGCGAAAATTGCATTTTCTTTCTTCCTGTCAATAAACTCACGGGTGTTGCGCGCCGGCTTCTTGGGCCTCACGACACACTACCGTGTGTCTTGATGCATGTTATTACTAATGATGACTGATTGGTTAATTAATGTAAACAAACCAACTAATAAACAAAATTAATATTTTATGATTTGAGTTAATTTTACCACAGATGGTTAAAATAACCATGATGACAAGGTTATTTCTAGAGTTTGAAGAGACTTCAGGGCATCTGGGTAATATAACTATATCTTACAAAGTTAAAATAACCAAGTACATCCTTGGGTCATTACTACCAAAAAATTAGTCATTTAAATTGCAGGTAAAACAACCAAACAAATTGGGTCATTTGTACCCATTAGAATTTACAGTGCAATGTAGAGAATTCAGCTACAAACTAGAGACATCAGCTAGAAGAAGTTACCTTATAGAGAGTTCAGCTACAAAGAAACCATTCTGTAAAGAGCTTAGCTGCAAAAAAATCACCTATACAGAATTCAGCTACAAACAAATCACCCTGTAGAGAGATCAGCTACAAACTAGTGACCTTGTAGAGACATCAGCTAGAAAAAGTTACCTTGTAGAGAGTTCAGCTACAAAGAAACCATTCTGTAAAGAGCTCAGCTGCAAACAAATCACCTGTACAGAATTCAGCTACAAACAAATCACCCTGTAGAGAGATCAGCTAGAAGAAGTTACCTTGTAGAGAGTTCAGTTACAAAGAAACCACAATATAATGTAGAGAATTCAGCTACAAACTAGAGACATCAGCTAGAAGAAGTTACCTTATAGAGAGTTCAGCTACAAAGAAACCATTCTGTGAAGAGCTCAGCTGCAAGAAAATCACCTATACAGAATTCAGCTACAAACAAATCACCCTGCAGAGAGATCAGCTAGAAGAAGTTATCTTGTAGATAGTTCAGCTACAAACACATCACCCTGTAGAGAGATCAGCTAGAAGAAGTTACCTTGTAGAGAGTTCAGCTACAAAGAAACCATCATTTAGAGAGTTCAGCTTCAAACAAATCACCTGTAGGGAGTTCAGCTACAAACAAATCTCCCTGTAGAAAGATCAGCTAGAAGAAGTCACCTTGTAGAAAGTTTAGTTACAAAGAACCACCATGTAGAGAGTTCAGCTACAAACTAGTGACCTTGTAGAGACATCAGCTAGAAAAGTTACCTTGTAGAGAGTTCAGCTACAAAGAAACCATTTTGTAAAGAGCTCAGCTGCAAACAAATAACCTGTACAGAATTCAGCTACAAATAATCACCCTGTAGAGAGATCAGCTAGAAGAAATTACCTTGTAGATAGTTCAGCTAGAAACAAATCACCCTGTAGAAAGATCAGTTAGAGGAAGTTACCTTGTAGAGAGTTCAGCTACAAACAAATCACCCTGTATAGAGATCAGCTAGAAGAAATTACCTTGTAGATCGTTCAGCTACAAACAATTCACCCTGTAGAGAGAACATCTAGAAGAAGTCACCTTGTAGAGTGTTCAGTTACAAAGAAACCTCCATGGAGATTTCTGTAATCAATATATGTATTATATATAATTTGTACATTTACTGATAAAATATTTAAAGTAAATCTACTTCATCTTTTCTTCTTCCTGTGGTAATGAAAATAAGATGGGTTTAAAAAAGTCCCGTATACAAATACAAAAAGAAATGAAATCTAATCCAAAACAGCCAAGCTGTAAAAAAGTGTGCGGCCCTCAAAAAGGCTATGGTGAAAAAAGATGTGAAATCCAAGGTGGAGGCCAAGAAATGGCTGTGATGGTAGGTTAATGGTAAAAATTTTAATAATGACAATTCATGTCAATTCATGTGGCTTGCCTGAAATATACTCACTCGCACTTGTGCTGTGCAAATCACTCGTATCCATGTTACAACTACTACACACTCTCCACTTCAAAGTGAGCACCAGTGCAAGCTGTAGAGAAATTGTACAAGCTACTTCTTTTACTACAGATGCTATGCAATCACTCCAGATGCCATGAAAACAACTAAATACTCAGCAAAAGCTTACTAGTATATAGGTGCCAAAGTTGGCTGTTTAATGTGTATATAAAACCAGTGGCGTAGCTAGACGTTTAGTGATGGTGGGGCATAGGTGGGTCAGACCTTCGCATCAAGTCCGCCCACGAAATTATAAATATATGACATATGAGTCTATCTCACTGTGGACTCTTACAGAAATCTTATTAAAGTGCATGGTTGTGCCTAGCTAGCTAAATATACTGCTACACTGCTGTTTCTGCAGCTAATTGACACTACAACCTACGCCATTGCTCGATCAGCATGCAATTTTACCTAATTTCTTCTTCCACAGCTCTCATGGATTAATTCTTGATCCAACTTTTAATCGGCTAGCAACATATCACACATTGGCACTGCAGTGTCGGAGATAGCGGGCAGGAAAAGGAATGCACAGTAGCACATGCCTTATCACCTCGACAGTCTCCTTAGTATCATATGTCCAATCTCCAATCACTATGATCAGCTCACTATTCACAACCTTTTGCAGTGGGTATTAAAAGGAATACTTCATTTATTAAACCTCTTGCACGTGTTCTATCAAGACACCTCACTCAAAACCTGTCATAGAGTAGTACGTTATCACCTTGACTTGATATAATCACGATGCGTACAGCCTCATTTTACTGACACCTTCCCTCCAACTCGCTCACTTTTTAACTCATCATCACGTGATAGAGAGCATAAATGGAATTTTAACTTTCTTTGTCCGCTGATGTTAGTAATAGCGAAATAACAAGAAATTGTACTTGCAGTGATGATTTTCATATAAAAAGCTGCGTGATATAGCGTTGTGAGATTGCACGTCGAATCACGTGACTTAATTACAACATTTACTGACGGTAGGGCCTGGAAAGCTGACGGTGGGGCACAGGCCCCAGTAGGCCCCAGTGTAGCTACGCCACTGTATAAAACTACATTATTTCACTTTTTTTTGCAACCTCTGAGTCCAATCAATGCTAAACTTTAATAGACTTATAATTTCATCCACGGTAGTAAGTATGTAGACAATAAAACATTTCCACAAACAGAAGGTATATCAATACTTACAAACAATTATTGACTAATACTTAAATTATTGTAAATTCTCACTCTGTTGACACAGTTCACATCAGCTCCTCTTGATAATAGTAGTAGTGCTACTTGTGTACGACCACGTTTTACTGCTGTGTGTAACGGAGAGTCATCTGATGACTATAATATTATCAGTGTATTGTAATAACCCAAACTATGCAGATATAGTACATATACATAATGTGACCAGGCCTGCGAAAACAGGACATGTGGACATCAAATACACCTCATCACATATTAGATCAAAGTTCAGTGACAGAATACCATACCATATTTTCTTGGTTTAACACTACACTTTCAATAGTAGCCACACTTGAGTAGTAGAGTTTGAATATTCACCGAATTGAATTTTGGAATTAAATTTAATGCTTTTGGTAAAAGTTGCACAACGGCTGAAGGAATTTTGATAGCACACAAAACATAATTCATGCGTCATTATACTTCAGCACACAAATTAATGTGACCATCTCAGTAGCCCCAATGGTTTGCGTGTCACATGCGTTTGTTTACTATGCGGTAGACATAAACAAAATTTTCACCGTTTCTTCAATAAAACTTCCTTCATACACCTATGCACAAGTGACTGCAGGGCTAAAACTATACCTTGGCTGATCTGTCAATACATGGTGAATACTGTACACCAAATCCCAACTTTGTAGACTAATCCAAACAGAAGTTATGACTGTTAATGTAAGCATCTGTAGTTTATTTTTATCATGGTTACTGTACAAATTGATTTCTTTGCTTTTCTACTTTTTAACACTGTAATTCCAAAACTACTCACCATAATCAACTGAAATTTTGGTCAACCATTCCTTTGGACTATGTAGATAATGCTGAGAAAATAAAAAGAAATTTGGAAGTTGTGCGAACTAGATGGATTTTCACTGAGATAGTTGCTTACGATTGTGGGTTTGGTCTTTTTATTTTTTGTGTCAGCATGCTATGGCATGGCCATGCAATTTTCTGCACTTATTAAACATTTAATAGTTATGAGCCATGAAAAATTTACTGTACGCAAATGCCCACTTGCCTCATTTTTTCAGGCTCAGTCGCATGTTCTTACAATATACGTACATGTAATGGTAAGAATGCAACACACAACATTGTAATCTAGTATGTGTGAGCACTCACTTTATTTATGCTATTAACATCAGCTCCTTTTGACAATAACAATTTTACTATTTTTGTGTGACCATTTTCTATTGCTTTGTGCAGAGGGATTTCACCTGATTTCTACAGCAGTATAAACATTGGATAACAATGTAATTAAAATCCAACATTTTCACAGCAAGATAGGCAAAGTTTGATGTGCAGTGTTCCTAAATTCATTATATGGTGCATGTCAATGATATTGATTGTGAGGAATACAGAAACAAATGCTTTTTCCAGCAATTCCATCATAAAGAATACTCAAGGTAACTTACTAGATAACTTGATATTGTCACAATTGTGTCCTATTGTCTTTCTCGCTTCGTGAAGATAAGTTGTACTTTTACATCATTACAGAAATTAATATATACTCTGTCACTATTTAATTGTGTATAGCCTAATTCACTGATTGAGGTGTCTCACAACTGCAGTATTGCACAACAATCATAAAACTGACCACCCTACTCTGGAACGAAGTTAGTTTTTGTCTCTCATGAGGCTATACACTCATAAAATAGAACATTACACTTTTAAGCAGTGCTCAAAAAATTACTTATTATGTTTTTGAGACTTGCCCATTATATTCCCCGTCTTTGGCCAATAATGATAGTTAAGTAAACCATTTACATTAAACCAGTTATATCAATGTTTCAGTCTCAAATAGTCTTTTATCTTTTAAGTGGTTCAGTATTTCATTATTGCATGCATGTGACTGTTTTAATAGAGTAGTAACATTGTGCAACTGCTCTATTAGAAATCCTGACTACTCTATTAGAGTATCTTGATCTTCCTAATGGAGAAACGCAAAATTGCAGATTTTCTTACAGTTGAAGTTTTATTTATCAAACAGTACAGTAGTACTGTAGTACTGTTTAAGTAGGGATAATCACTCTATTGAGAAATGCCCACCAAAATGCTGCTTCTAAGAACCACCTTGAAATATGTGACCGGATCTGCAAAAACCCAACACAATTGCACATTTTTCAAACTCCTGTTTATTGAATATTCATCATCTACTTAGCTAAGTATACCCTCTGGCAAAATTTCAGCCTCATATGCCAATAACTTTGGGAGTTACAGCCATAGAAAGTAACAATAACAGAAAAATCAACTTGTACAGCAAGTATAGGGAAAAAGGACAACAACATTTCATAGCCTAAGTTATTTTGGAGATGTGATGCTATCATACTTCACTCAATAGAATCTAGCTATTGCAGTTTTGAAGTGTTTAAAAGCTGCGTGAGCTTCGTAACAACTAGTTATTCTGAGGATGATTTTTGATAGCGAAACAGAAGTTTGTTGTCATCCTGATGGGATCTTAGGCCTTCCCCAAATTTTCAGATCTAGCAATTTACTGCTCTGTTAGAACTTGATCTTGTGATATTATATGTAATTTATTATTATGCAATAAATTGAAGTTAGCATGCTTTGGTGTGGGCATACCTGTAGAATATGAAGCAGCAAGTGCCTGCTGGAATCGCAGAGTGAATTTGTTGGCCACCCACACAAATGATTGATACCACTTAATGCACAAAGTCCAATATACAAATGCAATTGTACTTACTAGTAAGCAAATGCACTGGTTTGTAGATGTGCTGTTATATTATATAGAGCTTGGCAGTATTGAAATTTGAATACATCATGGTATTAGTAACAGGAAAATATTTCAGTATATCAGTATATAGTTAACTTGTTATTTTAACTATTGCATCATTTCTTGGGCCTAGTATGAAGCGGTATCATCCCAAAAACCAAAAAATATATAGTTTAGTACACGTAAGCATGTGTTGCAATGTGACAACCTCAAGTTTTGTTTAGGACGTGTCTGCTAAACCATCAACAAATTGGATACTTATACCAAAGGCTGGGTTAAAAGCAATCCTATACCGGTAGTTATCGATATACCAATATTCTGATATATCAGTTATCAAACACTGTCACAGTATGATAATCGGTTATGATAATTTATCACGATAAACGGTATTACCGATATATCGCAGAGCACTAAAATTATATATACATAGCAATTTCAATCAAAGTAGTCACTCGTGGCATCTTTGGTTTGTTTCTTACAACTGGGCTTGTGGCCATCCTTACAACTTGCACCTGTATTTTACATTGACACATGGAGCAAGCAAGTGAATAATTTTTTAATCAATCCCTAAGTAATATGCCTACAGTATATTTAACATAGCAAGTTGTTGTACAGTATACGTATTGAAAATAAACCTAAAGTTTGTGTGTGAGCAGGAGAAAACAGGGCATGTTTTACTGCTAAAATCACTGTAACTTTAGAACAGTGTAGCTATAGACTTTCTGTAAAACTAGAGGGAAAAAGCTTTTATTTGACACCATGTTTGTGGATTTTGGATCATATAAACATGAGGATTTACCACTTTGTTATAAGCTTTATGCTGATCTTCCTGGGTACCAGGAGAGTGTTAGTCCATCACTAATACTCAGCTTCACTTTTTGGCTGCAAAGAACTGTAAAGAAGATTGCTATGGTTCATTACTGCTGGATCTTCAACATGCAGGATTTTTGGTTGATCTTGTGACAATCGAAGTTGGCTGTCTAGGCCATTTCCTGACAGTGTCCGCAGGGGCGTAGCCAGCTAATATCTGATGGTTGAGCATAACATCAACTTAACTACACACACACACACACACACACACACACACACACACACACACACACACACACACACACACACACACACACACACACACACACACACACACACACACACACACACACACACACACACACACACACACACACACACACACACACACACACAAGAAACACGCTCACTTTCATGTGAGACTTTATCAAAAAAAACAAACGAAAAGTGTATGCACACAAGGCCTACAGCTACCTATGCTATAGTGTAAACAAATGCTACTTGCATGCATGCAAACATTTACTAGCTATTTGCTATTCTATTAAACTTGCAGGGCAGCCATCAATCGTCGATCGTCGTAGCCAAGCATCACGTGACATCAAACTACTGTACTTACAAAAACCAACAATGTCAACAGTTCATCACATATTTACTACAATCAACTGGCAGTATAGCTTACAGACCAACGATATGTAATGTTTTTTCAAGTAAATGCCACATGACCTCAAATGAAGGCTGGGGCTCTAATTTATGAACTATGAGTCTTATCACAAATATCAGCATGCCAAGAATGCTTCGTCCAAGACTTATAGTAGCCAATGTACATTTTGCATGAATTTGGTGTTAGCCACAACTTGGTTAATCAGTACAAATTGTGCACATGACACTTTATAATGACTTCACCTTTTCTCCATTTCCAGCTCCATTTTGCATATGCCATTGTTGTTATCTAGAATAGTACATTTTCCCGTTTTCTTTCATCAGCAGTAAGTTAGGCTATACGATACTTTCCTTATCAAAAATATGCTTGACAAGTCCACTGAAATGAAATATTTTGCTACCAGCACCATCCACACTGAATCCTACTGACGATTATCACTCACTGTGCCACGACTATAGTGCACCACGCTTCGACTTCATTTTAAATTTTGATTTCAAACCGTACCAAGGATCGTAGCATGTGCGTCTACATGAAGTGTAATTATAGGGACATCCCAAGGGATTTTCTGTGTAATGGATCAGGTGATAACCATCTATCTCGATCCCTTCTTCGAAGTCATGGTTCAACAAATGAGGTACACGTTTACGCTTTACAGTACTATAATAGGGTTGTTTTGTGTGCTGCTGTGAATCCTCGCATGAATCTTAAGCTACTTGTGATGGTTGGGCAATAGTTTGTGATGATTGGGCAAGAAAGTGTGACAGTTGGGCAAGAAAATGTGATGGTTGGGCAAATGCCTGCCCATGCCCACCCTTGGTTACGCCCCTGAGTGTCCATTACAAATCTTAACAATGTATGCCATCTACTGAAGGGTACAATACATTGCATACTTTAGCAGGCAGTTCGTGTTGCCATCTCTTGTTCGTACAGGATATATAATGCTCGGGCTTCAACATAATGGGATGTAGTCGATCTGTTAATATAATCATTTAGTTTTTTATAAGTAGTTTTTATAAATTTTTTTTCTTTTTGTTTTGTCAGGGCTCCAGTTATTATTACTTTTAACAACTTGGTAACCCTGAGACTGGATTTCTGGCCCCTTGTAATTATATTGTACATGTAATTGTCAAATTACGATGTTATCATCACCAAATAAAGACAAAACTTACAGTTTTTGAACATTAAATGCCTGTGAAGGTCACCAAAGGTCAAATTTGTGGTGACCACCTACCAAAATATAACCTTCATCATACACAAAAACTTGTTGCCAAGTTTCACGTTTTCATCCAAAGTGCATAAAACACCTTTGTAAAAGGTTTAGAACCCAGACTATAATTGTGACCGGGTCTGCGAAAACAGAGAATGTGGGCACAAAAAAATTGCCTTTTTTTACACGTTCGTTATTCATAACATTTTCCTCCATTAAGCTATGGCCACAAAATTTTCAGCCCTACTCAAACAAATAACTGGCTTCATTGTGCAAGTTACAGAATACAAAGATTGTATTCCTGTACCAAGATATGACCTGTTATGTGATGGGATATAGTTTGTGCCCACATTCCCTGTTTTTGCAGGCTCAGTCACTATTATGTGACCCAGTCTGGAAAAACCAGCCTTATCGCCTGTTTGAATTATCGAGAAATGCCGGTTTTAAGTACTCAGTGTGTTGTACCTCGTCAATGATAGAAGCTACTTTCACACGTTTTACACCAATTTCTTACCTTTAAGAGCATCCACACTAGAAGCAGCCAACACTTAAATTTCCTACCATTTTAGATAGTTTTAAACTTGATGTTGACTCTAACAGGCAAGTTCCAAAAGGGGTGGGTAGCAGGGGTTGGAGGCGGGCAAGGGACTGTTTTGAAAAATTAAAGAGGATGGTGTAGGGATGAATTAGACCAAGTTATGAGCCATTCAGGTCTCAATACTGGCTAAAATGAAAGGACATTTAAAGTACAGGCCTTTTTTCAATGCCAGGGAGCTGTACAGCCACACACAGCCATCCCCACGATGGCCAGAGCTTCATTGGTGCTCCAGACCGTTCATACAGGTCACCACTGTGCTTGGGAAAAGCAGCCAGCAAAAGCAGACCACTCATATCTAGCTTATTTAAAAAAAACTGATAGTTTATTATTTTATGTAGCTTTACGTTCTTGGAGAAAAAATAAATTCTGCTGTCATCAGCAATAAGATTGGTTTTCCCAGACCAAGTCACATATGTTTCTGTATATGTGCACTCTTTATGAAATTGTGATTGCACCCTGGGGAAATACACTGTTCGAACCTGCCCAGTGCATGCTGCCCAAGGTGTTGCTACACTAATCAGTAGGCCTGTGCCTAGTATGCTGGCATAATTGTGAGAATAATAGGTCAGCAATTCTGTGAGAATAATTCTGGAATAATAGGATGGTTATGGGCATAATTTTAGAATTATCAGACGTCCATGGGAATAATCAGTGGAATTAAGGGGAGTGCCTATTTTTGAGTAGCTAGAAGAAAGCACTAAACTACTAAGAATGATAGATAGCTGGCATTATTATACGAGTGCTGGCTGAAAGGAGCTGAAAAACCTCTAAAGATTGATATACTCTAATAGAACGCTCAAATACTCTAATAGAGCAGTCAGATCGTTTCATGTTAACAAGTATCAGGGATTTAACTGCATAATTATCTACAATTCTGAAACTTTTACATCTTATACCAGTGTATCTTCTTTAAGTCTTTCAACAAACATATTGATATTTATTCACTAAACTTAGTATGTAGTTTTAGCTACAGCTTCAATACACTGATAATTGAAAACTCTTTTGTTATACTCCCGAAAGTTATTTTACTTCTGTTGTAATGGCTATAACCATTATGTGTAAGGTGGAATGCTTCATTTATGGCTAGTTATTAATTAATTGATTCTGACAAAACTACTTATATCAGCATCTTGAGATATAGCTACAGAAACTAAGCGAGTATTATTATGAATAATAGGCTAGAAAAACGAATGAAAAAGAATAATAGGAGAAAAAATTAGGAAATTCTGGAAAGAATAATAGGTAAAAGTTTGAGCATAATATATTAGGCTCAAGCCTACCAATCAGCATGTTTTGCTACTTTTGGGTATCACCATTCATTACTGCTATGTATGCACTGTAAGTGCAATGGTGTAATAGAGTGTTACCTGATTGCAATGATAATCCAAACTCGATATTCTACTAAAACTTTTGCTGTTAATCTTTGTCATCGTTAACCGTATCAACAAAAATTTAAATGACACATTTTTACCACCACCCTTAGCATCACCCACAAAGAATATTGGTTAGGGAATGATTCAGTTACAGTTAAAATCCATCACACTTTAGCACAGCCACTCATGAGGAACGTCATATCATCAGGTTGAGCTGTGTGTATACAGGCAAAGTGGTAGCTATTGCTTTACCATCCAAAAGAGATACATTAGTGTTCTGGTAGCTAGCAGGTGTGGATGTGGCAGCTATCTCTTATCAAACATAAACATCGCTGTGACATTGTTTCGCTTATAGTTACACTGTGTTTTAAATTCACCATAATAAATTTTCATGATTTACCAAAATGATGAAAATACGTTGCGTAGAAAAATTTTAAGCATGACAATTTTCAATATAATATAATTACTAGTACTTACTCTGTCCTCAGTATTCACATTGGCTCCTCTTGATAATAATAGTTCTGCTACTTGTGTGTGACCATTCTGTACTGCTATGTGTAATGGAGTGTTACCTAACTACAATGATAATAACATAATTCAATGTATATGCTATAGTCAATACTAATACTCACTTCATTAACACTATTCACATCAGCTCCTTTTGATAATAATTGTTCTGCTACTTGTGACTGACCATTCGTTACTGCTGTGTGTAATCGACTATTTGCATCAGCTAATGTTGCTACTTTCACATCTGAATACGCTCCTCTTGATAATAATAGTTCTGCAACTTCTGTGTGACCATACTTTACTGCTATGTATAATGGAGTGTCACCTGACTACAAAGACAAGGAATAAAGTACAGCACTACTGTAAGTACATATACTCACACTGCCCACACAGTTCACATCAGCTCCACTTGATAATAATAATTCCGCTACTTTTGTGTGACCATTCTTTACTGCTATATGTAATCGACTATTTGCATCAGCTAATGTTGCTACTTTCACATCTGAATATGCTCCTCTTGATAATAATAGTTCTGCTACTTCCGTGTTACCATAGTCTACTGCTATGTATAATGGAGTATCACCTGACTACAGTGATAATGAATAAAGTACAGCATTACTGTAAGTACATATACTCACACTGCCCACACAGTCCACATCAGCTCCTCTTGATAATAATAATTCAGCTACTTGTGTGTGACCATTCTTTGCTGCAATATGTAATGGAGTGTTACCTGACTACAATGATAATGACATAATTCAATGTATATGCTATAATCAATACTAGTACTCACTTTATTAACACTATTCACATAAGCTCCTTTTGATAATAATAGTTCTACTACTTGTGTGTGACCTTTTTTTAATGCTATGTATAATAGAGTACAACCTGACTGGAATGACAATGAATAAAGTACTGCATTATGTAGGTACATATGCTCACTCTGCTGTCACAGTTCACATCAGCTCCTCTGGATAATAATAATTCTGCTACTTGTGTGCGACCACTCTTTACTGCTATTTGTAATGGAGTATCACCTGACTGGAATGACAATGAATAAAGTACTGCATTACTGTGCACTGTTAAAACTCAGGTGGTCATAGCACACTTAACTAGCAGCACACCCTTGGGGTGCAGTCACACTTTCAGGATATGGTGTGTAAAGCACATAAGACAAATAATGTGACTGTAAATTGGTGTGTATGACACCAATATTTATACATGAAAAACTATTCTCTGCCATTATAGACGATTCTAGTATTTAAAAGAGGTATTTTGTGGCATCCTTTTTCATTGAGGGGTTGTAAGAAGGACCGCAAAGTATCAATTTCATTGAATTTATGTGTTACTAAAATATAACCATGACAATAAACTCGTTTTATGCTAAGTCATTACACACAGACAGTTCAGATCAATGCACAAAGCTGGTATTATGTTTGTATCACCAAAATCAATTTCCATTAACTCATAGCTAAATAAAATACATTCAGTTATCAGTGCCGGAGGAGAGAAAATTGAGTTGGTCAGGCCATTGACTATAATGTTGAAATTGCTACTATATACATGCGAATGAGAGAGGAGCTGCTGCACAGTGTGCAAAGCACACTCTGTGAAGTGTGAAGCATGAGCATTCTAAGGGGGTCTGGGGGCATGCCCCCACAGGAAATTTTTGAAAATTAGACACTCAGATATGCAATTTTAGTGATATTTCACTGCTAGCTAGCTATATAAATATGCTCAAGCCTATCTGCTGTTCTTCAGACTTTCTATACTATGTATAATTGTAGACCTGACATACAGGGGACACAGCATGAACCTTGCTGTATGGTTCATTTAGTTATAGCTAGCAATTAGAAGTTCAAGGGGGGTCTGAGGGTGCAATTCCCAGGAGCTGCAGAATTTTTGCAATTTAAAGGCTTGAAAATTCCTTAAAATTTAAAATTGATGTTAAATTTTAAAGTAAAAACTAGCTAGCAACTTGCAACTTTCCCCTCAAATTTCACAGGGAACCCATGCAGCATGGCCCACTTTAGCTAGGATATAATTACTATACAATGAAATCACACAGCTACAATAAAAAGCTACACAGCTACAAAAATACAGTATACTATTATACTGGTTTGTATGAAGTGAACGGATCATCATGTACTTATACTGGTGGACAGTCACAAGATCAAACAGTATTCAAAAATGGCGTGATGTGGGTGAGACCATAGACTGAGAGTTTGATCAGTATCTCAACAGGACGAGTGGGTAGTTGAAGAGGAATGATTTCTACTCAACATCTCATCCAGATGGCCACCATGTAATGTATGGGTGTACAGCTTCTTGCCACGGAATGAGTCATCTGGTTTGTCACTGCCAGCCCTTCGCCAAGTAAAAGAAGCCAAGAGAGACAAGCCAAGGAATGCTAATGATTATTGTATGAAGATTGAATTGTGATATAAGTGTGCTGGTTTAGAATCAAAGAAGGCACCTGCCTTACAAGTGATAAATGCCAACTGTCAGTACACGTGATACTGTACGTAGAACCCAAAATCATTTCTGTACAAAACGATGTGAATGCTATGCTGTACTATAAGGTAATTGGAGGTACACGTGTAGTTCTGTGCTTTAGTTAGGCTAAGAAACTAGGTAACTAATCGTGTCATGCATTTTCAATAACATCTGTAAAATGTACGTAGCTACATTTAGATGTGATCGTCCAAAGATTGCATGAGAGTAATGTAGTTCGAGCTGGTCAGCTAGTTGGTTCAACTCCAGATTATTGGTCCGGACTGTCTCCTCCAGCCTTGATTATGTCATCAGACATCAGAATGTAAACAGCAGTAAAGGCCGTTAACAATACTGTGCACTAATGATCAGTGGGGCCAGTACATATCGTCTGTGCACTAATGATCAGTGGGGCCACTACATATCCTACTGTAGAACATGTAAGCCTTGGTTGAGTGAAATTAAAACCCACAATCAAACTCCGCGCTTGGTGATATAGGTTTTAAATACATGTTGAAAACAATGTTTAAGTAGAGATGTACTGTTTGTAGATTGTTGACATTCCAGGATTGAAACACCAATTTGCAAATACCGGGCCTGCAAATACCGGGCATGTGGGCACAAAGTAAAATTTTCAGAACAGCCAAACTTCAAAAATGACATTTTCAGTTTATTGCATTAATCGATGGGCTAACTCACAACGCCTCTCTGTGCAAAGTACTAGCTCATTGCGTAGCACTAGGCAAAAGTTATGAAGCGAAATGAGAGCCCATGTAGAATGGTGACATGCAATAAACGGGTACTGAACAAATCACCTGATTTGCTTAGAAAGTAACGTGAATACACTACTCACCAGCTGCAGAATGGCAGACAGCCATAGCAGAGTGGCATCAGCCCTGAACTATATCTCACTGGAGAAGGGATAGCATACTATCCTGATGGCTGCAATCACAGTGCAGTTGAGGCACCCATTGAGGATTACCTTGATGGAAGTGACAAAAGTGATGATGATGTCAGTACTACAGAAGGTTTCCCAACAATTTAACTAGGCAGATGCTAGCAGCATTGTGGGGCGAGCCTAAAGGGAATAAGTGTTTTATATTATTATCTTTGTGGTTGTATAGCTTGTAACTATCTCATGTACCTCTAGCATTCACTTAAAAAAAATTTAGAAGCTATGGCTAGGTAATATGTTGTGGGTAATTCATTTACCCATGATTATTTTAGTTTCTCAGGTAATGCTGCTTGGAGTATAGGTCATAATTGAATGTTGGTCTTATTATCTAGCCATTCATGCTAATGGAAGATAAGCACATTATATAAAAGTATGGGGTTGAAATGTGGTTTGAGCACCAGTAGGAAAGAGGACAGGAAATACACAGGCAATGTACCATTCACATCAGAATTCATTTAAGGGATTTTCCCCTCTGGCTGGCCATGTTACTGAAGTTGATTGCAATAAATGTGTGATATTTTGCTCCTCGGTTATGGTCTGAGGAATGGTTGGAACAAAAGTTCTACATACGTATATCTGGGTTGTTGTGATCTTCTGTTATATTTATAGGTGAATCAGGTTGCTTTACATGTAGAGGTCAGATGGCACGGATATTGTAGGTACATTTGTAAGATGATCATTTTCAGGTAAAGCTGATATGTTATCATGATTGATTGTAATATTACTGAAGTGTACATTATTTGCTATCAACCACTGCAAGGCAGTCAGTATCTTTGATCGTCGCACACATAACTGGTGAAATTAACATTTGTTCTACTTTTGACAATTCCTACAAAAGGAAGTGTTAAATGGTTATTAGACATCATGTGTGTGAGAAACATAACTTACAATAAGTTCTGGACCAGGATCCATAATATTAGCAGCAGAATAAAGCTTTGGGACATGGCTATCATTGTGACAACGCCTACAGGTACTTATGTCAATTATTGAAGTGCTTGGGAAATTTTCAAGACATACTGAACAGTGCCAATTCAGCATGAAATTCCGTAATCTTGGAAATGACTGCAGGGTCATTAATGTCCACTGGCACATGACGTTGGATATGCTGTGATTGGTCCACATTCACATCAGTATTTGTTACTACACCAACATTTGAAGCACTATCAATATAAACAAATCATGAAAATGAGTCACAATAGTTATCGTTAGTGTGATATGCACATATAAACCATCTGCAAGAATGTGGTAGTGAATTTATACCATAATCAGTTGTATTTTTTATCAGTTGTATAGGATTCAGTTTAATATTTTATCAACAGCAATTACTAATCTATTATACTCAAATATTTTTGTGAGTTTTACAAATTTATATATAACAAACGTACTAGTCTGGCCTTCTCAGCTGTATGATTGTGTCCCTTTACTCTTGTGTAAATTGAGCACGTTTTCTCTGATATTCTGTTTCTCCTTCATCTTTCTTCTGCTACGTGTGAAGTTTCTCGATCTCTTCTCAATCTATACTGCTCTCTTCTCTAAGGCATTCTTCCCTATCCATCATGGACAACGAAGTTTATTTCACGGTTGACAACATGTACCACGGCGTGGTAGATGAGACAAGCAGTGCTGTAATCTACGCCATTTAATTTTCCGTGACATGGTCGATGACACGAGCATACATGGAAGTGCCGTAGTCTATGCCGTTCATTTTTCCGTGACAAGGTCGATTACACGAGCATATATGGAAGTGGTGTAATCTACGCCAATTATTTTCCATGACATGGTCGATGACACGAGCATATATGGAAGTGCTGAAATCTTCGCTGTTTACTTTACTGTGGCATGGACTATATTGAGCATTAATTCGGTAAGTTTTCCAATTTCTTTTGTAATTGTTTGCGCATGGTTGATGACACAAATATACGTGGGCGACTCGCTAGTGTGGGGCTCGCTCAGGCTCGCTCCAATTAAAATTTTTACCATTAACCTACCTTCACAGCCATTTCTTGGCCGCCACCTTGAATTTCACATCTTTTTTCACCATAGCCTTTCTGAGGGCCGCACTCTTTTTTTACAGCTTGGCTGTTTTTGGATTAGATTTTGCTTCTTTTTGTACTTGTATACCCCAAAGCCGGCCTATGGCTCGCTTTAGGGCTTTTTAACCTATCATTTTTTCTTTACCACAGGAAGAAGAAAAGATGAAGCAGGGTGATTTCTTTGTAGCTGAACCCTCTACAAGGTGATCCTTCTAGCTGATCTCTCTACAGGATGACTTTTTCTAGCTGAGCTCTCTACAGGGTGATCTGTTCATAGCTGCACTCTCTACAGGGTGATATGTTTGCAGCTGAACCCTCTACAGGGTGGTTTCTTTATAACTAAACTCTCTATAAGGTGATGTCTTGTAGCTGATCTCTCTACTGGATAATCAATTATTTCTAGCTGATCTCTCTATAAAGTTATAACTTTCTCTATAGAGTTATAACGTGTTTGTATAGCTGAACTCTTTACAGGGTGGTTTTTGATTGGTTGCTGAACTCTCCAGCTATACGGTGACTTGTTTGTACTACAGAGTGACTTGTTTGTAGCTGAACTCTCTACAGAGTGACTTACTTGTAGCTGAACATTGCATAAAGTAACTTGTTTGTAGCTGATCTATAGTATGTTCACGTTGAGCTGAACCCTCAAAAACATTTAATAACTCATGGATGCAATTACACACGATCTTGAAATTTGGCTCAATTGTAGTACTGCTTGACCTGCTAAAAATATTTCAAAATCTTGTTGTTCAAATGTTAGACATAATATTTAAGTCAATCAAATTTTTCACAATACATTTCCTATGGGGAAGCCATATAAGTACAGTGCCCAATACAGCCCTTTCCCAAACATGTAATGGAGCCAAACCGTACGTGTCTGTTGTTGACACTTTTGCTGTTACCAATAATGATTTGGTTGGCTGAAATGTTAACTCTGTTGAGAAAAAATCCACTTTTAATTTTTAGCCGTTTTTCAGGATTCAGCTCAACGTGAACATACTATAGATGAACTCTCTACTGGGTAGCTTTTTTGTAGCCGAATCCTTTACAGTGTCTTGTTTGTAGCTGAATTCTCTACAGAATGACTTGTTGTCTCTACAAGGTGACTTGTTTATAGCTGAATTCGCTTCAGTATGACTTACAATGTTCTGAATCTCTGCAGCAACATATTTGTAGCTGAACTCTCTACAAGGCGACTTGCTTGTAGCTGAATTGTCTATAAGATTAACTGTTTGTAGCTGAACTCTGTACAGAATAACTTGCAATGTAATATAATTCTATAATGGAGTAAGTTATAAATGTAGCGGAATGCTCTATTAGGGTGACTGTTCTATTAGAATATCTCGATCTTGCATATGTTACACGCAGTTGGCTTTGGAATCAGAACTCAGTGGTTTGTACTCCGATTCTTCTGTACTACAGCAAGGACTTTCTATGATAATTATTCCAGCTACACACCGAGTTTCAGCTCACTGCTCTAAGCAGTTTGCCTGGTAGGCGTGAAAACTAATAGTTTTTTATTCATAAAAATCGATCGCGTAATTGTGACACAGGTTGGGTTTTCTCTCATATCTCGATGGCCTTTAACTGGATTGCTTTAAAACCACAAAAAGGCACTTCTACGATAGTTACTCCATCTACATAGCAATTTCAACTGATTCCTTCAAGCGGTTTAACCTGTGGGCGTGACAGACCTTCTACCTTATTTTACGCAAATAATCGGTCATAACTCTGTGAATGTTCATCGGATTCCCACCAAGGTTGGTACTGAGATTCGCCTTAATGAGCCCTTTAAGTGTGCCAACTGTCAGCAATATTGGAGCACGCATTCGTGTTTTATGGCGAATTTTGCAACGTGTGCGAAAAGCAGTAGTAGAAGAAAAAAATGAAGAAAAAACCCAAACTTTGGCCACTCGTATCTCGGAAATGGCTGGAGCGATTTTCTTCCAATTTGGTATGTGGACTCCCCTACCTAGCCGGCATTTCTGCAGCAACTTTGGTTTCAATCGGATAAAGAATCACGGAGCTACAAAGGTGTGAAAATCGCATTTACTTTCTTCCTGTAAATATACTCACGGTTTGGCGATCCGGCTTCTTGGGCCACACAACACACTACCGTGTGTCTTGATTGTTGTTGTTTAGCTGAATAAAGTTACACAAATGTAAAGGTTGTGAAACACTTATAAATTTAATTCTTTAGCTCACTATTACTACAATTGTTGAATTTAAATTATAGCTAGTGCTCATACCAAAACTATTATATCACTTTCCACTTCAAAGTGACTACCAGTGCAAGCTGTAGAGGAATTGTACAAGCTGCTTCTTTTACTCCAGATGTTATACAATTACTCTAGATGCTATGAAAACACACTAAATCTGCAGCAAAAGCCTACTAGTAGGTGTCAAAGTTGGCTGTTTAAAGTATAAAACTACACCATTTCTTTCTTGCAATATCTGAGTCCAATTAATGCTAACTTATACTTTAATACAACTGTAGATAGGATCCGCAACGCGAAAAATCAATATCTTCCAATCAACTACCTAACTATTGTCATGGGTTAGGCTAAGTGTAACTTGAATAACACCAATGTGGCAGCCAAGTTTGTTACTTTCTTCTGGTAGAAAACTATACAAATGTCTTAAAATCACGTGATTTTTCGTTGCAGCAGTTCGTAGGGTTCTTCGTATGCCATGACATTCACTCTCAACATTGCTCAAGTAGTCTATCATCAACTCAAAGTATCAGTGGTTTGATTTTATTAGTCAGTTTCTGGTGGCAGCATGATCTGTGCTGCTTTTTGATGACAGAAAAAATGTTTCTTCCTCTGGAGCACAGGACAAGCAGAGCAGCAACTGTGCCATGAGTTAGCAATGACCAGTACTAGGTAAAGTACCTGCATGCGAAGTATGGTTATAATTGAAGTTTGATAGCCATCTATATGCTGAAATTCAGCCAAAAGGACATGATTTTTGCAAATAAATACGAGAATGGTTGATACATCAGTGAGACAGTCTCCAACAGCAAGGATATAAAGCTTATAAACACCTAACAATACGGCTATCTCGCCCAGTAAATGCATAGAACAATCCAATGCATGAAATAGGTACTCACATGATTGATATTCAAATCTCAGTAAATACATCCATAACCTATTCCAATGACCTTAAAATCACTTGGATTCAAGTGACAATCAGTCTGTGTGCACTAGGTTCAGCATCTCGATTAGCCCAGCAGTCTAAGACTCTCCCTATGATGTCATCACAGCATAAAACACACCCACACTGGCCCAGACCAGGTCTGAGTGAACAATCAACACAAATATTTACAAAAGGAGCACACTGCATGGTTCCTATTCAGAAATGAAAGCAGTTTCACAGGTATTTCTGCTATTTGAATTTCGATCATGTGAGTGCTTATTTCATGCATTGGATTGTTCTATGTGTATACTGGGCGAGATAGCTGTATTGTTAGGTGTTTATAAGGATCGTATCCTTGCAGTTGAAGACTGTGTCTCACTGATGTATAAACCATTCTGGTATTTGTTTACAAAAATCGCATCGTTTCGGCTGAATTTCAGTGTATAGATGGCTCAGCCAGATGGCTAACAAACTTCAATTATAACCACACTCCGCATGCAAGTACTTCACCTAGTAGTGGTCATTGCTGACCCACGGCGTAGTTGCTGCTCTGCTTGTCCTGTGCTCCAGAAGAAGAAACATTTTTTCTGTCGCCAAAAAGCTGCACAGATCGTGCCACCACCAGAAACTGACCTATAAAATCAAACCACCGATACTTTGAGTTGATGATAGACTAATTGAACAATGTTGAGAATATTGTGGAATATGAAGAACCTTACAAACTGCTGCAATGTAAAATCACGTGATTTTAAGACATTTGTATCGTTTTCTACCAGAAGAAAGTGACAAACTTGGCTGCCACGCTGGCATTATTCAAGTTACACTTAGCCTAACCCATGACAATAGTTAGGTAGTTGATTGGAGGATATCGATTTTTCGTGTTGCGGACCCTATAATAGATTTATATTTTTATCTATATTAATAGGCATGTACATAGATGATAACAATTTCCATGAATGGAAGGTATAATAACAATCATTGACCAATACTTAACCTTAAACCCACATAGGCCAGAAGCTGGCCCAAATATGCATGCCTTGCACAAAACACTGTAGTTTTTGAAGGATCCATCCTATGGTTGTGCAATTTACATCATTCTTCTTGTGATGTAACAAAGATTAAATTCTAAAAATAGCCATATAGAGAGTTTTTTGGCAAGCAAACATGCAAATCCTTTACATACTGTTATAAAAAGATCCATAGCTTCATTGTGGTTGCTCCTATCAGCTTGCAACAAGTTCCATTTGGTTTGCCATAAAAGTTATATCGGGCCATAAATTATATGACTCACCCACAATTGAAATTAAAGACGTGGCAAGAATTTAAAAACATAGAGATGCAAATTGCTGTTGTTCATCACTTCATAATAAATAAGCCACTGTAGTTACACTGTTCATTTAATCTTCTCCAAGTAACCCAGTAAACAGACTTTTGAACAATGTGTTGTCTTAGGCTATAAAAATTAAGTTACCTCACCTAACATCGCCATGCATACCCATATTGTATAAACATGCATTCCCAAAAAGTTCTTTGCAGGTTTAAGGGTTAAATTAATGTAAGTTCTCACTTTGTTAACACAGTTCACATCAGCTCCTCTTGATAATAACAGTCCTGCTACTAGTGTGCGACCACACTTTACTGCTGTGTGTAATGGAGTGTCATCTGATGACTATAATAATATCAGTATATTGTAATAACCCACACTACAAAGATATAGTACAAATACATAATGTCACCATGCCTGAAAAAACAGAGCAAATGGACACAAAATACACCTCATCACATCACAGATCATAATTATTTCAGTGCCAGAATACCATAGTATATGTGACTGGATCTGCAAAAACCCGGAATGATTGCAGAATATTTACATATATGCAATCAATCTTTCTTCACTGATTTCATTTCTGTATGTAGTGAAGAAAGGTGATAGAAAAGAAACGTTTCCCGATAATGTACTTTCCTATTCACGGCAAACACAACGGTGCCAGTTGCATCTCTGTACTAAATTGTTTTCATATGTTACAGCTATTTTTGGAAGCACCTGTAATTTATTTTCCAAATTCTTGCTGTAAAAATCAAACTTTCTGTTGTTGCTACTTTGTAGGGCAGTAACTCTAAAAGTTGTTGGGATACAAGGCCGAAACTTGGCCAGAGTATACACTTGGCTAAGTAGATAGTAAATATTTAATAATAAAAAATTTGAAAATGCACCATTATGCTAGGTTTTTGCGTATCTGGTCTCATATTTTCTTGGTTAAACACTACGCTTTCAATACTGTATACATAGTACTTTTCGAGGTATGTTATTTTCGTAAATGCTCACGTTCCACAAATGGCATTGCCTCCCAGGGGTTTAGGGAAGGGGGGTTCCTAGGGGTTCAGGAACCCCTGTAAAATTTAGACTTCTGAGTATAAAGCAGCTGGACCATAACACACCATATTTTAGTGAGGCAGGACAAATTAGTGAATAATCAAGACACACGGTAGTGTGTCGTGCGGCCCAAGAAGCTGGCGCGCCACACCGTGAGTATATTTACAGGAAGAAAGTAAACGCGATTTTCACACCTTTGTAGCTCCGTGATTTCTTATCCGATTGAAACCAAATTTGCTACAGAAGTGCCGGCTAGGTAGGGAGTCTACATTCCACATTTTAAGACAATCGCTCAAGCCATTTCCGAGATACGAGCGACCAAAGCTTGGGTTTTTCTTCTTCGTTTTTTTCTTCTTTTCGCACACTTTGCAAAATCCGCCATAAAACACGATTCGCGCTCCAATCGGGCTGAAATTTGGCAGGAATCCAGTTAAAGGCCATCGAGATATGATACAAAACCCAACCTGTGTCAAAATTACGCGATTGATTTTTATGATTAAAAAAACTATTAGTTTGCACGCCTACCAGGCAAACCGCTTAGAGCAGTGAGCTGAAAATCGGTGTGTAGCTGGAATAATTATCATAGAAAGTCCTTGCAGTAGTACAGAAGAATCGGATTACAAACCACTGAGTTATGATTCCAAAGCCAACTACGTGTAGCATATGCGAGATGGAGATACTCTAATAGAACAGTCACCCTAATAGTGCATTCAGCTAAGTTTATAATTTACTCCATTATAGAATTATATTACATTGCAAGTTATTCTGTAGGGAGTTCAGCTACAAACAAGTCACCCTGTAGTCAGATCAGCTAGAAGAAGGTACCTAATGGACAGTTCAGCTACAAAGAAACCATCATGTAGAGAGTTCAGCTGCAAACAAATCACCTTGTAGAGAATTCAGCTACAAACAAATTGCCCTGTAGAGAGATCAGCTAGAAGAAGTTACCTAGTAGAGAGTTCAGTTACAAAGAAACCATCAAGTAGAGAGTTCAGCTGCAAACAAATCCCCAAGTAGAAAGTTCCACTATGAACAGATCACCCTGTAGAGAGTTCAGTTAGAAACAAGTCATCCTGTAGAGAGATCAGCTAGAAGAAGTCACCTTGTAGAGAGTTCAGCTACAAAGAAACCACCATGTAAGAGAGTTCAGCTGCAAACAAATCACCCTGTAGAGAATTCAGCTACAAACAAATCACCCTGTAGAAAGATCAGCTAGAAGAAGTTACCCTGTAGAGAGTTTAGCTACAAACAAATCACCCTGTAGAGAGTTCAGCTACAAATAAGTCATCCGGTAGAGAGATCAGCTAGAAGGATAATCTTGCAGAGAGGTCAGCTACAAAGAAATCACCCTGCTTCATCTTTTCTTCTTCCTGTAGTAAAGAAAAATGATAGGTTAAAAAGCCCTAAAGCCGGCGGCTTTGGGGTATACAAATACAAAAAGAAGTGAAATCTAATCCAAAACAGCCAAGCTGTAAAAAAAGAGTGCGGCCCTGAGAAAGGCTATGGTGAAAAAAGATGTGAAATCCAAAGTGGCGGCCAAGAAATGGCTGCGATGGTAGGTTAATGGTAAAAATTTTAATGACAACAATTCAGGTGAATTTGGTGCCGCTTGGTCTTGGCACAAAATTCACCTGAATTGTTGTTATTAAAATTTTTACCATTAACTACCATCGCAGCCATTTCTTGGCCGCCACCTTGGATTTCACATCTTTTTTCACCATAGCCTTTCTCAGGGCCGCACTCTTTTTTTACAGCTTGGCTGTTTTAGATTAGATAGTATATAGCACAACACATGCAACCATTGATAAAGCTTGCATTCATCTCTCAGAGAAGGATTTACAGAGGTAACATGTAACCTCTTGAAAACTTTTTAAAAAGATTGATATACTCCAATACAACAGTCAGGTATATACTCTAATAGAGCAGCCAGGTATATTCTAATAGAACATGTAAATATCCATAATCCATTAGTGGAGTTTTCAACATTTAATAAATGCAACTGAACATGACCTTATACTGCTACAGTATAATAAAGGGGTAGACCAATCAATCAAACAAGCAAAATTACAAATAACAACAACAAAGAGATGAATACTTAAAGATAAAGATTCAATCAAATAAACTAATCTTACCCTTTGCACACACAAGGTCAATAGCTGCAGATACTTTGCATGAGGCCAAAGTGGTGGTAGGAAGATCTAGAACCTCTCAAACAAGTAATGGCTGCTCGGAGTAGGGAAAAACTCAGTTCATATTTACATCTTAGCCAGTACAGGGTCTTGTATTGCCCATTTTTCCCTGACAGCAGGGTGGCTATTCCATTGTACACCACTGTGGCCAAAGGAACCATTGCTCTAGTGCATGAAAATACTGAAGGAGAAAATTTCCTATGCTATAGTAGCAGTATAAGGTCATTATAGCTTTGGTATGCAATGTTTAAAGATCCAGAAATTCATCACTTGGGCATGCAGAAAGAATCCATGCTATGAAAATTAATTTTGCAGTTATAATGTTATGATCGTACCATTTGTATCAGTGGATTCATGGTTCCTATAGCAGTGGAATAATTATCACTTACAGATGTCTATAGATCTATGCGTTTCTATGTGTTATGCTGTCTGATTCCACTATAGGTAGCTTTATCTAGGACAAGCTTCATTCTAGGGGCACTTATATGCATTATTATACTTTTTTTTTGCATAAAATATAGCAATTTGTTGAGTTTTGATTCATTAAAATATTTAAAGTCTCTCAGCAGCTGGGGGCTGCTCCCCCAGACTCCTGCTTCTAGTAACTCAATAATGCTGTTGAACCCCCTTCAAAAAAATCCTAGCTATGCCCATGCCTCCAGTGTATTGGGATACCTAGAAATTCTGATATCTTCACCACTCTCATAATTTAAGTTTTACAAAAGATACCCATTCATGAAATTCGCAAAAAAAAAACATCCTTCAAAAAATACTGCATATACGGTAGTACCACACTTGAGTAGTGCCACAATTAAATATTCAATTTATACCTAGAGGTGTACCGATATACCAATACATATTGTATCGGTGGCCAATATAAACATTTCTACTATATCGATGGGAGCCGATATTGCTGCTAAAAACCAATATGATACACCAATATACAACTAAACTATCTTGAGGACACTGTCCAATGATCAAGCCACATTATAAACCCTATTATTTAGCTAACAATTGCGGGAAACAGTAGTTATCTTCCTTGTCTAAAAGCTGTATGCTATGTGAATCCATCTAAGTGTATGGATAATATTGTTTTGTTGTCACAAAACTTACCACAAACACCAGTGGCGTAGCCACCATTGAGGCAACCAAGGCAGCTGCCTCGGAGCTGCCTCGGTAACAATGCTCAACCGCAGGCTGAGCAGGCCTGAGTTTTGGCACTCCGGATTTTCTACTCAAATGTTACTAGACAACAGTGTTGTACCCCAGTAGTTGAAAGTGCTCCAGCACCATTGAGGTACCATAGGCTCCAGCCCTGCTTAGTACTACAGCCATAGATTCTATTTTGTGTGGCTTGAATTTATAAAAGATCAAGATACTCTAATAGAGCAGTCATTGTAATATACTCTAATAGAGCATTCAATATAGATTATAGCCACTGTTCTCATTACACTGCTTGATCATTTACATTTATGTCAATCGCCTTTACATTACTTTTCAGAAGTTCCAATGAGTCAACTGCATGGCATTACATTGAGCTAATTAATCATGCATTAGCCATTACAATCAAAAAAGTTGCTCGATTCACATTCCATTTCAAAGTAAAATTTTCCTTGAGGGGGAGCATTCCCCCAGACTCCCTAGCTTGACATGCTTAGCACATGCAGTTGAACATCACATTAAAGAGATAATTATCTTTGATTTAAACATCACATCAGATCAATAAAAAGTAGTATGCATGACTATGATCTTCATTGCAGTCCATAAATGGCCTGATTGCTCAAAATATCTCCAGAGTAAGTTGTGTTGCATGTAATTAAACTAGTCTTATAATTAAAGCATGGTATACTGTAGCATAACCTATGCTAGAGCGCATCACTTATAACAAGCAGAAAAACGTTCAGAGTCTTCTGAAACAGTTTCCTCCATCCAACAAGATAGCCAACCAGCAAATGCTGTACCACCCATACTTGAAAAGTATTTGTGAATCAGTTGAGTCAGAAGCAAGACCCTCAATTTGGTCAACGTATAAACTTAAAATTTTTATTCCTGGCTATGCCACTGAACACTCATAGTGGTGGGCCTGGGGAAACAGCAAAAAGATGAACCAAGAGCAAAGCACAAAACAATCATCCATCTCTACAAGCCATTAAAATGCAGAGTAATCCAGACTAATCTTGGCAGGGGCATGTATTAAAATATTTGTGGGTGCCTTATAGCCTGAGCTGTCAATAGAGGCCACACCACCATGGATAACCAAGCATAGCCAATAGTTTCTTCAGTAGTTAAAATAAAGTTGAACATGGCATATTTGGTTCCTCAAATATAAATAGCTACACTTAGTTATATCAGTATATCAGATCGGTATCGTATTGGTTTCAAAATTATTAATCTATATTAGAATGGTATTGGATCGGTTTAGTTTGCTTATATCGGTACACTCTAATTATACCTTTAACCCATTCACCGTCAGGGATCCCAAAAAAAAGAAACTATGTTGGATTTGGTATTATAGAAAGTTAGATATAATACAAAACACATAGCAACCATACATCAAAATACTGCTCATGAACTGCATAAAATAGTTCTTATGTCAGTTATCCCATAACTCTTACCAGGTCGAAGCAACAGGCTGATTTCCCCAAAATACTTATTCACGCGTATGGCGGCGACTGAAAATATTGCAGGTGCACTTTCACAATTGGTTGAGGTGAGTCACAGGCATTAAGGAACACCATCGTACCATTGGTGGAAGTAGCGATTAAATCCTACGGAAGATACAGTCCTTTATTATAGAAGCCATCTTCCCCATCGCTGGTTCAAACAAATGCGCATGCGTATAAATCCACATTACGCTGCGCGAGAAAATGGAGTTGCCACGCCATGAATGTAATCTGTGTGAAACTAAGCCTATCGTGGAAGATTTCATGTAAGAAAGACATCGCTGAGTACCCAAAAGAGTTTTGTTGTATCTGACATCGTATTCTCGCCATTAGACAACGGAAACTTCACCCAGATGCCATGCCAGTTTTAGCCAACTATCTTCTCGGAAAGAAAGGTGTGTTATACTGTCCTGCTTTGTTTACCACTGTGATATTATTATTATTAGTTCATTACATAACTTAATTGGACGGTTGTACACAATAATAATACTGTAACTACTATATATATATTGCAAAGTATACAATATACTTATTTAGCTACATGTAGCTAGCTAGTCAGTCCAGTATTCTAACTTGGTATGATATTTGGCAAAACAGTTTCTGTCTTTTTCAATATACAGGTATACATCACAATGGGAACACTTATTTCTTGTCTGGTGGCGGACTTCTGCTCTTGGTAAGTTTAGTCTGGTGTGTTTTTTCATACATACGATACAGTCACGCTTGTTTTCCACTTTTGTAGGCCAGTGGCCAAGTGCCACATTTCTCCTGGTCAAACAATCACCGTCTTGGTTGGCAGCCCTTTTCCTTGAGCAAAAACTATTTATCAGTGAAGTGGCTACCTCCAGCTGGAATGCAAAAAGTCAAATTTTTTTCGTCCTTTGGCCTGGTGGAGATGAGGATATGCCAATCCATGGAGCACGTAGGCATTCAGAAGGGAGCATTCTAGCAGGTATGAAAAACATCTCTTCCACCATTTTCTAGATCTTCTCCCAACATTATAGAAGCCCACCAGCTGATCACCCCTGTCTACCCCCCTCATGTATTGCTGGTAATCAGGGAGCAATGGAGGACATGGTACATCCAAACGAGACCCATCCTGATTACGCCGGCGGATGGTACATGGTTCAGTTGTCTCCGCTCGGTGCATAGTGGTTATGAAGTAGACATACTTCCGATCAAACCATGCTACTGCCAGAAGAGGTCCGTTTGATCTATAGTCATAATATCCTCTGTTCTCCTTTTTTTGTTTTACTAATACTTTTGGAAAGCCTTTTCTGTTAGTTCTAGCTGTTCCACAGCAGTTGACACCTTTTTTGTAGAGGGTCTTAAACAGTTGTGGGCTTGTATAATAATTATCTGTATACAGCTCAAACCCATGGTCTTCTAGGCCTTCCATGAGTTCCAGCACTACCCTAGAGCACAGCCCCACTTCAACACCCTGATCCATGCTCTTTCCAGCATATATCTGAAATCTGTAAACATACCCATTGCTGGCATCACTTAGTACAAAAACCTTTATTCCCCACTTGGTCGGTTTGTCCTTCATGTATTGTTTGAAGGACAAGCGTCCCTTGAAAGGGATCATAGCCTCGTCTACTGTAACAGTTTGTTGTGGTACATAATTAGACTGAAAGGATGCCAGCAATAGGTTTGCTAATGCTCTGGTTTTGAATAATTTATCTGGTGTTGTAGTAGGTGTTGCCTGCTCAGCATTGTTTGCCACATGAAGAAAGCGGAAGATTTGCTCAAAACGAGTTTTTGTCAATATACTAGATATGCCTGGTGTGGAAACATATTTGTGTAACTCTGATGTACTCCAATACATCTCAAGACGTGGCAGTCGAAGTATTCCCATCAAGATAAGTACTCCAATAAATGCCTTCATCTCATCGATGTCAACATCATCATAAACCCGAGCATTGGGTTTTGTGGATGGATGATCATGAGCATATCTATTAGTCTCCGTCACTAGTAGGTCCCATACTTCATCAGTGAAGAACCTACAAAATATATCTAGTGAAGATGTACCATCTGGAATTGGCACAGTGGAGCCTGGAGTCTTATTGTATACGTAAGTACAAGAGTCAGGCTCTCTTTTGTGCCAGTTGTCAGACACTGCCTCTAGGTAATTTGTTGACCCTGGAGTTGTTGTTGATCCTGGAGTTGCTGTTGTTCCTCGTCCTCTACCACGGCCCCTCCCTCTACCACGGCCTCTAGTGCTGCGGCTACGACTTCTGGCCGTGCCTCTAGATCTGCTGCGACCTCTAGATCTTCCTCGTCCACGTACAGGTAATGCTGCTTGTTCATCGTCACTGTTTTCACCCCCCCTTGTAGCTGTTACTCCACGTCCCCTGACTGCTGGTATCGATTCTTCATCATTATCAACTGTATCTCCATCTCCTCTAACTCTTCGTCCTCGTCCAGCAGTGGTATCCACGTGATCATCCGTAGGTGTATGCCTTGTAGTGCAGTCACGCCGTGGCATACAGCATTGAGCTCTGGTTACTCGAGCTCGCCTTGGCCGTTTTTGAGCACTTGGATGTGTATCATCGTCACTATTATCACTACTACTACTACCCTGAAGTATAGTTATTGTTTTGTAAACAATGTAATAAATAAATGTGTACAATATAATTACATTAGTGTCATTTGTTATTACCTGTAATTAGATAGTGTTGGGTACCTATGTAGTTCATTTGTAATATGTAATTGTTCAGATTTTCATGTTATCTATTGTATTTATGCTAATTATAGTTCTATTCTTACCGTGTACGCTACCAAAACGTCTCTGTCAGATAAATCATTTTCAATAATGCTAGTGTCAGGGTTAGCATTGCTTGAGCCTGTCGTGCTAGCTACTAATGGTGTGCTACTGACTTCTTCGTGTTCTAGATCACCTCCAGCTATGCTTAGGCAGCCAGCCATCAGATTAGCACGATCAAATTGGTCCACCTGTTCTTCTTGATCCTCGCCTTCGTCCTCAGCAAGGTTTGCCGCCATCAGGTCCACTCGCCGTACTGTCGGAGCGCCCAAGAAGGCATAGATTTCGCTGTCTTCATCGTTGTCACTTTCATCTTCTTCAGAAAGCCCAGCAAAAATGGCTTGAATCAAATCCTCTTCTAAAATCCGTGTAGACGCCATTACATCACCTTAGCGCAAAATGAATCGACTTTGCGGGAGGGATCCTTTTATCATAGTTACGGGGAGTCTGTGGGCATGACCTTTTGCGACATCGTGCATCGGCAGGAAACTTGTCAAACTGACATTGAATGAATTCCCAGATGACTATTGTACGTTACTTAGAAACAAAACCTCCATATGGCACCAATGACGGTTAATGGGTTAAACATTGTTGATTAGTGGTCAAGTTTAAATAGTCACTGGATTGAATTTTGGAAGTAAAGTGATAGAAGTTAATTATACAACGGCTGTGAGGGACTTTGCCAATTCCTCACAGCTGTTGGATTACTATTACAAACACCATTAAATTTCATCACTTTACTTCCACAATTCAAAAGGGTAGGCTTTCCCAAGTAAGGAAATCTTTATTTTTAAGAGACTGGGTAAACGCTTTGCGAGATATACTTGTTTAAAAACTATGTATGTTAGACAATGGCATGTCAAAAATGCTTTGATATTTGCAAAGTATGCAGGATTTTTATTCTAGTAAGACACCTGTAAACAGGTGGAACCTAGTAAGACACCTAGCCACAAACTTCAACAAACAAATTGCATACTTTGTGGGTTCATAACAAAATTCCAGTCACCACAGGCCATTGTCTAAATTACTAAGACATGCATTGCTAGGATTCTTCAGTGGATAAACACCCCTCAGGAATGATGTAATAATCACCTCAGCTCCGCCTCGGTAATTATTACAGCATTCCTTCAGGTTGTTTATCCACTGAAGACTCCTAGCAATGCATGTCTTACCTATACTAAAATAGCAAAAATATTGTGCATTTTTCTTTTGTGTTTTATCAAATCCAGTTTTCTGGGTTACACAGGTTTAAGGGTCAAATAAAGTACTTAAGATTATATATAAGTTACTAACCTATTTTTTATGTAGTGGTCTTGTTCTGTGGACTACTCAATAGCTAACACATGTTACACAGAAGTACACATCCATACATCGTCTTATAGTGATTATTGATTATAGAGAATAGTTTATGAACAATCCTGACCATTTTTTATCATTTTTGGCTCCACTCAGCCTTGCTAAAAAAAGTAATACTAAATCCCACAATGTTATGCTGCACATTGCTCAATATGAGTCAATCCGTATTGTATTCTTAAACTGGTTGGGCATCAAAGCCATGAGTACACCATGTTCCCATGACATTTCCTAGGAAATATGTAAGTTAAACCCTAAGCAGTGCCTTTGAATTCCCTCACTAAAGTGGTATATAATCAAGTGTCTTCAATTTGTAAATTTAAGTATAAGGCCAATTAAATGTTTAATAAGTGCAGAAAATTATATGGTTATAACACGCTGACAAAAAGTTTACGAGTCACGGAAATTTGAAAAAGTACTGTAGACAAATGCCCAAGTGCACGCACCATTTTGCAGGTTCAGTTATGTGTTATCATGCTCTCACAACATACATGTAATGGTGAAAATGTAAAACACAACATTATACTCTAGTATGTGTGAGCACTCACTTTATTTATGCTAGTAACATCAGCTCCTTTTGACAATAATAATTTTACTACTTCTGTGTGATCCCCTAAAATAATTAAGGCTATTACCTAATGGTTGTCAACATAAAGATGCAAAATAAATCTTGTACTAGGCATAACATGCTTTTTACAACAAACTACCACGATTATTTTTATCAGCAGGTAGGGAAGTAGACTGGTTAAGTGGAACCTCCTTCTAAGGAGAAACTTTGAAGTGATCTATGAAGTATACTGAAACAGAAATGCCTTCTTGAATATCTCCATCTCATCTGTTGTTGACTCTGCTATATCATACTCTTGGTTGCAATCAGGTGATTTTCAAAGGGCCTAGAGAAAAGTTAGATTCATGCTGTGTGAAATGGTTTTGTTCTTTCATGCCACTCCACTAAATCACTGCAACGATCTGCTTCTATATATAACAGACTAGAACAGTATTAATTGTAAGAAAATCCAACTAAAAGTAATGCTTCTTCAGTCTACAGACTCATTAAATGTCTGTCTACAGTATGGAAACTACATACCACTACTTTGAGATTGCTGCTGCAGAAATATCTGGAAAATACTACTGTAACTTAATCCCTGTTCAACAGAAAGGGTATACACAGAAAGCCAACAGTACAAACTATCGATCAAATGATGCTAGACTGGTGTGGATAGATATGAATAAGGCATATGACTCAGTTCTCATGATTGAACTGTACACTGTTTAAGATCAATTAGAGTCCATGGAATTTTATAAAGGCAATTTCTTTTTGGCTTACTATGCTTATTGCAGATGCTTTGTTTTTCGCAAAAGTTGCTATCCAATATGGATCAAGACACACGGTAGTGTGTCGTGCGGCCCAAGAAGCCGGCGCACCACACCGTGAGTATATTTGTAACTGGATCTACGAAAACCGTTCTAATCGCCCAAGACAGGAAGTTTGATTTTTTTCACACAAACACAAAGCTTAATGAATGCGCTATCAAGTTTCACTGTCACAGTCGACCAGAGTAAAGTAGTCTGCTTTTGCAGGCTGCTTTTTAAGAGAACAGTGACGAGCCGTACGAGTAGCCTGGGGTCTTGATGGAGTCCTGGCCAACCAGGAGATGGCTGTGTGTGGCTGTACAGCTCTGTGGTGTTGGACAATGACCAGTGCTGTAAGTTTCCTTTCATTTTAGCCAGTTATGAGCCCTGAATAGCCTATAACTCGGCCTAATTCATCCCAGCATGATTCTTTTCAATTTTTGAACACTGTCTTGCCCACCTTCCAGGGCCTCTGCCTCCCACCTTTCTGGAGTTCGCCTGATACAGACAACCTCGGTTTAAAAACTATCTAAAATGGCGGGAAACTTAGCTGTTGAATACTTCTTCAGTGGATGATCAGGGAGGTAAGAAATTGTTGTGAAACGTGCTAAATTTGGTATGTGTAGCTACCACCATTGGCCAGCTACAATACACTGAATATTTAAAACCGACATTTCTCGATACTTTCAAATGGGCGATAAGACTGGTTTTCCCAGAGGCAGTCACATTACAGGAAGAAAGAAAACGTCATTTTCACACCTTTGTATCTCGGTGATCCCTTATCCGATTGAAACCAAGTTTGCTACAGAGTTTTCCGCCAGCCAGGGGAGTTTACATTCAAAATTTGATGTAAATCACTCCAGCCATTTCCGAGATACGAGCTGCCAAAATTTCGTTTTTTTTCTTGTTTTTTTTTCTTCGTGTTTTTGCACACTTGCAAAAATTGCTATAAAACGCAAACGCGTGCTCCGATCGCCTTGAAAGTTGGCACACAGAAAGGGAGCCCAAAGGCAAATCCTAGTAACACATTTGGTGCAAATCTGATGAATGGTACAGGAGTTATGACCGATTATTTGCGTATAACAAGTTCGATTTGTTGTCACTCCTACAGGGTAAACCGCTTCATAGAATGAGTTGAAAATTGGTATGTAGATGGAGTAACCATCGTAAGAGTGCCTTTTGGTGGCTTGAAAGGAATCGAGATAAAACCACAGAGATATGACACAAAATCCAACCTGTGTCACAACTAAGCGATCAATTTTTATGAATAAAAAAGTATTACTTTTTACGCCTACTGGCAAACCGCTTAGAGCAATGAGCTGAAAATCGGTGTATAGCTGCAATAATCTTCATAGAAAGTCCTTGCAGTAGTATAGAAGAATTGGATTACAAACCACTGAGTTATGATTCGAAAGCCAACTCCGTGTGGCAAATGTGAGATAGAGATACTGTAATAGAACAGTCACCCTAATAGAGCATTCAGCTAATTTATTTACTCCATTATAGAATTCTATTACTTTGCAAGTTATTCTGTATTGAGTTCAGCTGCAAACAGTTAATCTTATAGACAGTTTAGCAAGAAGCAAGTCACCTTGTGGAGAGTTAAGCTACAAATATATCACTCTAGAGATTCAGAACACTACAAGTCACACCGAAGAGAGTTCAGCTATAAACAAGTCATGCACCCTGTAAAGAGTTCACCTACAATTAAGTCACTCTCTAGAGAATTCAGCTACACACAAGTCACTGTGGAGAGAGTTCAGCTACAAACAAATTACCCTGTAGAGAGATCAGCTACAAACATAACACTTTGCAGAGAGTTCAGCTACAAACAAATCAACCTTTAGAGCGATCAGCAACAAACAAATCATCTTGTAGAGAGATCAGCTACAAACAAATCAACCTGCAGAGAGATCAGCTACAAACAAATCACCTTATAGAGAGTTCAGCTACAAACAAATTATCCTGTACAGAGATCAGCTACAAACACATCAACCTGCAGAGAGATCAGGTACACACAATTCAACTTGTAGAGAGATCAGCTACAAACAAATCACCCTGTAGAGGGATCAGATAGAAACTAGACACAATGTAAGGAGTTCAGCTACAAGTAAATCACCCTGTAGAGAGTTCAGCTAAAACAAATCAACCTGCAGAGAGATCAGTTACAAACAAATCACCTTATAGACAGTTCAGCTACAAACAAATTACCCTGTAGAGAGATCGGCTATAAACAAATCACCCTGTAGAGAGTTCAGCTACAAACAAATCAACCTGTAGAGAGATCAGCTACAAACAAATCACCTTATAGAGAGTTCAGCTACAAACAAATTACCCTGCAGAGAGATCAGATAGAAACTAGACACAATGAAAGGAGTTCAACTACAAGCAAATCATTCTGTAGAGCGATCAGCTAGAAACAAATCACCCTGAAGAGAGGTCAGCTACAAACAAATCACCCTGTAGAGAGATCAGCTACAAACAAATCACCATGATGAGAGGTCAGCTACAAACAAATCAACCTGTAGAGAGATAAGCTAGAAACAAATCATCCTGTAGAGAGTTCAGCTACAAAAAAAATCAACCTGTAGAAAGATCAGCTACAAACAAATCACCTTATAGAGAGTTCAGCTACAAACAAATCACCCTGTAGGGAGATCAGCTAGAAACAAATCACTCTGTAGAGAGTTCAGCTACAAACAAATCAACCTGCAGAGAGATCAGCTACAAACAAATCACCTTGTAGAGAGATCGGCTACAAACAAATCACCCTGTAGAGAGATCAACTAGTAGCTAGAAACTATACACAATGTAAGGGGTTCAGCAACAAGCAAATCACCCTTTAGTGAGTTCAGCTACAAACAAATCATCCTGCAGTGAGATCACCTACAAAAAAAGCACCTTGTACAGACTTCAACAAATTACCCTGTAGAGAAATCAGCTAGAAGAATTCACCTTGTAGAGAGTTCAGCAACAAAGAAACCACCCTGTAGAGAGTTCAGCTGCAAACAAATCAGCCTGTAGAAAATTCATATACAAACAAATTGCCCAGTAGAAAGATAAGCTAGAAGAAGTTACCTTGTAGAGAGTTCACTGCTTGAAGTATCTTAGTTTACTACAGTGGTATATCCCCAGTATATGGAACAGTTAATTGTTTGTTATTTTAGTAGTTTTTCAGTAAACCCGCATTCACTGATGTTTTACTGAGAGTTTAAAACTTAGTAAAATAATTATGTTCCACATACTTAAGTTTACTGACACTTTACTATCAGTATAACTACAGTAAGGCATCTTAACAAATTAGTAAACTAAGAACCTTCAAGCAGTGGTTCAGGTACAAAGAAACCATTCTGTAAAGAGTTCAGCTGCAAACAAACCACCTGTACAGAATTCAGCTACAAACAAATCACCCTGTAGAGAGATCAGCTAGAAGAAGAGTTACCTTGTAGATAATTCTTCTGCAAACAATTCACCCTGTAGAGAGATCAGCTAGAAGAAGTCACCTTGTACAGTGTTCAGTTACAAAGAAACCACCGTGCAGAGAGTTCTGTAATAAATATATGTATTATATATATATATAATTTGTACATTTACTGATAAATTCAGAAATATTTGAAGTATTTAACATCTGCTTCATCTTTTCTTCTTCCTGTGGTAAAGAAAAAAGATAGGTTAAAAAGCCCCAAAGCCGGCCATAGGCCGGTTTTGGGGTATACAAATACAAAAAGAAGTGAAATCTAATCCAAAACAGCCAAGCTGTAAAAAAGTGTGCGGCCCTCAAAAAGGCTATGGTGAAAAAAGATGTGAAATCCAAGGTGGTGGCCAAGAAATGGCTGTGATGGTAGGTAATGGTAAAAATTTTAATAACGACAATTCAGGTGAATTTTGTGCCAAGACCAAGCAGCACCAAATTCATCTGAATTGCCATCATTAAAATTTTTACCATTAACCTACCATCACAGCCATTTCTTGGCCGCCACCTTGGATTTCACATCTTTTTTCACCATAGCCTTTTTGAGGGCCGCACACTTTTTTACAGCTTAGCTGTTTTGGATTAGATTACTTTAAGGTGACAGTCTACTGTTATTTTATCATGTGTCTTGCACTACTAACTATTAAATTTTAGAAAGCACCCAGTAAGGTTATTTTCTTTCAAACACATCTACAGTTATCTTTCAGCCACCTGGTGTATATGGAAGATGCCAAACTAGAGTTTATGGACAATCCCAACATGAGAATGAGTTTGATTTGCCTAATAGTATTTTAGACAACCAGACAGTCAACTGCTATGGGACTTTACAACCATTACTGATGTCAGTATCCATCATAATCATCCAAATATCAGAAGAAATCAAAAGGCTTAGACTGAAATAGGGATTATAATACCCATTAGTAATTTTGCAGGTAAAATAAATTTTCCTTATTCCTTTACTTTTTTTCTATGATCCCTATATAATTTAACTTAAAATTCCTAATTTTACTTGTGCTGGTATATTTGTAGTATGTATACACGTTGAGCTGCGTCCTGAGAAAACAATTTCCAAGGGAAACACCATTACATCTAACCTAGTGATTAGTGGTAACAGTAAAGGTGTCATGTGTGGTTTGGCTCCGTCACAAAATCAGGAAAAGGACATACAGACAATGCACTTTATAGCTTCTCATAAGAAATTTATGGTAAATTGATTGGTCATATATGTGTCAGACATTTGAATAAATATGTTTTTAGAGGAACAAGAAATGGGTCAAATTTCAAGAACTTTTGTAATTTCATCCTTGAGTTATTAAATGTGTTCAACTCAATGCATATATAAAATATTAGTTGTACAGTTTGGTTTTGTGTTCTTCTAATTATGATACACCTTGTTCATGTAGGCTTTCATGCATTAGGCCATTCTTTATTTTGTACAGTTTCAAATGTGAAGTGTTAATATATGTAACTGTTAGTTTTTGTATTGTTCTTTTGTGTTTTGTACAATTTGTTTGCTGAGTTAGTTGCTTTGTTCGGGCTGGTATCAAATCCCAACAGTACAAACCATGATCGCTCGAACCAACAACAGCTCACCCTAAAACACCTTTTCAGCCCCTGTTGCAGGGGAATAGGAAGCAATCTTGGATTGGTCAGGCAACTAAAACTATCACACAGATTGTAGTGGTGTACTACATCTTTAGGTTGCCTTTTATATGGTTTTTATATAGTGTAGTTCAGCAACTGACTGTTCTATCAGAGTACCTGACTGCTCTATTAGAGTATATCAATCATACTATAGCAAGTATTGGTCCGGAAATTGCCGGGTCTGCCCGACCTACTCTGATGCCCCTGTGTTGCCAAAGAATAAAAGGAGCTAAACATGACATGCTCCAATCAAATCAGCATCTAGACTTGGACAGTGCTATAAAGGATGTGGTTGATGACAATATGCCAAGCCTTAACAGATAGAGAATTTGGTGTTATAATGTTCTCTTTAACTTCCTACACAACCCGTGATAGCCAGAAGATGCCAGTGTATGCAAGTCACAGAAACAAAATTGGCAGTATGCATGGTCACAATTTAAATCCCAGTATGTTCATTACTAAGTTACCAGTTTCCTGGGTTGTTGAATAAGGCATCGGGCAATACAATAAATCCCACTACAATATGTTTAGGATTCAAAAGATGCCATGCTTATCCTTTCAACCCACATGCTATAGATAGCAATGTGATTATTGTCAACCTTAAGTTTAAGGTTTCTTACACATTAAGTGGTAGATAATTGTGATTAAGGTATGCCAACAGGCTATTGTGTCTGATTATGTTTAGGTGAAATTACTGATATGCATTGATGCAATTATAAAGTTTCACTTTACTCATGCAGAGTTCCTTTCTTCTGATTAGAGGATTAGAATAGTTGCAAATACCCTTAATTTCACAAATAGTTACCAACTCCCACTAGGGCTGAAATGATCATGTTTTTTCAGTATTTGAGTACTCCCTAGAGTTAATGATTGAGTACTCATGAATACCAGCTGCATGTAGTCATACCCATTTGACATGTTTTGTACCAACCTTTTAACAGTTTACAGCTTTTCAAGTGACAATAATGGTACACACACTGTATTAAAGTACTGATATTAGTGTCCCTGAAAAAATTATTATTCCAATCAAATTCTACAGCCCTCTTTGTGTCTCTCCCTGATGACAAATACATCATGTGATGTGAGATACAAGTACTCGAGTACCAATTTTACTATTCAAGTGCCAAATCCCCAACAAGTACTCATCAAGTATTAGTATTTATTTCAGCCCTAATTCCCACTATCCAATTGTTGTAGTGGAGTTACATGTACAACCTCCTGTATGGTTTCTACATGTGTCAAGGACTGCTGTAGTAATGCATAAACAACCAGTGTAACAAATCACCCAATCCAATGCAGCAGAAGAATACATGAAGGCACAATAAGAAACATCATGATTGATAATCATGTTTATGGCTGACAATGTGTATTGCTGATTTAATTTATTTCACTTATTCATTAATTTCTATATAGCCCCTTAAGAACCTTGAACTAGGCTAATGAAAGTCTGGTAGGTAGAAACTGGACAAAACAACTACTTACATACACAAGTATGGTGGCAACTTGATTAAGAAGACTTCATTTGTAAACCGGAATGGTTAATCTTGGTTATGACTACTATGAATAGTAGTTATAGTACTTTGTCAATGACTAAAATATAAGCTGAAACAGCTTAGATTTCAAAATGCTATACTTCATACGTAGATATTAAAAGTACATTTTATTAATATGTTAGTGCTACTAAATCCTATGTTTACAGCTACTATACTATATCCATTGAGTCCAAATAGAGATCTCTGTGTGCTTGACATTCTGGCTTGGTTGACTCTTGTTTCTTTACTTTTTGCAGCAATTTCTATTCTCATGTTTTAATTTCTAAAATTATTTTCTACACTATTATTCTATAAAGTCAATCATACTCAGATATATTTCCATGTCCATGTAGTAACTCACATCACACATGTACTATAATACTAATACTCACTTTGTTCACACAGTTCACATCAGCTCCTCTTGATAATAATAGTTCAGTTACTTGTGTGTGATCTTTCCCTGCTGCTTGGTGTAATGGAGTGTCACCTAACTGTTATACAATAATGATGACACAATCAGAATTAAGACAAAATTGCACGCATGTACAATGAAGCATACATTCTTTTATGTACAGAAGGCCTACACTTTTTACACTGCACTTTGTACAAATATCCACCTGTATATCCGTCACTCACTATAAGGTATGTCCACACAATTCTGACTGTGACAAATCTATACAGCTGAAGTACTTTAAATGTAAAATGTGTGTTACAACTGTGTTACAACTACTGTAAATTACCATGTACTACGTATATCTACCCATTAGGACACCATTAAAGACTGCAACTAATTATCTTACTAAATGTCCAGAAGAGAAGGAAAGATTATTTGCCTGATAATGTTCAGGTGAAATTACTGATATGCATTGATGCAATTATGCATCTATATAAGTATAAAGTTTCACGTTGCTCATGCAGAATTCCTTTCTTTTGATTACAGGATTAGAATAGTTGCAAATACCCTTAATTTCACAAATAGTTACCGATTCCCACCAGGGCTGAAATGATCATGGTTTTTTAGCATTCGGATACTCTCTAGAGTTAACGATTGTGTACTCACGAATACTAGTTGCATGTAGTTATACCCATTTGACATGTTTTGTACCAACTTTTAATAGTTTACAGCTTTTCAAGTGACAATGATACACACACTGTATTAAAGTACTAATATTACCATCCCTGAACAATAATAATTCCAATCAAATTCTGCAGCCTTCTTTGTGTCACTCCCTGATGACAAATACATCATGTCATGTGATCTTAACAAGTACTCTAGCACTGATTTTACTATTCAAGTGCCAAATCCCCAACAAGTACTCATCAAGTATTAGTATTGATTTCAGCCCTAATTCCCACTATCCAATTGTTTTAGTGGAGTTACATGTACAACCTCCTGTATGGTTTCTACATGTGTCAAGGACTGCTGTAGTAATGCATAAACAACCAGTGTAACAAATCACCCAATCCAATGCAGCAGAAGAATACATGCAGGCACAATAAGAAACCTCATGATTGATAGTCATGTGTATGGCTGACAATGTGTATTGCATTGCTGATTTAATTTATTTCACTTAATCATTAATTTCTATATAGCCCCTTAAGAACCTTGAGCAAGGCTAATGAAAGCCTGGTAGGTAGAAACTGGACAAAACAACTACTTACATACACAAGTATGGTGACAACTTGATCAAGAAGACTTCATTTGCAAGCCCAAATGGTTAATCTTGGTTATGACTACGGTGCCTTTTCAGATGTGGTATGCGTGGGTTCACCAGTCATAATAAAATTACTGATTTAAAAAAAAAGCTAACAAACAAGTACATGAAAAAATTTGGAATTTTCAACTAGAGTAGGGACCATAGTGTAAAAAGTACTGAAACAAGTTGGAGTAGTCCATGATATTAAATCACTGTAAAACAATAAGAAGTATTATATCCCTACTGTGCTCAAGATACCATAACGGAAATGCACAGTAGGGATATAACACTTCTTATTGTTTTACAGTGATTTAATATCATGGACTACTCCAACTTGTTTCAGTACTTTTTACACTATGGTCCCTACTCTAGTTGAAAATTCCAAATTATTTTGTGTACTTGTTTTCTATTGACTGAGTAAGTAAGTAAGTATATAAGTAACTGACTGATGCCTTCAGACAAGCGTAACTCGATAACGGCTAAAGGTACGGGCTTGATGTTTTCACTGTTCGACGTCGCTTCGGCCCGACAGGTGCCTTTTGGCGTACCGCAGTACATACAATGCATTCTTCATGGACTAACCAGTGTCTTCCTTTGTGTCCCATTCATCTTTGCTGACAGGGAAAGGTGTCGATTTGGCACTAGCACATGATGGCTTCCCGAAGTCATCCGTATTTTTCATAGTGGCTATTTTGATTGCAAAGGTGCTTTTCAAGCAGTTCTTGATTCGTATTGCTGTGCAACGGGTTGAGCATAGCCGACAGCGAAACGTAATGGATACTTCACTTTTCAGACGATAGTTAGTAAAATTGTAGCGCGGCACCATTTCTTTTGTATGCGTAGATTGTAGAGGTTCTTCCAGAGAAGTTCTTGATTCGTATTGCTGTGTAACGAGTTGAACATAGCTGACAACGAAGTGTAATGGATACTTGACTTTTCAGACGATAATTGATATAGCTGGGGGGCGCGGCGCCCATTTCAGATGTGGTATGCGTGGGCTCACCAGTTATAATAAAATTGTTTACAAAAAAAGTTAGCAAACAAGTAGCTACACGAAAAGATTTGGAATTTTCAACTAGAGTAGGGACCATAGCTCATTGATAAAAAGTACTGAAACAAGTTGAAGTAGTCCATGATGTTAAATCACAGTAAAAAATAAGAAGTGTTATATCCCTACTGTGCATTTCTGTTATGGTATCTTGAGCACAGTAGGGATATAACACTTCTTATTGTTTTACTGTGATTTAACATCATGGACTACTTCAACTTGTTTCAGTACTTTTTATCAATGTGCTATGGTCCCTACTCTAGTTGAAAATTCCAAATTTTTTCATGTAATTATTCTATAAAGTCAATCATACTTAGGTATATTTCCATGTCCATGTAGGAACTCACATCACATTTGTACTATAATACTAGTACTTACTTTGTCCACACAGTTCACATCAGCTCCTCTTGATAACAATAGTTCCGCTACTTGTGTGTTACCTTTCACTACTGCTAGGTGTAATGGAGTGTCACCTGACCCCTATACAATAATGATGACACGATCAGAATTAAGACAAAATTGCACACATGTACAATGAAGCATACATTCTTTTATGTACGGAAGGCCTACACTTTTTATACTGCACTTTGTACAAATGTCCACCTGTCTATCCATCACTCACTATAAGGTAATTACATGTCCACACAATTCTTACTGTGACAAATCTATATTGAAGTACTTTAACAAATATCTAAATGTCTTAAAATGTAAAACATGTGGTACAACTACTGTACATTACTATGTACTATCTACCCATTAAAACACCATTAAAGACTGTGACTAATTATCTTACTAAATGTCCAGCAGAGAAGGAAAGATTATGTGTCTGAAAATGTTCTGGTGAAATTACTGATATGCATTGATGTAATGCATCTATATAAGTACAAAGCTTCACGTTGCTCATGCAGACTTCCTTTCTTCTGATTACAGGATTAGAATAGTTGCAAATACCCTTAATTTCACACATAGTTACCAATTCCCACTAGGGCTGAAATGATCATGTTTTTTTAGTATTCAAGTACTCTCTAGAGTTAATGATTGAGAATTCACAAATACTAGTTGCATGTAGTCATACTCATTTGAACATTTAACAGTTTACAGCTTTTCAAGTAACAATAATGATACACACACTGTATTAAAATACTGATGTTATTGTCCCTGACAAAATAATTATTCCAATCAAATTCTACAGCCTTCTTTGTCACTCCCTGATCACAAATACATCATGAGATGAGATCTTAACAAGTACTCGAGTAACAATTTTACTATTCGAGTGCCAAATCCTTAGCGAGTACTCATCAAATAATTTATTAGTATTTATTTCAGCCTTAATTCCCACTATTCAATTGTTGTAGTGGAGTTACATGTACAACCTCCTGTATGGTTTCTACATGTGTCAAGGACTACTGTAGTAATGCATAAACAACCAGTATAACACAAATCACCCAATCCAATGCAGCAGAAGAATACATGCAGGAACAATAAGAAACATCATGATTGATGGTCATGTGTATGGCCGACAATGTGTATTGCTGATTTAATTTATTTCACTTATTCATTAATTTCTATATAAACCTCTAAGAACCTTGAACTAGGCTAATGAAAGTCTGGTAGGTAGAAACTGGACAAAACAACTACTTACATACACAAGTATGGTGGCAACTTGATCAAGAAGACTTCATTTGTAAACCGGAATGGTTAATCTTGGTTATGACTACTATGAATAGTACGTAGTTATAGTACTTTGTCAATGACTAAAATATAAGCTGAAACAGCTTAGATTTCAAAATGCTACACTTCATACGTAGATAATAAAATTATATTTTATTAATATGTTAGAGCTACTAAATCCTATGTTTACAGCTACTATACTATATCCATTGAGTCCAAATAGAGATCTCTGTGCGCTTGACATGCTGGCTTGGTTGACTCTTGTGTCTTTACTTTTTGCAGCAATTTCTATTCTCATGTTTTAATTTCTAAAATTATTTTCTACACTATTATTCTATAAAGTCAATCATACTCAAGTATATTTCCATGTCCATGTAGTAACTCACATCACATTTTTACTATAATACTAGCACTCACTTTGTCCACACAGTTCACATTAACTCCTCTTGATAATAATAGTTCTGCTACTTGTGTGTGACCATTCGTTACTGCTGTGTGTAATGGAGTGTCATCTGACCACTATATAATATAATGATGCAATCAGAATTAAGACAAAATTTCACGCATGTACAATGAAGCATACATTCTTTTATGTACGGAAGGCCTACACTTTTATACTGTACTTTGTACAAATGTCCACCTATCTATCAATCACTCACTATAAGGTAACTGCATGTCCACACAACTCTTATTGTAACAAATCTATACAGTTGAAGTACTTTAATAAGTATCTAAATGTCTTAAAATGTAAAACATGTGTTACAACTACTGTACATTACTACATACTATCTATCCATTAAAACACCATTAAAGACTGTGACTAATTATCTTACTAAATGTCCAGCAGAGAAGGAAAGATTATGCGTTTGAAAATGTTCTGGTGAAATTACCGATATGCATTGATGCAATACACCTATAAAGCTTCATGTTGCTCATGCAGACTTCCTTTCTTCTGATTACAAGGTTAGAATGGTGACAAATAAACTTAATTTAGTGAATAGCTACCAATTCCCACTAGGGCATGGTTTTTAGTATTCAAGTACTCTCTAGAGTTAATGATCGAGTACTCACGAATAATAGTTGTTATTGTTGCATGTAGTCATACTCATTTGACATGTTTTGTGGCAACCTTTAACAGTTTACAGCTTTTCGAGTAACAATAATGATACACACACTGTATTAAAGTACTGATGTTAGTGTCCCAAATTATGCCAATCAAATTCTACAGCCTTCTTTGTGTCACTTCCTGATGACATGTGATGTGATTTTAACAAGTACTCTAGTACCAATTTTACTATTCATGTGCCAATTCTTTAACAAGTATTCATCAAGTATTAGTATTTACTTCAGCCTAATTTCCACTATCCAATTGTTGTAGTGGAGTTACACGTACAACCTCCTGTATGGTTTCTACATGTGTCAAGGACTGCTGTAGTAATGCATAAACAACCAGTGTAACAAATCACCCAATCCAATGCAGCAGAAGAATACATGCAGGAACAATAAAGAAACATCATGATTGATAGTCATGTGTATGGCTGACAATGTGTATTGCTGATTTAATTTATTTCACTTATTCATTAATTTCTATATGGTCGCCTAATAACCTTGAACAAGGCTAATGAAAGCCTGGTAGGTAGAAACTGGACAAATCATCTACTTACATACACAAGTATGGTGGCAACTTGATAAAGAAGGCTTCATTTGTAAACCTGAATGGTTAATCTTGGTTTTGACTACTATGAATAGTAGTTATAGTATTTTGTCAATGACTGAAAGATAAGCTGAAATATATAGCTTAGATTCGAGCTTAGATTTCAAAATGCTATACTTTATAGATAATAGAAGTATAATTATATTTTATTAAAGTTCAGTCTACTAAATCACCATGATTGCGTTTTTCTTAGTCAAGACACACGGTAGTGTGTCGTGTGGCGCAAGAAGCAGGCGCGCCACACCGTGAGTATATTAACAGAAAGAAAGTAAACGCGATTTCAACACCTTGGTAACTCAGTGATGCCTTGTCCAATTGAAACCAAAGTTGCTACAGATGTGCCAGCTAGGTAGGGGAGTCTACAGTCCAAATTTGAAGAACATTGCTCTAGCCATTTCCGAGATACAAGCGGCCAAAGTTTGGGTCTTTTTCTTGGTTTTTTTGTTTTCTTGTACTTCTTTTCACACACTTTGCAAAATCCGCCATAAAACACGACTGCATACTCCATGTGGGCTGAAATTTGGCACACTTAAAGGGCGCATTAAGAAGAATCTCAGTACCAAATTTGGTAGGAATCCGATGAACATTCAAGGTGTTATTACCGAATATTTGCATAAAATAAGGTCTGAGGTCTGTCACGCCCACAGGGTAAACTGCTTGTAGGAATGATCTGAAAACTACTATGTAGATGGAGTAACTATCGTAGGAGTGCCTTTTGGTAGTTTGAAAGGAATCCAGTTAAAGACCATCGAGATATGACACAAAACCCAACTTGTGTCACAATTTCGCAATCGAATTTTATGAATAAAAAACTATAAGTTTTCATGCCAACCAGGCAAACCGCTTAGAGCAGTGAGCTGAAAATCGGTGTGTAGCTGGAATAATTATCATAGAAAGTACTTGCAGTAGTACAGAAGAATTGGTTTACAAACCGCTGAGTTACAATTCCAAAGCCAACTATGTGTAGCATATGCGAGATGGAGATACTCTAATAGAACAGTCACCCTAATAGAGTATTCAGCTACGTTTATAACTTACTCCATTATAGAATTATATTACATTGCAAGTTATTCTGTAGGGAGTTCAGCTACAAACAGTTAATTGTATAGACAATTCAGCTACAAGCAAGTCACCCTGTAGAGAGTTCAGCTACAAATATGTTGCTGTAGAGATTCAGAACATTATAAGTCACACTAAAGAGAATTCAGCTATAACCAAGTCACCTTGTAGAGAGTTAAGCTACAAGAAACCATCCTGTAGAGAGTTCGATTGCAAACAGAAAACCCTATAGAGAGTTCAGCTAGAAACAAGCCATCGTGTAGAGAGATCAGCTAGAAACAAGTTACCTAGAGATCAGCTAGAAACAAGTCACCCTGTAGAGAGATCAGCTAGAAACAAGGATGGTTTCTTTGTAGCTGATCTCTCTACAAGGTGACTTGTTTCTAGCTGATCTCTCTCCAGGGTGACTTGTTTCTAGCTGATCTCTGTACAGGGTGACTTGTTTCTAGCTGATCTCTAGATGACTTGTTTCAAGCTGATCTCTCTACATGCTGACTTGTTTCTAGCTGAACTCTCTATAGGGTTTTCTGTTTGCAATTGAACTCTCTACAGGATGGTTTCTTTGTAGCTGATCTCTCTACAGGGCGACTTGTTTCTAGCTGATCTCTCTACAGGGTGACTTGTTTCTAACTGATCTCTAGAAGACTTGTTTCAAGCTGATCTCTCTACATGATGACTTGTTTCTAGCTGAACTCTGTATAGGGTTCTCTGTTTGCAATCGAACTCTCTACAGGATGGTTTCTTGTAGCTGATCTCTCTACACGGTGTCTTGTTTCTAGCTGAACTCTCTATAGGTTTATCTGTTTGTAATTCAACTCTCAACAGGATGGTTTCTTTGTAGCTGACCTCTCTACAGGGTGATTTGTTTCTAGCTGAGCTAGAAACAAGTCATCCAGAGATCGGTTAGAACAAGTCACCCTATAGAGAGATTAACTAGAAACAAGTCACCCTGTAGAGAGATCAGCTATAAAGAAACTATCCTGTAGAGAGTTCAGCTGCAAGCAAATCTTCTTTTATGTATGGAAAGCCTACACTTTTTACACTGCAGTTTGTACAAATGTCCACCTGTCTATCAATCACTCACTATCGGGTATGTCCACACAATTCTTACTGTGACAAATCTATACAGTTGAAGTACTTTAAATGTAAAAAATGTGGTAGAACTACTGTACATTACTATGTACTATCTCCCCATTAAAACACCATTAAAGACTGTGACTAATTATCTTACTAAATGTCCAGCAGAGAAGGAAAGATCATGTGTCTGAAAATGTTCAGGTGAAATTACTGATATGCACTGATGCAATGCATTTATAGAAGTATAAAGCTTCACGTTGTTCATGCAGACTTCCTTTCTTCTGATTACAGGATTAGAATAGTTGCAAATACCCTTAATTTCACACATAGTTACCAATTCCCACTAGGGCTGAAATGATCATGTTTTTTTAGTATTCGAGTATATACTCTCTAGAGTTAACGATTGAGAATTCACAAATACTAGTTGCAAGTAGTCATACTCATTTGACATGTTTTGTACCAACATTTAACAGTTTACAGCTTTTCAAATAACAATAATGATACACACACTGTATTAAATACTGATGTTATTGTCCCTGACAAAATAATTATTCTAATCAAATTCTACAGCCTTCTTTGCCACTCCCTGATCACAAATACATCATGAGATGAGATCTTTACAAGTACTTGAGTACCAATTTTACTGTTCGAGTGCCAAATCCTTAGCGAGTACTCATCAAATATTAGTATTTATTTCAGCTGTAATTCCCACTATCCAATTGTTGTATATAGTGGAGTTACATGTACAACCTCCTGTATGGTTTTTATATGTATCAAGGACTACTGTAGTAATTCATAAACAACCAGTGTAACAAATCACCCAATCCAATGCAGCAGAAGAATACATGCAGGAACAATAAGAAACATCATGATTGATGTCATGTGTATGGCTGACAATGTGTATTGCTGATTTAATTTATCTCACTTATTCATTAATTTCTATATAAACCTCTAAGAACCTTGAACAAGGCTAATGAAAATCTGGTAGGTAGAAACTGGACAAAACAACTACTTACATACACAAGTATGGTGGCAACTTGATCAAGAAGACTTCATTTGTAAACCGGAATGGTTAATCTTGGTTATGACTACTGTGAATCTATGAATAGTAGTTATAGTACTTTGTCAATGGCTAAAAGATAAGCTGAAACAGCTTAGATTTCAAAATGCTATACTTCATACGTAGATAATATAAGTATATTTTATTAACCCATTAACGGCGGTAGCCGCCATATGGCGGCATGGATTTAGAAATCCACATGATTTGGCAAAGCACGCTAGTTTAACCATAAAGCAGCTCCATAAGGGCCGATGCACGTGTGCTAAGATTTATACGACCACACCCCTTTGGTTACTAGGATAAATGGTCCTTCCCGCAAAGCGATTCGCATTTTGCGCGTAAATGACATAATGGCATCCCGACTTTCCGTAACAGATGTTCTCGATACTGTTCTTGATGATGGATTCAGCAGTGATGAGAGCGACGATAATGAAGGAGAAGAGATATATGCCTACTTGGGCGAGCCTGTTCTCCGTAGAAGCGAATTGGAGGCTGAAGCTGTACTCGAACCAGTGGCAGACGCTTGGGATGCTGCTGACGATCCTGAATGAGGACAGAGATGATATTGAAGACAGGGACAATCCTTCTACTGAAGACATGAATGATCCTACTACTGAAGAGAGGGTTGATGAAGAACAGTTTGATGATGCTCCCAGCGAACAAAGTGAAGCCATCAGTAGGACATAAGTATTAGTGATCACAATGAGAGATGAAAGTGTAAGTGATTTCACATAGATATGAATAGGTGACAACTAAGGTATAAATGGTTGACGATAAATATGCACTGGCGAAGAGATAGAATACATACAAGCATACAAATAGAAAACATACAGACAATAGATAAAAAATACAAGTTGTGGCTAAGTAAAATTATTTATGAGTGACTACATAATGCAAATAAATGTTTGTATTCCTTTGCAGCTATCCAGTTCAGAACACCCAAGTTCTCCCAAGCAACGACGACTTGATCCTACTGATAGTGACACTTCCAATGATGACTCCATACCAACATCACCTGATTGACCAACCCGTGCCACTACAGCAGCTCGAGGAGCAGCACGTGCACATCGACGAGGACGGGGTACAACAAGAGGTGGTGGTGGTGTAGGACCTACTGACAGTGCCAGGCGTGGACGTGGTGTACGTCGCAGTGACAGCAGAGGACGTGGTCGTGGCAGGGAGCGTAGTCGGAGTAGAACAACTAGTCTTGGTGGAGGACGTGGTCGTGACAGAGGACGTGGTCGTGGTGCTGGTAGGGGACATGGGACCATACCTGGTGATGGAAGAGCAGCTGGAGTAACTTTTCTACCTGGAGAGTGGGAGAATATAGAGCCCACACACACTAAATTTAGCTACTCACCAACTCCTGGTCCAAATGTACGATTTCCACCAAACACAAGGCCAGTTGATTTATTTTATTTGTACTTTACTGATGATGTTTTGGACTTGCTGGTCACTGAAACCAATAGTTATGCTGCTTTGCGGTTTCCCTGTCGGCAATATGCAAGACCGTGGAAAGATGTCACCTGTGAAGAAATGAAGGCATTTATTGGAATGCTCATAATGATGGGGATCTTGCACTTGCCACACCTTGACATGTACTGGCAGGTTGATGAGGAGATCCTGAGTACTCCTGGTATCTCAGAAATAATGAGTAGAGACAAGTTTCTCCAGATCTACCGTTTCCTTCATCTTGCTGATAATAGACAGCAACATCCAGCAGGGCATCCATGACATGACAAACTTTTCAAAGTGAGAAACTTGCTGAACTTGGTCACTGCCCAATGTGCTTCCAATTACACACCTCACCAGGCTGTGACTGTAGATGAGGCTATGATCCCTTTCAAGGGTCGTCTCAACTTCAAGCAATATATGAAGAACAAGCCTACAAAGTGGGGGATAAAAGTGTTTGTGTTGTGTGATGCAACAAATGGGTACATATACAGAATGCAAATATACACAGGCAAAACATGGAGTCAAACCTTGATATTGGGCTTTGTTCAAGAGTTGTACTGGAACTTATGGATGGACTTGAAGGGCATGACGTTTACACCGACAATTACTATACCAGCCCTCGTCTGTACATGGCCCTGTATGAAGATCAGAACAACGCTTGTGGGACAGCTCGAACAAACAGAACAGGGTTTCCTAAGTCAATAATTAGAAGGACAAGGGAAGATAGGGGATACTATAATTACCTATCAAATGGTCCACTCCTTGCAGCAGCATGGTATGATCGAAGATTTGTCTATTTTCTATCAAGCTTTCATGAAGGGGCATCACATGGAGAGACAGTCCGACGTACTAATCCTGATGGGACATCAAGTGATGTTTCTTGTCTGCCACTGCTGCCTGATTATCAGCAGTACATGCGAGGGGTGGATCGCAGTGATCAGCATATAGGATACTATAATGTGGGAAGAAGATCCTGCAAGTGGTGGAAAAGAGTTTTTGCTCACCTGATAGAATGTGCTCTTTACAATGCTTACATCTTAGAGAGGTACTCCAATCCATCACTGTATGCTGGTTATCCAAGTCGACGAAAGCGAAGTTATCTTAGCTTCCGCATTGCAGTAGGCAATCAGCTAATCGGACCTTATCGTTTCCGGCAACGAGCTGGTCATCAGCGGAGTGGGGAGCATAGTGAAACACGACTGAACTTGAATCTTGGTCACTGGCCTATACAACAGACAAAGAAACTTGAATGTGTAGTGTGCAACATGACAAGGAACAAGCAACATCTTTCTAGAAGTGAACTGAGGCATGAAACTCGATTTAAATGTTCTTACTGTAATGTACATTTATGTGTAAGTGACGATAGGGAATGTTTCAAACTTTATCACACAAAGGTAGAATACTGGAACACTAGCTAGCCCAACTGTAGTAACTAGTACGCAGCACTTTATTGTTTTGCATATAATGTTTTGTAACAAATGCTAATTGCTTGTATACTAATCTATATTAACCAATAAACAATAACCAATACAAATATGTCCATTCACTCACGTAAACATCACGATACCATTGATCTGCTTCGATAGACTCGTTTGTTTCATACTTCCCCCTAAGAAATCGCTCCGTCATTGATCGTTCCTTTGCTGCTATGACTGCTATCATCACTGAATTTGTGAAACGTGACGACGCCATTGTTATTGCATGAGTATTTACACATGTGCGTATGGCAATCGTATCAAAAATCTATGGCTGAATACGCTTACCTGAAACATCGCCTTCCGCTCTCAGGGAAATGAAGCGCTTCACCCGTTGGCGTATACAACGCAGTTGTGATGAAGTAAGGTTTGTTGTTAGCTCTCTAAAGTTAGAATAACTGTGTCAAGTATGGTTTTACCATTTGCATATAAAAATACGAAGTTATAAAATATTGTAATGTATATGTGGTTGCTGCTATGGCAACAAATTGCATATAGTTGTATTCCTTGGTCCATGGGGAACATAGTGATATATGGTTTCCAAGGGGCTTAACTGTTTGTTTGCTTAGAAAAGAGGCTTGTCTTGAGTCATGCGTTTTTTTTTAATTCCCTCCAGGAATTCAGCTGTTAATGGGTTAATATGTTAGTGCTACTAAATCCTATATTTATAGCTCCTATACTATATCCATTGAGTCCAAATAGAGATCTGTGTGTGCTTGACATGCTGGCTTGGTTGACTCTTGTTTCTTTACTTTTTGCAGCAATTTCTATTCTCATGCTTTAATTTCTAAAATTATTTTCTACAATATTATTCTATAAAGTCAATCATACTCAAGCATATTTCCATGTCCATGTAGGAACTCACATCACACATGTACTATAATACTAGTACTCACATTTTTCACACAGTTCACATCAGCTTCTCTTGATAATAATAGTTCTGCTACTTGTGTGTGACCATTCTTTAATGCAATACATAATGGAGTGTCACCTGACCGCTATACAACAATAATGACACAATCAGAATTAAGACAAATTGCACACATGTACAATGAAGCATACATTCTTTTATGTACGGAAGGCCTACATTTTACACTGCACTTTATACAAATGTCCACTGTCTATCCATCACTCACTATAAGGTAAGTCCACACAATTCTTACTGTGACAAATTTATACAGTTGAAGTACTTTAATAAGTATCTAAAGGTCTTAAAATGTAAAACATGTGGTACAACTACTGTACATTCCTATGTACTATCTACCCATTAAAACATCATTAAGGACTGTGACTAATTATCTTACTAAATGTCCAGCAGAGAAGGAAAGATTATGCGTATGAAAACATTTAGGTGAAATTACTGATATGCATAGATGCAATGCATCTATATAAGTATATATTAAAAATTATGAATTTAAAAATGAAGTAGGGATCCAAGCAAGAAAAAGTAGTGAAACAAGAGATGAACAATGGTAGTTAGTACAACATTGGATATACTCACGGTGTGGCGCGCCGACCCAAGAAGCCAACGTGCCACACCGTGAGTATATTAACAGGAAGAAAGAAAATGCAATTTTCACACCTATGTAGCTTTGTGATCCCTTACCCGATTGGAACCAAATTTGCTACAGAAGTGCCGGCTAGTTATGGGAGTCTACATACCAAATTTGAAGAAAATCAGTCCAGCCATTTCCGAGATACGAGCGAACAAACTTTTGTTTCAATTTCTTCTTTGTTTTCTTTTTCATCTTCTTCATTTCGCACACTTCGCAAAATCTGCCATAAAACACGAATGCGTACTCGAAAAGGACTGAAATTTGGCACACTTGAAGGGCTCAGTAAGGCGGATCTCAGTACCAGCTTTGGTAGGAATCCGATGAACATTCACGGAGTTATGATCGATTATTTGCGTAAAATAAGGTCGAAGGTCTGTCACGCCTACAGGGTAAACACCTTGGAGGAATGAATTGAAAATTGATATGTAGATGGAGTAACCATCGTAGGAGTGCCTTTTTGTGGTTTGAAAGCAATTGAGATAAAGGCCATGGAGATATGACACAAAACCCAACCTGTGTCACAATTACGCAATCGATTTTTATGAATAAACAAAATATTAGTTTTCACGCCTACCAGGCAAACCGCTTAGAGCAATAAGCTGAAAATCGGTGTGTAGCTGGGATAATCATCATAGAGAGTCCTTGCAGTAATACAGAAGAATCGGATTAGAAACCACTGAGTCATGATTCGAAAGCCAACTAAGTGTTGCAAATGCGAGATCGAGATACTCTAATAGAACAGTCACCCAGTAGAGCATTCAGCTATGTTTATAACTTACTCCATTATAGAATTATATTACATTGCAAGATATTCTGTACGGAATTCAGCTACAAACAGTTAATCTGATAGACAATTCTGCTACATGCAAGTCATCCTGTAGAGAGTTCATCTAGAAACAAGTCACCCTGTATCAGCTAGAAGAAGTCACCTTGTAGAGAGTTCAGCTACAAAGAAACCATCATGTAGAGAGTTCAGCTGCAAACAAATCACCCTGTAGAGAACTCAGCTACAAACAAATATGCCCTGTAAAAAGATCAGCTAGAAGAAGTTACCTTGTAGAGCGTTCAGCTACAAAGAAACCACCATGTAGAGAGTTCAATTGCAAACAAATCACCCTGTAGAGAACTAAGCTACAAACAAATATGCCCTGTAAAAAGATCAGCTAGAAGAAGTTACCTTGTAGAGAGTTCAGCTACAAAGAAACCACCATGTAGAGAGTTAAGCTGCAAACAAATCACCCAGTAGAAAGTTCAGCTATGAACAGATCACACTGTTGAGAGTTCAGTTAGAAACAAGTCATCCTGTAGAGAGATCAACTAGAAGTATCACCTTGTAGAAAGTTCAGCTACAAACAAATCACCTGTAGAGAGATCAACTAAAATAAGTCACCTAGTAGAGAGTTCAGCTGCAAATAAATCACCCTGTAGAGAATTCAGCTACAAACAAATCACCCTGTAGAAAGATCAGCTAGAAGAAGTTACCTTGTAGAGAGTTCAGCTACAAAGAAACCACCATTTAGAGAGTTCAGCTAGAAACAAGTCACCCTGTAGAGAGATCAGCTAGAAACAAGTCACCCTGTAGAGAGTTCAGCTAGAAGACGTCACATTGTAGAGAGTTCAGCTACAAAGAAACTACCATGTAGAGAGTTCAGCTGTAAACAAATCACCCTGTTCAGAACTCAGCTACAAACAAATATGCCCTGTAAAAAGATCAGCTAGAATAAGTTACCTTGTAGAGAGGTCAGATACAAAGAAACCACCATGTAGACAGTTCAGCTGCAAACAAATCACCCAGTAGAAAGTTCAGCTATGAACAGATCACCCTGTAGAGAGTTCAGTTAGAAACAAGTCATCCTGTAGAGAGATCAGCTAGAAGTATCGCCTTGTAGAGAGTTCAGCTACAAACAAATCAACTGTAGAGCGTTCAGCTACAAACAAATCACCCTGTAGAGAGATCAGCTAGAAGAAGTCACCTTGTAGAGAGTTCAGCTATAAAGAAACTACCATGTAGAGAGTTCAGCTGTAAACAAATCACCCAGTAGAGAACTCAGATACAAACAAATCGCCCTGTAGAAAGATCAGCTAGAAGAAGTTAGCTTGAAGGGAGTTCAGCAACAAACAAATCACCCTGTAGAGAGTTCAGCTACAAAGAAACCATCATGTAGAGAGTTCAGTTGCAAATAAATCATCCTGTAGAGAGTTCAGCTATGAAAAGATCACCCTGTAGAGAGTTCAGCTAGAAGAAGTCACCTTTTAGAGAGTTCAGCTACAAAGCAACCACCATGTAGGGAGTTCAGTTGCAAACAAATCACCCTGTAGAGAATTCAGCTACAAACAGATCGCCCTGTAGAGAGACCAGCTAGAAACAAGTCACCCTGTAGACAGATCAGCTAGAAGAAGTTACCTTGCAGAGAGTTCAGCTGCAAACAAATCACCCTGTAGAGAATTCAACTACAAACAGATAATCCTGCAGAGAGTTCAGCTAGAGTCAAGTCACCCTGTAGAGAGAATCCTGTAAAGAGTTCATCTACGTACAAGCAAATCACCCTGTAGAAAGTTCAGCTACATTTCAAGTCACCCAGTAGAGAGATCAGCTGCAAATTATCCTGTGGGGATTAATTGACATGTAATAAATATCTAATCAAAAACAGCCAAGCTGTAAAAAAAGGTGCGGCTCCCAAAAAGGCCATGGTGAAAAAAGATGTGAAATCCAAGGTGGCGGCCAAGAAATGGCTGTGATGGTAGGTTAATGGTTACATTTTAATAACAACAATTCAGGTGAATTTGTTGCCAAGACCAAGCGACACAAAATTCACCTGAATTGTCGTTATTAAAATGTAACCATTAACCTACCATCACAGCCATTTCTTGGCTGCCACCTTGGATTTCACATCTTTTTTCACCATGGCTTTTTTGGGGGCCGCACCTTTTTTTACAGCTTGGCTGTTTTTGATTAGATATCACTTCTTTTTGTATTTGTATACTGCAAAGCCGGCCTATGGCTGGCTCTGGGGCTTTTTTAACCCACGTGTTTTTTTCTTTACTACAGGAAGAAGAAAAGAACTTAAAGAAGAATTTTAGTACTTCAATTATTTTTGATTTTATTAGTAATTATACAAATTATATACATATATTTATTACATGCCCATTATGCCCACAGGATACTTTTTTGCAGCTGATCTCTCTACTGAGTGACTTGAAATGTAGCTGAACTATATACAGGATGGTTTCTTTGTAGCTGAACTCTCTACAAGGTAACCTCTTCTAGCTGGTCTCTCTACAGGGTATTTTGTTTCTAGCTGAACTCTCTACAGGTGATTTGTTTGTAGCTAAACTCTCTACATGGTGGTGTCTTTGTAGCTGAACTCTCTATAAGGTGACTTCGTCTAGCTGAACTCTCTACAGGGTGATTTTTTTGTAGCTGAACTCTCTGCAGGGTGATTTGTTTGCAGCTGAACTGTCTACATGATGGTTTGTTTGTAGCTGAACTCCTTACATTGTGTCTAGTTTCTAGCTGATCTCTCTACAGGGTGATTTGTTTGTAGCTGATCTCTCTACAAGTTGATTTGTGTGTAGCTGATCATTCTACAGGTTGATTTGTTTGTAGCCGATCTCTCTACAGGGTACTTTGTTTGTAGCTGAACTCTGTACAAGGTGCTGTTTTGTAGGTGATCTCACTGCAGGTTGATTTGTTTGTAGCTGAACTCACTAAAGGGTGATTTGCTTGTTGCTGAACTCCTTACATTGTGTCTAGTTTCTAGCTGATCTCTCTACAGGGTGATTTGTTTGTTGCTGAACTCTCTATAAGGTGATTTGTTTGCAGCTGAACTCTCTACAAGGTGGTTTCTTTGTTGCTGAACTCTCTACAGGGTGTTTTGCTTGTAGCTGAACTCTCTACAGGGTGATTTGTTTCTAGTTTATCTCTCTACAGGTTGATTTGTGTGTAACTGATCTTCTACAAGCTGATTTGTTTGTAGCTGAATTCTCTGCAAAGTGTTTTGTTTGTAGCTGACCTCTCTTCAGGGTGATTTGTTTCTAGCTGATCTCTCTACAGGGTGATTTTTTTGTAGCTGACCTCTCTTTAGGGTGATTTGTTTCTAGCTGATCTCTCTACAGGGTGATGTTTTGTAGCTGACCTCTCTTCAGGGTGATTTGTTTCTAGCTGATTGCTCTGTAGGTTGATTTGCTTGTAGATGAACTCTCTACAGGGTAACTTGCTTGTAGCTGAACTCCTTACTTTGTGTCTAGTTTGTAGCTGGTCTCTCTACAGGGTGATTTGTTTGTAGCTGAACTCCTTACATTGTGTGTAGTTTCTAGCTGATCTCTCTACAGGGTGATTTGTTTGTAGCTGATCTCTATACAAGTTGATTTGTGTGTAGCTGATCTCTCTGCAGGGTGATTTGTTTGTAGCCGATCTCTTTACAAGGTAATTTGTTTGTAGCTGAACTATCTATAAGATGATTTGTATGTAGCTAATCTCTCTGCAGATTGATTTGTTTTAGCTGAACTCTGGATTTGTTTTTAGCTTATCTCTGTACAGGTTGATTTGTGTGTAACTGATCTCTCTACAAGCTGATTTGTTTGTAGCTGATAACTCTGCAGGTTGGTTTGTTTCTCTACAGGTTGATTTGTTTGTTGCTGATCGCTCTAAAGGTTGATTTGTTTGTAGCTGAACTCTCTGCAAAATGTTTTGTTTGTAGTTGATCTCTCTACAAGGTGATTTTTTGTAGCTGACCTCTCTTCAGGGTGATTTGTTTCTAGCTGATCGCTCTACAGATTGGTTTGTTTGTAGATGAACTCTCTACAGGGTGATTTGCTTGTAGCTGAACTCCTTACATTGTGTCTAGTTTCTAGCTGATCTCTCTACAGGGTGATTTGTTTGTAGCTGATCTCTCTACAAGTTGAATTGTGTGTAGCTGATCTCTCTGCAGGTTGATTTGTTTGTAGCCGATCTCTCTACAGGGTAATTTGTTTGTAGCTGAACTGTCTAAAAGGTGATTTGTTTGTAGCTAATCTCTCTGCAGGGTCATTCCATACCAAATCAACAAAAAAAAATCCAGACCCCTTTCGATTTTCGTGAAATTTGGTACAAACATGGCCCCTTTCAAGAAACTTTCTCGCACCAAAATTTGGCTCATTTCATAGGTCTCCCTTTAAGTTATGACCACTCAAAGTTTCTGCTGAAAATTTTATTTTGCTTACATGTCTTCAATAAAATGGCCATAACTTTGCTTGTGATTGACATAGAAACATCTGGTTTAGATTTTTGAAATGCTTATTAAATTCTCTTTCAGGTGATATATAATGTTTTATAATCGTTCAAAGGAAAAGGTCAAACCACAAAAATGTAGCTTTTTCCTTTGATCTTAATTTTCAAAAATATATATTCTTTAATTAAATATATTTTTGGTTTACATGATGCTCTAATAACTACCATTCATCACTGTGAGTTTAAAGTTGGGACCAGTAGTAGATCATGAGTTATAAGTGTTAATGTGTAGCCTTGTAATCACTGTTGTTTGTATGGTTCAAATACGCTAAGATGCAATACCAATTGCAAGTAACTTTATATAATAGTACGTCACAATTATTTTATACATTGTTGGTTTGTAAGTAAAGTTAATTTGTTTATGTTTTGTAAGAAAACCCTGTAAAAGCTTGTAATTAAATACATATACTCAAGTAATTTACCCCTTATCAAGCTTGTATATATTGTTTCTGATTATGACACCAAGTCGAATATTCAAGTTTAATATTTCATCATATAGTAGTGAAATATTGAACTTGATGAGATTTTCACTAGCTACAGTAACTGCTACTGTTAGCATTTAATGCTGATTGTTGATATGCAAGTACGTATTTTGATACACAAATGTAGCTATAGTGGAAACTGTCTAAGCCAGTAAGGCCAATATTTTTTGGCCTTAATAATGTAGGTGGCTATTTATATAGTTTGATGTGTACAAATCTTTTACTTGAACAATTTAAAGTTGGCCCTTAATAGAAAGGTGGCCTTTCGTTACAGGTGGCTGCTAAGACAAGTTCCACTGTAATTTGAAACACTTACAAATAAAACAATGTTATGTAGCTGCATTCACACAGGCATGAATATTTCAATATTGTAATCTACTAGAGCTTTTCTAACAAGTAGTAATGAACAACTGATGTAGTATTAACATTCTTTTCAACTTATACCTTAAAAAATTCAATTGTGTACTGATATCAATGTATCAAGTTTCCATGTGAATGATTGTAGAGACTGTCATGCAATATGCACCAGTTTCAGTCTCAAGTTTTACCATAATGCTCTGATTTAACTTTGAAGTTAGTTGCGTTGACCCTTTCTTTAATTGATTGTTGATGTTTTTCACTTAAAGCTATAGATATGGATCAGTGTGCAATTGCTGTAGTGAACCTTTCTACAATGTAATTTCTATGGAAAATTTCTATGATTCTAATTATAGAATCAAATTATGAGCTACATTGCTATTTTTATCATGATACAGCTGATGTATGGAGTTTAAGCCAGTTAACTTAGGGCCAAAATTTATGGGCCGTAATGTGTAGGTAGCTGCTTAATACATTTGCATAAGTGTACAGCAACAATTTAAAATTGGCCTTATTGGAGTGGTGGCCTTTCTATACAGGTGGCCACTTTCCACTCTATTCCATCAAATTTTTAATTTGACGAGTAAGACAATACATAGTGGTTTTAGAAGTGTACATTTTTCCAGCAAAGGCATTATTTATAGGTTCAAACATATAAAGGTGGCCTTTAAGTGGCCATGCAGTAGTAGGCATTCCCTTTCAGAGTATGATTCAGAGTGATATACAGTGTAACATATCTTAGCAGCTACCTTAAAGGCCACCTTTTTATAAGGGCCAACTTAAAATAGAATATTTCTACTCTAATGCAACTATATGAAGCAGCTATCTAGTTATTAAGACCAAGAAGCTTTGGATATCACTAAGACATGGCATTTCAATTCCACTTTACATGTACATATGTATGAATAACTGTGCATGTCGTTTGCATCCATTATACACGCGTATAAGATTGGAAACTATCATCATAATCTGTGGCCGAATATTATTGTACAGTAAGTAAAATTGAAAGAATACATTGGAATATCATTAGTTGTACAGTTAATCCCTTATAAATATAGCTACCTCTATAATAAGATTATAGGACACTGAACTTACGGCAAAAACATAATCAGTGATTCTTTTATTAGGCAGCCTTATTATTGCTCCAACTTTCTTAGCTTTAAAAGTGGCTCTGTTAGTATGGTTTCAGTGTACTGAGCCCTTGTCAATACAACCCTAACTATTTTAATGCATAAAATGATTTTTGACATACTAATATCAGGTAACTTGCAATTGGTATTGGAAATTACACTGGAAAATACCATACAAACAGCAGTGATTACAAGGCTACACATTAACACTTATAACTCATGATCTACTATTGGTCCCAACTTTAAACTCACAGTGATGAATGATGGGTATTAGAGTAACATGTAAACCAAAAATAAATTTAATCAAAGAATATATATTTTTGAAAATTAAGATCAAAGGAAAAAGCTACATTTTTGTGGTTTGACCTTTTCCTTTGAGCAATTATAAAACATTATATATCACCTGAAAGAAAATGTAATAAGCATTTCAAAAATCTAAACCAAATGTTTCTACATCAATCACAAGCAAAGTTATGGCCATTTTATTGAAGACATGTAAGCAAAATAAAATTTTCAGCAGAAACTTTGAGTGGTCATAACTTAAAGGGAGACTTATGAAATGAGCCAAATTTTGGTGTGAGAAAGTTTCTTGAAAGGGGCCACGTTTGTGCCAAATTTCATGAAAATCGAAAGGGGTCCGGATTTTTTTTTGTTGATTTGGTATGGAATGACCCTGCAGGTTGATTTGTTTTAGCTGAACACTCTACAGGGTGATTTATTTGTAGCTGAACTCCTTACATTGTGTGTAGTTTCTAGCTGATCTCTCTACAGGGTGATTTGTTTGTAGCTGATCTCTCTACAAGTTGATTTGTGTGTAGCTGATCTCTCTGCAGGTTGATTTGTTTGTAGCCGATCTCTCTATAGGGTAATTTGTTTGTAGCTGAACTCTCTATAAGGTGATTTGTTTGTAGTTGATCTCTCTGCAGGTTGATTTGTTTTAGCTGAACTCTCTACAGGCTGATTTGTTTGTAGCCGATCTCTCTACAGGGTAATTTGTTTGTAGCTGAACTCTCTACAAGTTGATTTGTGTGTAGCTGATCTCTCTGCAGGTTGATTTGTTTGTAGCCGATCTCTCTACAGGGTGATTTTTTTGTAGCTGACCTCTCTTCAGGGTGATTTGTTTCTAGCTGATCTCTCTACAGGGTAATTTTTGTAGCTGACCTCTCTTCAGGGCGATTTGTTTCTAGCTGATTGCTCTACAGGTTGATTTGTTTGTAGATGAACTCTCTACAGGGTAATTTGCTTGTAGCTGAACTCCTTACTTTGTGTCTAGTTTGTAGCTGTTCTCTCTGCAGGGTGATTTGTTTGTAGCCAATCTCTCTACAAGGTAATTTGTTTGTTGCTGATCGCTCTAAAGGTTGATTTGTTTGTAGCTGAACTCTCTGCAAAATGTTTTGTTTGTAGTTGATTTCTCTACAAGGTGATTTTTTGTAGCTGACCTCTCTTCAGGGTGATTTGTTTCTAGCTGATCTCTCTACAGGGTAATTTTTTGTAGCTGACCTCTCTTCAGGGTAATTTGTTTCTAGCTGATCGCTCTACAGGTTGGTTTGTTTGTAGCTGAACTCTCTACAGGGTGATTTGCTTGTAGCTGAACTCCTTACATTGTGTCTAGTTTCTAGCTGATCTCTCTACAGGGTGATTTGTATGTAGCTGATCTCTCTACAAGTTGAATTGTGTGTAGCTGATCTCTCTGCAGGTTGATTTGTTTGTGGCCGATCTCTCTACAAGGTAATTTGTTTGTAGCTGAACTATCTATAAGGTGATTTGTTTGTAGCTGATCTCTCTGCAGGTTGATTTGTTTTAGCTGAACTCTCTACAGGGTGATTTGTTTTTAGCTGAACTCCTTACATTGTGTGTAGTTTCTAGCTGATCTCCCTACAGGGTGATTTGTTTGTAGCTGATCTCTCTACAAGTTGATTTGTGTGTAGCTGATCTCTCTGCAGGTTGATTTGTTTGTAGCCGATCTCTCTACATGTAATCTGTTTGTAGCGGAACTCTCTATAAGGTGATTTGTCTGTAGCTGATTTCTCTGCAGGTTGATTTGTTTTAGCTGAACTCTCTACAGGGTGATTGCTTGTAGCTGAACTCCTTACATTGTGTCTAGTTTCTAGCTGATGTCTCTACAGGGTGTATTTTTGTAGCTGAACTCTCTACAGGGTGATTTGTTTCTAGATTATCTCTCTACAGGTAGATTTGTGTTGATTTGTTCATTGCTGATCGCTCTAAAGGTTGATTTGTTGCAGCTGAACACCCTGCAAAGTGTTTTGTTTGTAGCTGATCACTCTAAAGGGTAATTTGTTTGTAGCTGAACTCTCTCCACAGTGACTTGTGTGTAGCTGAATTCTGTGTAACTGAATTCTCTAGAGAGTGACTTAATTGTAGCTGAATTCTCTACACAGTGCATGACTTGTTTATAGCTGAACTTTCTTCAGTATGACTTGTAATGTTCTGAATCTCTATAGTGATATATTTGCTTAACTCTCCACATGGTGACTGTCTTCTTGCTGAACTGTCTATAAGATTAACTGTTTGTAGCTGAACTCCCTACAGAATAACTTGTGATGTAATAAAATTCTATAATGGAATAAATCAATTATCCGAATGCTCTATTAGGGTGACTGTTCTATTAGAGTATCTCGATCTCGCATTTCCTACACGGAGTTGGCTTTCGAATCAACTCAGTGGTTTGTAATCCGATTCTTCTGTACTACTGCAAGGACTTTCTATGAAGATTATTCCAGCTATACACCGATTTTCAGCTCATTGCTCTAAGCGGTTTGCCTAGTAGGCGTGAAAACTAATACTTTTTATTCATAAAAATCGATCGCGTAATTGTGACACAGGTTGGGTTTTGTGTCATATCTCCGTGGTCTTTATCTCGATTTCTTTCTAACCACCAAAAGGCACTCCTACTATGGTTACTCCATCTACATAGCAATTTTCAACTCATTACATGAAGCGGTTTACCCTGTAGGCGTGACAACAAATCGATCTTGTTTTACGCGAATAATCGGTCATAACTCCTGAACCATTCATCGGATTTGTACCAAATTTGATGCTAGGATTCGCCTTTGGACTCCCTTTCTGTGTGCCAAATGTCAAGGCGATTGGAGTACGCGTTTGCTTGTTACAGCAATTTTTGCAAGTGTGCGAAAAGACGAAGAAGAAAAATAAACGAAGAAAAAAAATGAAACTTTGGCAGCTCGTATCTCGGAAATGGCTGGAGCGATTTCCTTCAAATTTGGAATGTAGACACCCTTGGCTGGCGGGAAACTGTGTAGCAAATTTGGTTCCAATTAGATAAGTGATCACCGAGATACAAAGATGTGAAAATGACATTTTCGTTCTTCCTGTCAATATACTCACGGTGTGGCGCGCCGGCTTCTTGGGCCGCACGACACACTACCGTGTGTCTTGATATGCATTATATATATATAATTTGTACATTTACTGATAAAATCAGAATGAGTTAAAGTATTTATAAAATCTGCTTCATCTCCTTCTTTTTCTTGTGGTAAAGAAAAATATAGCTGGTGATGCTTCTAGCTGCTGATCTCTCTACTGGATAACTTGTTTGTAGCTGAACTCTCTACAAGGTAACTTCTTCTAGCTGATCTTTCTACAGGGTGATTTGTTTGTAGCTGAATTCTCTACAGGGCGATTTTGTTTGCAGCTGAACTCTCTACATGGTAGTTTCTTTGTAGCTGAACTCTCTACAATGTAATTCTTCTAGCTGATCTCTCTACAGGATGACTTGTTTCTAACTGAACTCTCTACAGGGTGATCAGTTCATAGTGGAACTTTCTACTAGGGATTTGTTTGTAGCTGAACTCTCTACACGATGGTTCCTTTGTAATTGAACTCTCTACAAGGTAACTTTTTCTAGCTGATCTCTCTACAGGGCAATTTGTTTGTAGCTGAATTCTCTACAGGGTAATTTGTTTGCAGCTGAACTCTCTACATGATGGTTTCTTTGTAGCTGAACTCTCTATTACGTACCTTCTTCTAGCTTATCTGACTACAGCATAACTTGTTTGTAGCTGGACTCCCTACAGAATAACTTGCAATGTAATATAATTCTATAATGGAGTAAATTATAATCGCAGCTGAATGCTCTATTAGGGTGACTGTTCTATTAGAGTATCATGTGCTACACGTAGTTGGCTTTGGAATCGTAACTCAGTGGTTTGTAATCCGATTCTTCTGTACTACTGCAAGGACCTTCTATGACAATTATTCCAGCTACACACTGATTTTCAGCTCATTGCTCTAAGCGGTTTGACTGGTAGACACGAAAACTAATAGTTTTTTATTCATAAAAATCGATCGCGTAATTTTGACACAGGTTGGGTTTTGTGTCATATCTCGATGGTCTTTATTCCGATTCCTTTCAAACCACAAAAAGGCTCTCCTACGATGGTTGCTTCATCTACATATCAATTTTCAACTGATTCCTCCAAGGGGTTTACCCTGTAGGCGTGACAGACCTTCGACCTAATTGTACGCAAATAATCGGTCATAACTCCGTGAATGTTCATCGGATTCCTACCAAAGTTGGTACGGAGATTTGCCTTAATGAGCTCTTTAAGTGTGCCAAATGTCAGCCCTATTGGAGCATGCATTCATGTGTTGTGGCAGATTTTGCAAAGTGTGCGAAAAGAAGAGAAGAAAAAGTAGAAGAAGAAAAAAAACGAGGAAAAAACTCAAACTTTGGTCACTCGTATCTTGGAAATGGTTTGAGCGATTTTCTTCAAAGTTGGAATGTAGACTCCCTTACCTAGGCGGCAATTCTGTAGCAACTTTGGTTCCAATCGGATAAGGAATCACGGAGCTACAAAGATGTGAAAATCGCATTTACTTTCTTCCTGTAAATATACTCACGGTGTGGTGCGCCGGCTACTTGGGCTACACGACACACTACATTATCTAAACCAAAACAGCCAGCACCAAATTCATCTGAATTGTCGTAATTAAAATTTTTGCCATTAACCTACCATCACAGCCATTTTTTGGCCGCCACCTTGGATTTCACATCTTTTTTCACCTTGGGGGCCGCACTCTTTTTTTACAGCTTGGCTGTTTTGGTTTAGATATAACTTCTTTTTGTATTGCAAGTCACAAAGCTGGCCATATGCCTTTGATGCTGCTTCCATTTAACTTGTAAAGAATTGCAGAAGAAAGGAAGTAATTGTGTGTATCAAGACACACGGTAGTGTGTCGTGCGGCCCAATAAGCCGGCACGTAACACCCGTGAGTATATTGACAGGAAGAAAGAAAACGCAATTTTCGCACCTCCGTAGCTCTTGATGAAACAAGACGAAGTTTGCTGTGGACACTCCCTCCACCTTCAGCACTCCACATTCCAAATTTGAGCAAAATCGCTTCAAGCGTTCCCGAGATATGCGACTTCAAAAATTGGCCTAGTTTCTTCGTTTTTTTTTTCTTCTTATTTTTCTTCCTCTTTTCGCACACTTACAAAAACTGCTATAAAACGCGAACGCCATATCCGATCGCCTTGGAATTTGGCACACAGAAGGGGGGGTATAATGGCGCATCTCTGTACCGACATTGGCTGGAATACGATAAACAGGCAAAGAGTTATGAGCGATTATTCACGAAAAATAACACCAATATGTTGTCACACCTACAGCGTAAACCGCGTATGGGAAGAAGCTGAAAATCAGTGGGTGAATAGGTTAACTATTGAACCTCAAACCTTTTGTGGTTTGAAAGAAATCGAGCTAAAAACCAGGAAGATACAACGAAAAAACCAACAGTGTGTAACAATTACGCAATCGAGATTAGCTAATAAAAAACGACTGCTTGCCACGCCTACCAGGTAAACCGTTTGGGGTAATGCTTTGAAAATCGCTGTACAGATGGAGTTATCACCTTAGAAAGGCTCTTCAATGTTGTAGAAGAATCAAACTTAAAGCCACGGAGTTATAACACGAAATCCAACTTGGTGTAGCAAGTGCGAGATCGAGATACTCTAATAGAGCAGTCATCCTAATAGAGCAGTCATCCTAATAGAGCAGTCACCCGAAGAGAATTCAAGAGATCAGCTAGAAACAAGTAACCTGTATAGAGATCAGCTACAAACAAGTCACCCAGTAGAGAGATCAGCCACAATCAATTCACCCTGTAGAGAGATCAGCTAGAAGAAGTTACCTTGTAGGGAATTCATGCAACTATAGAAAGAGATAATTCAGCTAGAAGAAATCACCTTGTAGAGTTCAGTTACAAAGAAACCACAATGTAGAGAGTTCAGCTACAAACAAATCACCCTGTAGAGAGATCAGCTAGAAGAAGTTAACTTGTAGAGAGTTCAGCTACAAAGAGACCATCATGTAGAGAGTTCAGCTGCAAATGAATCACCTGTAGAGAGTTCAGCTACAAAGAAATCTCCCTGTAGAGAGATCAGCTAGAAGAAGTTTCCTTGTAGAGAGTTCAGTTACAAAGAAACCACCATGTAGAGAATTCATTTACAAACTAGTGACCAGGTAGAGACATCAGCTAGAAGAAGTTACCTTGTAAAGAGTTCAGCTACATAGAAACCATTCTGTAAAGAGCTCAGCTGCAAACAAATCACCTGTACAGAATACAGCTACAAACAAATCACCCTGTAGAGAGATCAGCTAGAAGAAGTTACCTTGTAGAGAGTTCAGCTACAAAGAAACCATTATGTGGAGAGTTCAGCTGCAAACAAATCACCTGTAGAGAGTTCAGCTACAAACCAATCTCCCTGTAGAGAGATCAGCTAGAAGAAGTTTCCTTGTAGAGAGTTCAGCCACAAACAAATCACCCTGTAGAAAGATCAGCTAGAAGAAGTCACCTTGTAGAGAGTTCAGCTACAAAGAAACCATCATGAAGAGAGCTCAGCTGCAAATAAATCTCCCTGTAGAGAGTTTAGTTAGAAGAAGTTACCTTGTAGAGAGTTCAGCTACAAAGAAACCATTCTGTAAAGAGCTCAGCTGCAAACAAATCACCTGTACAGAATTCAGCTACAAACAAATCACTCTGTAGAAAGATCAGCTAGAAGAAGTCACCTTGTAGAGAGTTCAGCTACAAAGAAACCACAATGTAGGGAGTTCAGCTAGCAGAAGTTACCTTGTAGAGAGTTCAGCTACAAAGAAACCATCATGAAGAGAGTTCAGCTGCAAACAAATCTCCCTGTAGAGAGTTTAGTTAGAAGAAGTTACCTTGTAGAGAGTTCAGCTACAAAGAAAATATTCTGTAAAGAGCTCAACTGCAAACAAATCACCTGTACAGAATTCAGCTACAAACAAATCACCCTGTAGAGAGATCAGCTAGAAGAAATTATCTTGTAGATAGTTCAGCTACAAACAAATCACCCTGTAGAGAGATCAGCTAGAAGAAGTTACCTTGTAGAGAGTTCAGCTACAAATTTAAAGAAACCATCATGTGGAGAGTTCAGCTGCAAAGAAACCACAATGTAGGGAGTTCAGCAAGAAGAAGTTACCTTGTAGAGAGTTCAGCTACAAAGAAACCATCATGAAGAGAGTTCAGCTGCAAACAAATCTCCCTGTAGAAAGTTCAGTTAGAAGAAGTTACCTTGTAGAGAGTTCATCTACAAAGAAACCATCATGAAGAGAGTTCAGCTACAAACAAATCACCCTGTAGAGAGATCAGCTAGTAGAAGTCACCTTGTAGAGAGTTCAGCTACAAAGGAACCACCATATAGAGAGTTCAGCTGCAAACAAATCACCCTGTAGAAAGATCAGCTAGAAGAAGTCACCTTGTAGAGAGTTGAGCTACAAAGAAACCACAATGTAGGGAGTTCAGCTAGAAGAAGTTACCTTGTAGAGAGTTCAGCTACAAAGAAACCATCATGAAGAGAGTTCAGCTGCAAACAAATCTCCCTGTAGAGAGTTCAGTTAGAAGAAGTTACCTTGTAGAGAGTTCAGCTACAAAGAAATCATTCTGTAAAGAGCTCAGCTGCAAACAAATCACCTGTATAGAATTCAGCTACAAACAAATCACCATGTAGAGAGATCAGCTAGAAGAAATTACGTTGTAGAGAGTTCAGCTACAGTAAAAAGAAACCACCATGTAGAGAGTTCAGCTGCAAAGAAATCACCCTGTAGAAAATTCTGCCACAAACAAATTGCCCTGTACAAAGATCAGTTAGAAGAAGTTATCTTGTAGAGAGTTCAGCTACAAAGAAACCACCATGTAGAGAGTTCAGCTAGAAGAAATTACCTTGTAGAGAGTTCAGCTACAAAGAAACCATTATCTAGATAGTTCAGCTGCAAACAAATCACCTGTAGAGAGTTCAGCTACAAACAAATCTCCCTGTAGAGAGATCAGTTAGAAGAAGTTACCTTGTAGAGAGTTCAGCTACAAAGAAACCATTCTGTAAAGAGCTCAGCAGCAAAAAAAATCACCTGTACAGAATCCAGCTACAAATAAATCACCCTGTAGAGAGAACAGCTAGAAGAAGTTACCTTGAAGAGTGTTCAGTTACAAAGAAACCACCATGGACAGTTCTGTAATAAATATATGTATCATATATATAATTTGTACATTTACTGATAAAATCAGAAATATTTAAGGTACATCTGCTTCATCTTTTCTTCTTCTTGTGGTAAAGAAAAAAAGATAGGTTTAAAAAGTCCCAAAGCAGGCCATAGGCCGGCTTTGGGGTATACAAATACAAAAAGAAGTGAAATCTAATCCAAAACAGCCAAGCTGTAAAAAAAGTGTGCGGCCCTCAAAAAGGCTATGGTGAAAAAACATGTGAAATCCAAGGTGGCGGCCAAGAAATGGCTGTGATGGTAGGTTAATGGTAAAAATTTTAATAATGATAATTCAGCTGAATTTTGTGTCAATTGACGAAGCGGCACCAAAATTCACCTGAATTGTTAACCTACCATCACAGCCATTTCTTGGCCGCCACCTTGGATTTCACATCTTATTTCACCATAGCCTTTTTGAGGGCCGCACACTTTTTTTACAGCTTGGCTGTTTTGGATTAGATAGCTTTTGTCTGATGAAATAATAATTACCGTATAGCGGGTATAAGGTGCGAGGCACAATTTCTGCGAAGAAGCAAGCTTTTCATCTAGCAGTAATATCTGCGATTATAATATCTGCGAACCCTTCCAATCATCAATACATGTGGTCTTGATTAAAATCATGGTATGCTACACGTGAAATGGCGTCTGAGCTCGTGTCTGAAGTAGAATCCTTTGCGATAGATTCTATGATTAGAGGATATCACGTTTACAAGGATATTTGGTCCAGTTTTATAGAAGTGCTGTACTGTCGCCATGATGTACGAAACCACCACGATCCTTTTGCTGTTGTGGTATGTAAGGGGACCACTGTAGTGGGACACGTGCCTAGGAAAATTTCTGCAGTTTGTTACGTTTTTCTGGGGAAGACAGGAACAACCATAACTGGCACAGTTACAGGTTCGAGGCGGCACTCTCATGACTTGCCACAAGGTGGCATGGAGATTCCATGGGTAATGAAGTTTGCTGGTTGTAAGGTGATGGTGAATAAAGCAAAGTCTATACTAGTTGATATGAAAAGGCCAGTGCCGCTTTCTATGTCTGTGCCAGTTATCTGTGGTGCTGGTACTGGTGGCAGTGATGTAAGCAGTAGCTCTAGTAGTAATCCAGAGCAACCTGAGGGTGCAAAGTTTACTGTGGAAGTAAAATACACTCTACCAGACACACAAGGAGAAGACATGACCCAGGAATCTATAAGAGACATCACTGATCCCACGACAAGTATGAAAGTGTTAGAATGTGAATCGCCATGTCAAGATGAGCCCCCGACGTTGCTGACAGGAGAAATTCTACCTCAAAAGAGAGTCAGAAATATGATGCTGAGGCCTGTTTATCTATGGTTTTACTAGATCCAGTTGAAAGTACTAGTGGTAGCAAAGATTCCGTGAAGCATCAAAGCAGTGCATCTGTACTAGTCTCCAGTTCAACATGGGTGAAATTTGGAAGAGTGTCTTTTACTCTTTCAGACAGAGATGAAATTGCTGGTGGTTTTCAACTAAATGACAAGCACATTAACTACGCCTTAACCATACTAAAGTGCCAGTTTTCGATTAAAGGTTTGCAATCCACTTTACTGCAGGCAAGTTCAACTCCCCGAGTCAATGAGTTGCAAATTGTCCATGTCAGGGGTACTCATTGGATAACTGCCAGCACAATATTGTCAAAACCTAATGCTATGATTCCCTCTACGACTCTGTAGATGAAAAAAGCCTGAAGATCATACAGCAGCTTTTTGGTGTTAAGAAGGTTCATGTAGTACCAGTACAGAAACAACAAGGTTTCAGTGACTGTGGACTATTTGCAATCGCATATGCAGTATATTTGGCAAAGAAACGTAATCCAGAAAAGTCTTACTTTCACCAATCACAGATGAGGTCACATTTAATCAACTGCCTGAGTCAAGGAAAAATGTCACCCTATCTCGCCGGGTCAAGCCTCAGAAGTGAACTACATATACAACTGATACTAGAATTTTATTTAATGTATATACCATAAAATATTGTGATTTAGCTGTACAACTTCACTAATCAAATGATTATTTTAATGCAATTAACACAATTATTACACAAGTTCTTAACAATTGCTACTACAGTGATCGTTGTTCCTTCAGGGCATCTGCTATTCCTGCAGCCTTGAATCCATTCTGGATGATTTCTTTGTTGACCATTAAATGTCTGTAAGCCTTTAATAGCCATTGAGCACCAAGAGGTTTCATCACTGCCATTCGTAAATCAGCTGGTATTGGATTTCTGCATCAAGTGTCTCGTACACTACCAAGGAATACCATTCATTAAATTCCTTCTTCATGAAATCTTTCAGAGTTTTGTTGACGCTTAAGTCCATTGGCTGAAGCTTATCGGTACAATTTGCTGGTACACTTATTGTGTACACATTGTTAGCTTCTAGCAATTGATAAATTCTTTCGGTTGTCTGACCTTTAAATGCATCAAACAACACAACAGCCGGAAAAGTGTTAGAAAGCCCTAATTCTGCTCTTTTCTTCTCCAAGTAACGTAAGAGTACTGAATGAATATACTCCTCAGTTTTGTCTTCATTGGACCAATGGTTTAGTGTGAAGCTCAGTAGCCAATCTTTAGGAAGCTTTACTTTAGGCAAGCATGCAGACGTTTTCTCTTGGTAGATTAATTGAAATGGCAAAATCTCACCACTTACTGCTCCACAAAGGACAGCAGTGATCTGCCGTTTATCATCCAATCCAACTATTTCAACTCGCTTTTCTCCTTTCTGGTTCATCGTCCATGAAGACACAGGCACAATGTTTATAGCTGTGTGGTCCCAATTCAGTATCAAATCATCTGAGATATCCTCCATATTGGCCACAGTAACAATATCGTTGAGAAATTGCTCTTTTATCTCCTCAAAATTATGAACCATTAGCTTCTTGGTAGAACACCCTTTTCGTTTGGCAAAACCCATTCTGTATAAAAGCGATTTAGCCCAGTTAGGCGTCAACTCTAAAGCAGGGCCATTCGTTTCATCAAATAAAGTCAGGTTAAACTTACGGACAATAGCCTTACCAGCTGCAATTGTTATGCCTGTTGTAATCACACCACCAGCCTCATGAACAGCTCGTATGTACGCTTGAGTTTGCCCATCCAGCTTCTCTCCAAGTAATAAAATGGACGCCCTCTTTTCGCTGTTGGCAGAACTTGCACGTCTGGCTCAATATCACCAGCCTTTCTCTTGCGCTCTAATTCGAGCTTGTAATTCTTTACTCATAAACGAACAGTGCTCTCGTTCAACTTCTTGCCTAAAATTTTAGTGTACTTCCTGGCAGCGACGCTATTTCCATTAATAGAAGCAAACTTGGCAACTTGTGCTTTGCATTCTGGAGTGACTTTTATGTATGGGCCTTATTTTTCAGCTCCTTAGCTTCAGCTACTGCTTTCAAAACCTCTCTGTTTGCTTCTGCAATTGACGCTGTAGGTAAGTGATCTGACAAAGGACCTTTCGGATCAGGCAGCGAGGCTGAAATGTCCACTCTTTTGAAGTACTTGAAAAGAGACATAGGTCAACAGTTCACACTGCAACACGTGGAGATTTCACTGACTTAATAGAAACGAAAGCATAAGAGGCTGTAGAATTAAATTCTGTGAGCCTGTAGCTTCTCGCATAATTCGCACAAATTAGGACCTCACAGATAAAACCCGCTATACGGTATTTGTATATTTAACATTAAATATTAATGATGATTATCATATATTGTAGTTAATAAGGTGACTTCTTACATAACTGAACTGTAGCTGAAACTCTTATTGTTTGTAGCTGCAGGGTGATTCATTTCTAGCTGAACTCACTACAGGGTGATTTGTTTGCAGCTGAACTCTCTACATGGTGATTTCTTTGTAGCTGAACTCTCTGCAAGGTGACTTGTTCAAGCTGAACTCTCTATATAGGGTGGCTGAATTCTCTACAGGGTCATTTGTTTGCACCTTAACTCTCTACAAGATGATTTGTTTCTAGTTGATCTCTCTATAGTGTAACTTGATTGTAGCTGAACTCTCTACAGGATGGTTTCTTTGTAGCTGATCTCTCTACAGGGTGACTTGTTTCTAGCTGATCTCTCTACACGATGACTTGTTTCTAGCTGAACTCTCTATAGGGTTTTCTGTTTTTGCAATTGAACTCTCTACAGGATAGTTTCTTTGTAGCTGATCTCTCTACAGGGCGACTTGTTTCTAGCTGATCTCTCTACAGGGTGACTTGTTTCTAGCTGATCTCTCTACACGATGACTTGTTTCTAGCTGAACTCTCTATAGGGTTTTCTGTTTGCAATTGAACTCTCTACAGGATGGTTTCTTTGTAGCTGATCTCTCTACAGGGAGACTTGTTTCTAGCTGATCTCTGGATGACTTGTTTCTAGCTGATCTCTCTACATGGTGACTTGTTTCTAGCTGAACTCTCTATACGGTTTTCTGTTTGCAATTGAACTCTCTACAGGATGGTTTCTTTGTAGCTGATCTCTCTACAGGGTGACTTGTTTCTAACTGATCTCTGGATGACTTGTTTCTAGCTGATCTCTCCACACGGTGACTTGTTTCTAGCTGAACACTCTATAGGGCTATCTGTTTGTAATTGAACTCTCTACAGGATGGTTTCTTTGTAGCTGTTCTCTCTGCGGGGTGACTTGTTTCTAGCTGATCTCTCTACACGGTGACTTGTTTCTAGCTGAACTCTCTACACGGTTTCCTGTTTGCAATTGAACTCTCTACAGGATGGTTTCTTTGTAGCTGATTTCTCTACATGGTGACTTGTTTCTAGCTGATCTCTGGATGACTTGTTTCTAGCTGATCTCTCTACACGGTGACTTGTTTCTAGCTGAACTCTTTATAGGGTTTTCTGTTTGCAATTGAACTCTCTACAGGATGGTTTCTTTGTAGCTGATCTCTCTACAGGGTGACTTGTTTCTAGCTGATCTCTCTACAGGGTAACTTGTTTCTATCTAATCTCTGGATGACTTGTTTCTAATTGATCTCTGGATGATTTGTTCCTATCTGATCTCTGGATGACTTGTTTCTAGCTGATCTCTCTACACGGTGACTTGTTTCTAGCTGACTCTCTATAGGGCTATCTGTTTGTAATTGAACTTTCTACAGGATGGTTTCTTTGTAGCTGCTCTCTCTACGGGGTTACTTGTTTCTAGCTGATCTCTCTACACGGTGACTTGTTTCTAGCTGAACTCTCTATAGAGTTTTCTGTTTGCAATTGAACTCTCTACAGGATAGTTTTATTGTAGCTGATCTCTCTACAGGGTGACTTGTTTATAGCTGATCTCTGGATGACTTGTTTCTAGCTGATCTCTGGATGACTTGTTTCTAGCTGATCCCTCTACATGGTGCCTTGTTTCTAGCTGAACTCTCTATAGGGTTATCTGTTTGTAATTGAACTCTCTACAGGATGGTTTCTTTGTAGCTGCTCTCTCTACAGGTTGACTTGTTTCTAGCTGATCTCTCTACAGGGTGAACTTGTTTCTGGATGAACTCTCTACAGATGATTTGTTTCCAGCTGAACTCTCTACATGGTGGTTTCTTTGTAGCTGAACTCTCCACAAGGTGATTTCTTCTAGCTGATCTCTCTACAGGTTGATCTGTTCGTAGCTGAACTTTCTACAGGGTGATTTGTTTGCAGCTGAACTCTTTATATGATGGTTTCTTTGTAGCTGAGCTCTGTACAAGGTAACTTCTTCTAGCTGATCTCTCTATAGGGTGACTTGTTTATAGTTGAACTATCTGCAGGGTGATTTGTTTGTAGTTGAACTCTCTACAAGGTGATCCTTCTAGCTGATCTCTCTACAGGATGACTTTTTCTAGCTGAACTCTCTACAGGGTGATCTGTTCATAGCTGCAATCTCTACAGGGTGATATGTTTGCAGCTGAACTCTCTACAGGGTGGTTTCTTTATAACTAAACTCTCTATAAGGTGATGCCTTGTAGCTGATCTCTCTACTGGATAATCAATTATTTCTAGCTGATCTCTCTATAGAGTTATAACTTACTCTATAGAGTTATAACATGTTTGTATAGCTGAACTCTTTACAGGGTGGTTTTTGATTGGTTGCTGAACTCTCCAGCTACACGGTGACTTGTTTGTACTACAGAGTGACTTGTTTGTAGCTGAACTCTCTACAGAGTGACTTACTTGTAGCTGAACATTGCATAAAGTAACTTGTTTGTAGCTGATCTAGATGAACTCTCTACTGGGTAGCTATTTTGTAGCCAAATCCTTTACACAGTGTCTTGTTTGTAGCTGAATTCTCTACAGAGTGACTTGTTGTCTCTACAAGGTGACTTGTTTATAGCTGAATTCTCTTCAGTGTGACTTACAATGTTCTGAATCTCTACAGCAACATATTTGTAGCTGAACTCTCTACAAGGCGACTTGTTTGTATCTGAATTGTCTATAAGATTAACTGTTTGTAGCTGAACTCCGTACAGAATAACTTGCAATGTAATATAATTCTATAATGGAGTAAGTTATAAACGTAGCTGAATGCTCTATTAGGGTGACTGTTCCATTAGAGTATCTCGATCTTGCAAATGTTACACGCAGTTGGCTTTGGAATCAGACCTCAGTGGTTTGTAATCCGATTCTTCTGTACTACTGCAAGGAATTTCTATGATAATTATTCCAGCTACACACCGAGTTTCAGCTCACTGCTCTAAGCAGTTTGCCTGGTTGGCGTGAAAATTAATAGTTTTTTATTCATAAAAATCGATCGCGTAATTGTGACACAGGTTGGGTTTTGTCTCATATCTCGATGGCCTTTAACTGGATTGCTTTCAAACCACAAAAAGGCACTTCTACGATAGTTACTCCATCTACATAGCAATTTTCAGCTCATTCCTTCAAGCGGTTTAACCTGTGGGCGTGACAGACCTTCGACCTTATTTTACGCAAATAATCGGTCATAACTCCGTGAATGTTCATCGGATTCCTACCAATGTTGGTACTGAGATTCGCCGTAATGAGCCCTTTAAGTGTGCCAAATTGCAGCCCTATTGGAGCATGTATTCGTGTTTTATGGCCAATTTTGCAACGTGTGCGAAAAGTAGAAGAAAAAAACGAAGAAAAAAACCCAAACTTTGGTCGCTCGTATCTCGGAAATGGCTGGAGCGATTTTCTTCCAATTTGGTATGTGGACTCCCCTACCTAGCCGACATGTCTGCAGCAACGTTGGTTTCAATCGGATAAAGAATCACGGAGCTACAAAGGTGTGAAAATCGCATTTACTTTCTTCCTGTAAATATACTCACGGTGTGGCGCGCCGGCTCCTTGGGCCACACGACACACTACCGTGTGTCTGGATTGTTGTTGTTCAGCTGAATAAAGTTACACAAATGTAAAAGTTGTGAAACACTTATAAATTTAATTCTTTAGCTCACTATTACTACAATTGTTGAATTTAAATTATAGCTGGTGCTCATACCAAAACTATTATATCACTTTCCACTTCAAAGTGACTACCAGTGCAAGCTGTAGAGGAATTGTACAAGCTACTTCTTTTACTCCAGATGTTATACAATTACTCTAGATGCTATGAAAACACACTAAATCTGCAGCAAAAGCCTACTAGTAGGTGTCAAAGTTGGCTGTGTAAAGTATAAAACTACACCATTTCTTTCTTGCAATATCTGAGTCCAATTAATGCTAACTTATACTTTAATACACCTGTAGATAGGATCCGCAACGTGAAAAATCAATATCCTCCAATCAACTACCTAACTATTGTCATGGGTTAGGCTAAGTGTAACTTGAATAACACCAATGTGGCAGCCAAGTTTGTTACTTTCTTCTGGTAGAAAACTATACAAATGTCTTAAAATCACGTGATTTTTCGTTGCAGCAGTTCGTAGGGTTCTTCGTATGCCATGACATTCACTCTCAACATTGCTCAAGTAGTCTATCATCAACTCAAAGTATCAGTGGTTTGATTTTATTAGTCAGTTTCTGGTGGCAGAATGATCTGTGCTGCTTTTTGATGACAGAAAAAATGTTTCTTCCTCTGGAGCACAGGACAAGCAGAGCAGCAACTGTGCCATGGGTTAGCAATGACCAGTACTAGGTAAAGTACCTGCATGTGGAGTATGGTTATAATTAAAGTTTGTTAGCCATCTATATGCTGAAATTCAGCCAAAAGGACATGATTTTTGCAAATAAATACTAGAATGGTTGATACATCAGTGAGACAGTCTCCAACAGCAAGGATATAAAGCTTATAAATACTTAACAATGCGGCTATCTTGCCCAGTAAACGCATAGAGCAATCCAATGCATGAAATAGGCACTCACATGATTGATATTCAAATCTCAGTAAATACAACCATGACCTATTCCAATGACCTTAAAATCACTTGGATTCAAGTGACAATCAGTCTGTGTGTACTAGGTTCAGCATCTCGATTAGCCCAGCAGTCTAAGACTCTCCCTATGATGTCATCACAGCATAAAACACACCCGCACTGGCCCAGACCAGGTCTGAGTGAACAATCAACACAAATATTTACAAAAGGAGCACACTGCATGGTTCCTATTCAGAAATGAAAGCGGTTTCACGGGTATTTCTGCTATTTGAATTTCGATCATGTGAGTGCTTATTTCATGTATTGGATTGTTCTATGTGTTTACTGCAGGGGCGGATCCAGGAGTTGGCAAGGGGAGGGGCACAAACAGGCTAAGTTGTAAGTGGTTGGGGAGAGCCAGATTCTCTAGTCCAGTGCTGCATTTTTGAAGTAGCAAATAATCACCTCTTAGTAGTGTCTCACTGTTGATTTTTACCATTTTGGCCTTTTCAGATAGTTGTAAAGTCTTACAAGTTGTTTTAAAGGCCCTGAATGTCTTAAACAACTGCGACGCGATAATTATTTTTAGAGGCGCTTAGTACGTACGAAGGTGCTGAAAGACAATTTCACGGCTAGTTTGATTTCGGTTCGTTTTGGTTTCAGGTGAAATTGTAATAAATGCTAGTAAAATGTGCATATTTTCATGAGTTTCTTGGCCTGACAAAGTTTAGTTGCTATTTTAATCAGAAGTATGGCTGGCTCCTCCACTATAGGTTAGGGAGGGTGGGGGGGGGGGGGCATTTGCCCCAAATGCCCCATCCTGGATCCGCCATTGTACTGGGTGAGATAGCTGTATTGTTAGGTGTTTATAAGAATCGTATCCTTGCTGTTGAAGACTGTCTCACTGATGTATAAACCATTCTGGTATTTGTTTACAAAAATCACATCGTTTTGGCTGAATTTCAGTGTATAGATGGCTCAGCCAGATGGCTAACAAACTTCAATTATAACCATACTCCGCATGCAAGTACTTCACCTAGTAGTGGTCATTGCTGACCCATGGCGTAGTTGCTGCTCTGCTTGTCCTGTGCTCCAGAAGAAGAAACATTTTTACTGTCGCCAAAAAGCTGCACAGATCGTGCAACCACCAGAAACTGGCCTATAAAATCAAACCACTGATACTTTGAGTTGATGATAGACTAATTGAACAATGTTGAGAATATTGTGGAATACGAAGAACCTTACAAACTGCTGCAATGTAAAATCACGTGATTTTAAAACATTTGTATCGTTTTCTACAAGAAGAAAGTGACAAACGTGGCTGCAACGCTGGCGTTATTCAAGTTACACTTAGCCTAACCCATGACAATAGTTAGGTAGTTGATTGGAGGATATCGATTTTTCGTGTTGCGGACCCTATAATAGATTTCATCCATAGGATCCATCCTATGGTTGTGCAATTTACATCATTCTGCTTGTGATGTAACAAAGATTAAATTCTAAAACTAGCCATATAAAGAGTTTTTTTGGCAAGCAAACATGCAAATCCTTTACATACTGTTATAAAAAGATCCATAGCTTCATTGTGGCTGCTCCTATCAGCTTGCAACAAGTTCCATTTTGTTTGCCATAAAAGTTATATAGGGCCATAAATTATATGACTCACCCACAATTGAAATTAAAGACGTGGCAAGAATTTTAAAACACAGAGATGCAAATTGCTGTTGTTCATCACTTCATAACAAATAAGCCACTGTAGTTACACTGTTCATTTAACCTTCTCCAAGTAACCCAGTAAACAGACTTTTGAACAATGTGTTGTCTTAGGCTATAAAAATTAAGTTACCCAACCTAACATCACCATGCATACCCATATTGTATAAACATGCATTCCCCAAAAGTTCTTTGCAGGTTTAAGGGTTAAATTAATGTAAGTTTTCACTTTGTTAACACAGTTCACATCAGCTCCTCTTGATAATAACAGTCCTGCTACTTGTGTGTGACCACACTTTACTGCTGTGTGTAATGGAGTGTCATCTGATGACTATAATAATATCAGTATATTGTAATAACCCACACTACAAAGATATAGTACAAATACATAATGTCACCATGCCTGTAAAAACAGAGCAAATGGACACAAAATACACCTCATCACATCACAGAAGATCATAATTATTTCAGTGCCAGAATACCATAGTATATGTGACTGGATCTGCAAAAACCCGGAATGATTGCAGAGTATTTATATATATGCAATCAATCTTTCTTCACTGATTTCATTCCTGTATGTAGTGAAGAAAGGTGATAGAAAAGAAATGTTTCCCGATAATGTACTTTCCTATTCATGGCAAACACAACGGTGCCAGTTGCATCTCTGTACTACATTGTTTTCATATGTTACAGCTATTTTTGGAAGCACCTGTAATTTATTTTCCAAATTCTTGCTGTAAAAATCAAACTTTCTGTTGTTGCCACTTTGTAGGGCTGTAACTCTAAAAGTTGTTGGGATACAAGGCAGAAACTTGGCCAGAGTATACACTTGGCTAAGTAGATAGTAAATATTTAACAATAAAAATTTTGAAAATACACCATTATGCTAGGTTTTTGCATATCTGGTCTCATATTTTCTGGGTTAAACACTACACTTTCAATACTGTATACATAGTACTTTTCGAGGTATGTTATTTTCGTAAATGCTCACGTTCCACAAATGGCATTGCCTCCCAGGGGGTTAGGGAGTGGGGGTTCCTAGGGGTTCAGGAACCCCTGTAAAATTTAGACTTCTGAGTATAAAGCAGCAGGACCATAACACACCATATTTTAGTGAGGCAGGACAAAATTAATGAGTAATCAAGACACACGGTAGTGTGTCGTGCGGCCCAAGAAGCTGGCGCGCCACACCGTGAGTATATTTACAGGAAGAAAGTAAATGCGATTTTCACACCTTTGTATCTCCGTGGTTCCTTATCCGATTGAAACCAAATTTGCTACAGAAGTGCCGGCTAGGTAGGGGAGTCTACATTCCACATTTGAAGACAATCGCTCCAGCCATTTCCGAGATACGAGCGACCAAAGTTTGGGTTTTTTTTCTTCGTTTTTTTCTTTTTCTTTGCGCACACTTTGCAAAATCCGCCATAAAACACGAATTCGCGCTCCAATCGGGCTGAAATTTGGCACACGTAAAGGGCACATTAAGGCGAATCTCATTACCAAGTTTGGTAGGAATCCGAAGAACATTCACGGAGTTATGACCGATTATTTGCGTAAAATTAGGTCGAAGGTCTGTCACGCCCACAGGGTAAACCGCTTGAAGGAATAAGCTGAAAATTGCTATGTAGATGGAGTAACTATCGTAGGAGTGCCTTTTTGTGGTTTGAAAGGAATCCAGTTAAAGGCCATCGAGATATGATACAAAACCCAACCTGTGTCAAAATTACGTGTTCGATTTTTATGATTAAAAAAACTATTAGTTTTCATGCCTACCAGGCAAACCGCTTAGAGCAGTGAGCTGAAAATCGGTGTGTAACTGGAATAATTATCATAGAAAGTCCTTGCAGTAGTACAGAAGAATGGGATTACAAACCACTGAGTTATGATTCCAAAGCCAACTACGTGTAGCATATGCGAGATCGAGATACTCTAATGGAACAGTCACCCTAATAGAGCATTCAGCTAAGTTTATAATTTACTCCATTATAGAATTATATTACCTTGCAAGTTATTCTGTAGGGAGTTCAGCTACAAACAAGTCACCCTGTAGTCAGATCAGCTAGAAGAAGGTACCTAATAGAGAGTTCAGCTACAAAGAAACCATCATGTAGAGAGTTCAGCTGCAAACAAATCACCCTGTAGAGAATTCAACTACAAACAAATTGCCCTGTAGAGAGATCAGCTAGAAGAAGTTACCTAGTAGAGAGTTCAGTTACAAAGAAACCATCATGTAGAGAGTTCAGCTGCACCAGTAGAAAGTTCCACTATAAACAGATCACCCTGTAGAGAGTTCAGTTAGAAACAAGTCACCCTGTAGAGAGTTCAGCTAGAAGAATTACATTGTAGAGAGTTCAGCTACAAAGAAACTACCATGTAGAGAGTTCAGCTGCAAACAAATCACCTGTAAAGAGTTCAGCTAGAAAGAAGTCACCCTGTAGAGATATCAGCTAGAAACAAGTCACCCTGTAGAGAGTTCAGCTAGAAGAATTACATTGTAGAGAGTTCAGCTACAAAGAAACTACCATGTAGAGAGTTCAGCTGCAAACAAATCACCTGTAAAGAGTTCAGCTAGAAAGAAGTCACCCTGTAGAGATATCAGCTAGAAACAAGTCACCCTGTAGAGAGTTCAGCTAGAAGGATTACATTGTAGAGAATTCAGCTACAAAGAAACTACCATGTAGAGAGTTCAGCTGCAAATAAATCACCCTGTAGAAAGATCAGCTAGAAGAAGTTACCTTGTAGATAATTCAGCTACAGACAAGTCATCTGGTAGAGAGGTCAGCTAGAAGGATCACCTTGTAGAGAGTTCAGCTACAAAGAAATCACCCTACTTTATCTTTTCTTCTTCCTGTGGTAAACAAAAAATGATAGGTTAAAAGCCCTAAAGCTGGCCATAGGCCGGCTTTGGGGTATACAAATACAAAAAAGAAGTGAAATCTAATCCAAAACAGCCAAGCTGTAAAAAAAGAGTGTGGCCCTGAGAAAGGCTATGGTGAAAAAAGATGTGAAATCCAAGGTGGTGGCCAAGAAATGGCTGTGATGGTAGGTTAATGGTAAAAATTTTAATAACAATTCAGGTGAATTTGGTCTTGGCACAAAATTCACCTGAATTGTCGTTATTAAAATTTTTACAATTAACCTACCATCACAGCCATTTCTCGGCTGCCACCTTGGATTTCACATCGTTTTTCACCATAGCCTTTCTAAGGGCCGCACTTTTTTTTTACAGCTTGGCTAGATATTAACAGGAAGAAAGAAAACGCAATTTTCACAAGTATGTAGCTCTGTGATCCCTTATCCGATTGGAACCAAATTTGCTAGAGACGTGCTTCCCAGTTAGGGGAGCCTACAACCAAATATGAAGAAAATCGCTCCAGCCATTTCCGAGTTACGAGCGAACAAAATTTCGTTTTAATTTCTTCGTTTTTTTCTTCATTTTCTTCGCACACTTCGCAAAATTCGCCATGAAACACGAATGTGTGCTCGGATTGAGCTGAAATTTGGCACACTTAAAGGGCTCATTAAGGCGGATCTCAGTACCAACTTTGGTAGGAATCCAAAGAACTTTGACGGAGTTATGTCCGAGTATTTGCGTAAAATAAGGTCGAAGGTCTGTCACGCCTACAGGGTAAACCCCTTGGAGGAATCACTTGTAAATTAATATATAGATGGAACAACCATCGTAGGAGTGCCTTTGTGTGGTTTGAAAGGAATCGGGATAAAGACCATGGAGATATGACACAAAACCCAACCTGTGTCAAAATTACGCGATCGATTTTAGGCCACACCAAGTCAAACCTTAGTTTCTGGTCACCCGCCCGCATGGTAAACCTGGAACCCTAGTTTATGAGGACTATTATTAATATTACAGGTGCTTAAGTGCATGTGACCCAGCAAGACACTTATTTTTTACTGCAAAAGATCGAGATACTCTAATAGAGCAGTCAGGGATTCCAATAGAGCAGTCACACTACTCTTAACTCTAATATTAGGTATATATGCGACACTAATAAAATGTTTCTAATTATAGCTAGTTTTGTCCTTGATTATATAGCTGTTCAGATTATAACTGTTACTAATACTTTTGTAACCAAAGAAATTTCAGTAGCATTAACTACTAGCCCATCATGTGCAGATGGGCCATAGCTTTAACTTTATAATTCAAATGTAGTCCTCTAATGATTAGTCTAGTAACTTCAAATTCCTTATCACTGAACACTGCAGGGGTATGGAAAGCCGGCAACATTCGGTGAGCTTAAACTTAAACTTTTTCATAACTAAAATTAGATTGGCAAGTAGAAACCCTTATAGTTTAAATATTACCAGATGATCACTAAAAAACACTAGTCTGGAGCGCTCAATGACTCAAAACTTTGACAGTTACTTTTCTCAAGGTAACTGAATAGAAGGCTGGAAACACATAGCTAGTGGGCTAAGACTTCACATTTGAATGAAGAATTTCTGATGTGAAAATAGAAGTAAAATTTCATTTTGGATCATGATCATTTGAACAACTTAGCTATAAGTCATAGTAATACTTTCCTGACATAGCTAATGAGACATTTATTTCACTTGGAAAGCATAAGTAGCTACATGAGCAAAACATTTCCTATAGTATATTCTAAATAAATAAATAAATATACTTAAATGCTATACATCAGTGTATAGCTAGCCATGATCCATCGTGTATAGCTAGCCATGATCCATCAACAACTTCCCTAGTGCATTTTTTGCCGAAGCACAACTACTTATGTTGGTTAAGTTTGACTAAAAACAAAATCAACATGAATTTGCTAAATTGAGCAAATAATAATACCATACAGTATATTGTCACAGTAGAGTCTATAGTCCTGAAGTCCTAATCATCCGCCCGCCCGCATCCATTTGTAGGCTTGGGAGTGACCAGAAACTAAGGTATGACTTGGAGTGGCCTTAATGAATAAAAAAACTATTAGTTTTCGTGTCTACCAAGCAAACCGCTTAGAGCAACGAGCTGAAAATCAGTATGTAGCTGGAATAATCATCATAGAAAGTCCTTGCAGTAGTACAGAAGAATCGGATTACAAATCACTGACTTATGATTCGAAAGGCAACTACGTGCAGCAAATACGAGATCGAGATACTCTAATAGAACAGTCACTGTAATAAAGCATTCAGCTGCATTTATAATTTACTCAGTTATATTACATTGAAAGTTATTCTGTAGGGAATTCAGCTACAAACAAGTCACCCTGTAGTCAGATCAGCTAGAAGAAGGTACCTAATAGAGAGTTCAGCTACAAAGAAGCCATCATGTAGAGAGTTCAGCTCAAATAAATCACCCTGTAGTGAATTCAGCTACAAACAAATTGCCCTGTAGAGAGATCAGCTAGAAGAAGTTACCTTGTAGAGAGTTCAGTTACAAAGAAACAATCATGCAAAGAGTTTAGCTGCAAACAAATCACCCAGTAGAAAGTTCCGCTATGAACAGATCACACTGTAGAGAGTTCGGTTAGAAACAAGATAGATCAGCTAGAAGAAGTCACTTTGTAGAGAGTTCAGCTACAAAGAAACCACCATGTAAGAGAGTTCAGCTGCAAACAAATCACCTGTAGAGAGTTCAACTAGGAACAAGTCACCCTATACAGAGATCAGCTAGAAACAAGTCATCCTGTAGAGAGTTCAGCTAGAAGAAGTTACATTGTAGAGAGTTCAGCTACAAATAAACTACCATGTAGAGAGTTCAGCTGCAAACAAATCGCCCTGTAGAGAATTCAGCTACAAACAAATTACCCTGTAGAAAGATCAGCTAGAAGAGGTTACCTTGTAGAGAGTTCAGCTACAAACAAATCACCCTGTAGAGAGTTCAGCTAGAAACAAGTCATCCTATAGAGAGATCAGCTAGAAAGAAGCCACCTGTAGAGGGTTCAGCTAGAAGAAGTTACATTGTAGAGAGTTCAGCTACAAAGAAACTACCATGTAGAGAGTTCAGCTGCAAACAAATTGCCCTGTAGAGAATTCAGCTTCAAACAAATCACCCTGTAGAAAGATCAGCTAGAAGAATTTACCTTGTAGAGAGTTCAACTACAAACAAATCACGCTGTAGAGAGTTCAGCTACAAAGAAACCACCATGTAAGAGAGTTCAGCTGCAAACAAATCACCTGTAGAGAGTTCAGCTAGGAACAAGTCACCCTATACAGAGATCAGCTAGAAACAAGTCATCCTGTAGAGAGTTCAGCTAGAAGAAGTTACATTGTAGAGAGTTCAGCTATAAAGAAACTACCATGTAGAGAGTTCAGCTGCAAACAAATTGCCCTGTTGAGAATTCAGTACAAACAAATCACTCTGTAGAAAGATGAGCTAGAAGAAGATACCTTGTAGAGAGTTCAGCTACAAACAAATCACCCTGTAGAGAGTTCAGCTAGAAACATGTCATCCTGTAGAGAGATCAGCTAGAAAGAAGCCACCTGTAGAGGGTTCAGCTAGAAGATAGAGTGTTCAGCTACAAAGAAACTACCATGTAGAGAGTTCAGCTGCAAACAAATCGCCCTGTTGAGAATTCAGTACAAACAAATCACTCTGTAGAAAGATGAGCTAGAAGAAGATACCTTGTAGAGAGTTCAGCTACAAACAAATCACCCTGTAGAGATTTCAGCTACAAACAAGTCACCCTGTAGAGAGTTCAGCTAGAAGAAGTTACATTGTAGAGTGTTCAGCTACAAAGAAACTACCATGTAGAGAGTTCAGCTGCAAACATATCGCCCTGTTGAGAATTCAGCTACAAACAAATCATCCTGTAGAAAGATCAGCTAGAAGAAGTTACCTTGTACAGAGTTCAGCTACAAACAAATCACCCTGTAGAGAGTTCAGCTAGAAACAAGTCACCCTGTGGAGAGATCAGCTAGAAACAAGCCACCCGTAGAGAGTTCAGCTAGAAGAAGTTACATTGTAGAGAGTTCAGCAGTTTAGCTGCAAACAAGTCGCCTTGTAGAGAATTCAGTTACAAACAAATCACCCTGTAGAAAGATCAGCTAGAAGAAGTTACCCTATAGAAAGTTTAGCTACAAACAAATCACCCTGTAGAGAGTTCAGCTACAAATAAGTCATCCGGTAGAGAGATCAGCTAGAAGGATCACCTTGCAGAGAAGTCAGCTACAAAGAAATCACCCTGCTTCATCTTTTCTTCTTCCTGTAGTAAGAAAAAATGATAGGTTAAAAAGACCTAAAGCCATCCATAGGTCGGCTTTGGGGTATACAAATACAAAAAGAAGTGAAATATAATCCAAAACAGCCAAGCTGTAAAAAAAGAATGCGGCCCTGAGAAAGGCTATGGTGAAAAAAGATGTGAAATCCAAGGTGGCGGCCAAGAAATGGCTGCGATGGTAGTTAATGGTAAAAATTTTAATAACAACAATTCAGGTGAATTTTGTGCCAAGACCAAGCGGCACCAAATTCACCTGAATTGTTGTCATTAAAATTTTTACCATTAACTACCATCGCAGCCATTTCTTGGCCGCCACCTTTAATTTCACATCTTTTTTCACCATAGCCTTTCTCAGGGCCGCACTCTTTTTTTACAGCTTGGCTGTTTTGGATTAGATAGTATATAGCACAACACATGCAATCATTGATAAAGCTTGCTTTCATCTCTCAGGGAAGGATTTACAGAGGTAACATGTAACCTCTTGAAAACTTTTTAAAAAGATTGATATACTCCAATACAACAGTCAGGTATATACTCTAATAGAGCAGCCAGGTATATTCTAATAGAACATGTAAATATCCATAATTCATTAGTGGAGTTTTCAACATTTAATAAATGCAACTGAACATGACCTTATACTGCTACAGTATAATAAAGGGATAGACCAATCAATCAAACAAGCAAAATTACAAATAACAACAACAAAGAGACGAACACTTAAAGATAAAGATTCAATCAAATAAACTAATCTTACCCTTTGCGCACACAAGGTCAATAGCTGCAGATACTTTGCATGAGGCCAAAGTGGTGGTAGGAAGATCTAGAACCTCTCAAACAAGTAATGGCTGCTCGGAGTAGGGAAAAACTCAGTTCATATTTACATCTTAACCAGTACAGGGTCTTGTATTGCCCATTTTTTCCTGACAGCAGGGTGGCTATTCCCTTGTACACCAAAGGAACCATTGCTCTAGTGCATGAAAATACTGAAGGAGAAAATGTCCTATGCCATAGTAGCAGTATAAGGTCATTATAGCTTTGGTATGCAGTGTTTAAAGATCCAGAAATTCATCACTTGGGCATGCAGAAAGAATCCATGCTATGAAAATTAATTTTGCAGTTATAATGTTATGATCGTACCATTTGTATCAGTGGATTCATGGTTCCTATAGCAGTGGAATAATTATCACTTACAGATGTCTATAGATCTATGCGTTTCTATGTGTTATGCTGTCTGTTTCCACTATAGGTAGCTTTATCTAGGACAAGCTTCATTCCAGGGACACTTATATGCATTAATATACTTTTTTTTGCATAAAATATAGCAATTTGTTGAGTTTTGATTCATTAAAATATTTAAAGTCTCTCAGCAGCTTGGGGCTGCTCCCCCAGACTCCTGCTTCTAGTAACTCAATAATGCTGTTGAACCCCCTTCAAAAAAATCCTAGCTATGCCCATGCCTCCAGTGTATTGGGATACCTAGAAATTCTGATATCTTCACCATTCTCATGAATTTAAATTTTACAAAAGATACCCATTCATGAAATTCGCAAAAAAAACATCCTTCAAAAAATACTGCATATACGGTAGTACCACACTTGAGTAGTGCCACAATTAAATATTCAATTTATACCTAGAGGTGTACCGATATACCAATACATATTGTATTGGTGGCCAATATAAACATTTCTACTATATCGATGGGAGCCGATATTGCTGCTAAAAACCAATATGATACACCAATATACAACTAAACTATCTTGAGGACACTGTCCAATGATCAAGCCACATTATAAACCCTGTTATTTAGCTAACAATTGCGGGAAACAGTAGTTATCTTCCTTGTCTAAAAGCTGTATGCTATGTGAATCCATCTAAGTGTATGGATAATATTGTCTTGTTGTCACAAAGCTTACCACAAACACCAGTGGCGTAGCCACCATTGAGGCAACCGAGGCAGCTGCCTCGGTAACAATGCTCAACAGCAGGCTGAGCAGGCCTGAGTTTTGGCACTCCGGATTTTCTACTCAAATGTTACTAGACAACAGTGTTGTACCCCAGTAGCTGAAAAGTGTTCCAGCACCATTGAGGTACCATAGGCTCCAGCCCTGCTTAGTACTACAGCCATAGATTCTATTTTGTGTGGCTTGAATTTATAAAAGATCAAGATACTCTAATAGAGCAGTCATTGTAATATACTCTAATAGAGCATTCAATATAGATTATAGCCACTGTTCTCATTACACTGCTTGATCATTTACATTTATGTCAATCGCCTTTACATTACTTTTCAAAAGTTCCAACGAGTCAACTGCATGGCATTACATTGAGCTAATTAATCATACATTAGTCATTACAATCAAAAAAATTGCTCGCTTCACATTCCATTTCAAAGTAAAATTTTCCTTGAGGGGGAGCATTCCCCCAGACTCCCTAGCTTGACATGCTTAGCACATGCAGTTGAACATCACATGAAAGAGATAATTATCTCTGATTTAAACATCACATCAGATCAATAAAAAGTAGTATGCATGACTATGACCTTCATTGCAGTCCATGAATGGCCTGATTGCTCAAAATATCTCCGGAGTAAGTTGTGTTGCATGTAATTAAACTAGTCTTATAATTGAAGCATGGTATACTGTAGCATAACCTATGCTAGAGCGCATCACTTATAACAAGCAGAAAAACGTTCAGAGTCTTCTGAAACAGTTTCCTCCATCCAACCAGATAGCCAACCAGCAAATGCTGTACCACCCATACTTGAAAAGTATTTGTGAATCAGTTGAGTCAGAAGCAAGACCCTCAATTTCGTCAACGTATAAACTTAAAATTTGTTTCCTGGCTACGCCACTGAACACTCATAGTGGTGGGCCTGGGGAAACAGCAAAAAGATGAACCAAGAGCAAAGCACAAAACAATCAGCCATCTCTACAAGCCATTAAAATGCAGAGTAATCCAGACTAATCTTGGCAGGGGCATGTATTAAAATATTTGTGGGTGCCTTATAGCCTGAGCTGTCAATAGAGGCCACACCACCATGGATAACCAAGCATAGCCAATAATCTTAATACTGTCTTCAGTGGTTTCTTCAGTAGTTAAAATGTGACTGGATTTTGGAAAAACGATCCAAATCGAACATTAGAAGTTCTGAGATAAACGGTTTTAAAGAATTGAAGCCAGCATAACTCTCCAAGGATAGCAAGCACGCGTATGAAATTTACACAATAGATGCATCGATCTGTTACCTTTCAAGCCACTTCCAGTACTTGTAGCTGCTTGTACAGTTTCCCACCAAATAAGATAGAAAATCTGAGCAGTTGGACGAGCGAAGTAGTATCACGAGTGCTCACGAAGGGGTGGAGGCTGGGGGGTAGCGGGGAGGGCAAGAGATAGACCTCAAAATGGAGGTAGACCACGATTGGAGTCAAGACACGAGATTACAGGGCTGTGCTGGCTCCTTAGTGGCTGATATGTAGCAAAACCAACAGAGAACACGTCTGGCCAACATTATAAGGCTGTCCACCAGTAAACCACTGACTCTTGCCAAGCCAGGTCCTTCACAAGGCCTGAAACCGCCATTTGAGCACTCCACACCACCCAGAAAAGGCGTGTGTAAAAACCAGCCTCGTGTAGTTTGAGTAGTGCTGAGGGTCAAAACTTGTAGTACGATAGTGTAGCTATCCACTGGTGGTGTTAGTCTGATTTTGCCTGATGTGCGATTTGGATCGATTCTGTAAAATCTGGTCACAAATAAAGTTGAACATGACATATGTGGTTCCTCAAATATAAATAGCTACACTTAGTTATATCGGTATATCAGATCGGTATCATATTGGTTTCAAAATTATTAATCTATATCAGATTGGTATTGGATCGGTTTAGTTTTCTTATACCGGTACACTCTAATTATACCTTTAAACATTGTTGATTAGTGGTCAAGTTTAAATAGTCACTGGATTGAATTTTGGAAGTAAAGTGATAGAAGTTATTCATACAACGGCTGTGAGGGATTTTGCCAATTCCTCACAGCTGTTGGATTACTATTACAAACACCATTAAATTTCATCACTTTACTTCCACAATTCAAAAGGGTAGGCTTTCCCAAGTAAGGAAATCTCTATTTCTAAGAGACTGGGTAAACGCTTTGCGAGATATACTTGTTTAAAAACTATGTATGTTAGACAATGGCATATCAAGAATGCTTTGATATTTGCAAAGTATGCAGGATTTTTATTCTAGTAAGACACCTGTAAACAGGTGGAACCTAGTAAGACACCTAGCCACAAACTTCAACAAACAAATTGCATACTTTGTGGGTTCATAACAAAATTCCAGTCACCACAGGCCATTGTCTAAATTACTAAGACATGCATTGCTAGGATTCTGCTAGATTCTTCAGGATTCTTCAGGATTGCTAGGATTCTCCTAGCAATGCATGTCTTACCTATACTAAAATAGCAAAAATATTGTGCATTTTTCTTTTGTGTTTTATCAAATCCAGTTTTCTGGGTTACACAGGTTTAAGGGTCAAATAAAGTACTTAAGATTATATATAAGTTACTAACCTATTTTTTATGTAGTGGTCTTGTTCTGTGGACTACTCAATAGCTAACACATGTTACACAGAAGTACACATCCATACATCGTCTTATAGTGACTATTGATTATAGAAAATAGTTTATGAACAATCCTGACCATTTTTTATCATTTTTGGCTCCACTCAGCCTTGCTAAAAAAGTAATACTGAATCCCACAATGTTATGCTGCACATTGCTCAATATGAGTCAATCCGTATTGTATTCTTAAACTGGTTGGGCATCAAAGCCATGAGTACACCATGTTCCTATGACATTTCCTGGGAAATATGTAAGTCAAACCCCAAGCAGTGCCTTTGAATTCCCTCACTAAAGTGGTATATAATCAAGTGTCTTCAATTTGTAAATTTAAGTATAAGGCCAATTAAATGTTTAATAAGTGCAGAAAATTATATGGTTATAACACGCTGACAAAAAGTTTACGAGTCACGGAAATTTGAAAAAGTACTGTAGACAAATGCCCAAGTGCACGCACCATTTTGCAGGTTCAGTTATGTGTTATCATGCTCTCACAACATACATGTAATGGTGAAAATGTAAAACACAACATTATACTCTAGTATGTGTGAGCACTCACTTTATTTATGCTAGTAACATCAGCTTCTTTTGACAATAATAATTTTACTACTTCTGTGTGATCCCCTAAAATAATTAAGGCTATTACCTAATGGTTGTCAACATAAAGATGCAAAATAAATCTTGTACTACGCATAACATGCTTTTTACAACGAACTACAACGATTATTTTTATCAGCAGGTAGGGAAGTAGACCGGTTAAGTGGAACCTCCTTCTAAGGAGAAACTTTGAAGTGATCTATGAAGTATACAGAAACAGAAATGCCTTCTTGAATATCTCCATCTCATCTGTTGTTGACTCTGCTATATCATACTCTTGGTTGCAATCAGGTGATTTTCACAGGGCCTAGAGAAAAGTTAGATTCATGCTGTGTGAAATGGTTTTGTTCTTTCATGCCACTCTACTAAATCACTGCAACGATCTGCTTCTATATATAACAGACTAGAACAGTATTAATTGTAAGAAAATCCAACTAAAAGTAATGCTCCTTCAGTCTACAGACTCATTAAATGTCTGTCTACAGTATGGAAACTACTTACCACTACTTTGAGATTGCTGCTGCAGAAATATCTGGAAAATACTACTGTAACTTAATCCCTGTTCAACAGAAAGGGTATACACAGAAAGCCAACAGTACAAATTATCGATCAAATGATGCTAGACTGGTGTGGATAGATATGAATAAGGCATATGACTCAGTTCTCATGATTGAACTATACACTGTTTAAGATCAATTAGAGTCCATGGAATTATATACAGGCAATTTCTTTTTGGCTTACTATGCTTATTGCAGCTGCTTTGTTTTTCACAAAAGTTGCTATCCAATATGGATCAAGACACACGGTAGTGTGTCGTGCGGCCCAAGAAGCCAGCGCACCACACCCTGAGTATATTTGTAACTGGATCTACGAAAACCGTTCTTATCGCCCAAGACAGGAAGTTTGATTTTTTCACACAAACACAAAGCTTAATGAATGCACTATCAAGTTTCACTGCCACAGTCGACCAGAGTAAAGTGGTCTGCTTTTGCTGGCTGCTTTTTAAGAGAACAGTGGTGAGCCGTACGAGTAGCCTGGGGTCTTGATGGAGCCCTGGCCAACCAGGAGATGGCTGTGTGTGGCTGTACAGCTCTGTGGTGTTGGACAATGACCCGTGCTGTAAATTTCCTTTCATTTTAGCCAGTTATGAGCCCTGAATAGCCTATAACTCGGCCTAATTCATCCCAGCACGTTTCTTTTCAATTTTTGAACACTGTCTTGTCCACCTTCCAGGGCCCCTGCCTCCCACCCTTCTGGAGTTCGCCTGATACAGACAACCTTGGTTTAAAAACTATCTAAAATGGCGGGAAACTTAGCTGTTGAATACTTCTTCAGTGGATGATCAGGAAGGTAAGAAATTGTTGTGAAACATGCTAAATTTGGTATGTGTAGATACCACCATTGGCCAGCTACAATACACTGAATATTTAAAACCGACATTTCTCGATACTTTCAAATGGGCGATAAGACTGGTTTTCCGAGAGGCAGTCACATTTACAGGAAGAAAAAAAAGTCATTTTCACACCTTTGTATCTCAGTGATCCCTTATCCGATTGAAACCACGTTTACTACAGAGTTTCCTGCCAGTCAGGGGAGTCTACATTCCAAATTTGATGTAAATCACTCCAGCCATTTCCGAGATACGAGCTGCCAAAATTTCGTTTTTTTTCTTGTTTTTTATTCTTTCTTCGTGTTTTCGCACACTTGCAAAAATTGCTATAAAACGCAAACGCGTACTCCGATCGCCTTGAAAGTTGGCACACAGAAAGGGAGCCCAAAGGAAAATCCTAGTAACACATTTGGTGCAAATCCGATGAATGGTACAGGAGTTATGACTGATTATTCGCGTATAACAAGATCGATTTGTTGTCACTCCTACAGGGTAAACCGCTTCATAGAATGAGTTGAAAATGGGTATGTAGATGGAGTAACCATCGTAGGAGTGCTTTTTGGTGGCTTGAAAGGAATCGAGATAAAGACCACAGAGATATGACACAAAATCCAACCTGTGTCACAATTACGCGATCAATTTTTATGAATAAAAATGTATTACTTTTTACGCCTACTAGGCAAACCGCTTAGAGCAATGAGCTGAAAATCGGTGTATAGCTGCAATAGAAAGTCCTTGCAGTAGTATAGAAGAATTGGATTACAAACCACTGAGTTATGATTCGAAAGCCAACTCCGTGTGACAAATGTGAGATAGAGATACTGTAATAGAACAGTCACCCTAATAGAGCATTCAGCTAATTTATTTACTCCATTATAGAATTCTATTACATTGCAAGTTAATCTGTAGGGAGTTCAGCTGCAAACAGTTAATCTTATAGACAGTTTAGCAAGAAGCAAGTCACCTTGTGGAGAGTTAAGCTACAAATGTATCACTCTAGAGATTCAGAACACTACAAGTCACACCGAAGAGAGTTCAGCTATAAACAAGTCATGCACCCTGTAAAGAGTTCACCTACAATTAAGTCACTCTCTAGAGAATTCAGCTACACACAAGTCACTGTGGAGAGAGTTCAGCTACAAACAAATTACCCTGTAGAGAGATCAGCTACAAACAAATCACCTTATAGAGAGTTCAGCTACAAACAAATTATCCTGTAGAGAGATCAGCAACAAACACATCAACCTGCAGAGAGATCAGATACACACAATTCAACTTGTAGAGAGATCAGCTACAAACAAATCACCCTGTAGAGGGATCAGATAGAAACTAGACACAATGTAAGGAGTTCAGCTACAAGTAAACCACCCTTTAGAGAGTTCAGCTAAAACAAATAAACCTGCAGAGAGATCAGTTACAAACAAATCACCTTATAGACAGTTCAGCTACAAACAAATTAACCTGTAGAGAGATCGGCTATAAACAAATCACCCTATAGAGAGTTCAGCTACAAACAAATCAACCTGTAGAGAGATCAGCTACAAACAAATCAGCTTATAGAGAGTTCAGCTACGAACAAATTACCCTGTAGAGAGATCAGCTACAAACACATCAACCTGCAGAGAGATCAGCTACACACAAATCAACTTTTAGAGAGATCAGCTACAAACAAATCACCCTGTAGAGAGATCAGATAGAAACTAGACACAATGAAAGGAGTTCAACTACAAGCAAATCATTCTGTAGAGCAATCAGCTAGAAACAAATCACCCTGAAGAGAGGTCAGCTAGAAACAAATCACCCTGTAGAGAGATCAGCTACAAACAAATCACCCTGATAAAAGGTCAGCTACAAACAAATCAACCTGTAGAGAGATAAGCTAGAAACAAATCATCCTGTAGAGAGTTCATCTACAAAAAAACAACCTGTAGAAAGATCAGCTACAAACAAATCACCTTATAGAGAGTTCAGCTATAAACAAATAACCCTGTAGAGAGATCAACTAGTAGCTAGAAACTATACACAATGTAAGGGGTTCAGCTACAAGCAAATCACCCTTTAGTGAGTTCAGCTACAAACAAATCATCCTGCAGTGAGATCACCTACAAAAAAAGCACCTTGTACAGACTTCAACAAATTACCCTGTAGAGAAATCAGCTAGAAGAATTCATCTTGTAGAGAGTTCAGCAACAAAGAAACCACCCTGTAGAGAGTTCAGCTGCAAACAAATCAGCCTGTAGAAAATTCAGTTACAAACAAATCACCCTGTAGAAAGATCAGCTAGAAGAAGTTACCTTGTAGAGAGTTCAGCTACAAAGAAACCATTCTGTAAAGAGTTCAGCTGCAAACAAACCACCTGTACAGAATTCAGCTACAAACAAATCACCCTGTAGAGAGATCAGCTAGAAGAAGAGTTACCTTGTAGATAATTCTGCTGCAAACAATTCACTCTGTAGAGAGATCAGCTAGAAGAAGTCACTTTGTACAGTGTTTAGTTACAAAGAAACCACCGTACAGAGAGTTCTGTAATAAATATATGTATTATATATATATAATTTGTACATTTACTGATAAATTCAGAAATATTTGAAGTATTTAACATCTGCTTCATCTTTTCTTCTTCCTGTGGTAAAGAAAAAATTTAGGTTAAAAAGCCCCAAAGCCGGCCATAGGCCGGTTTTGGGGTATACAAATACAAAAAGAAGTGAAATCTAATCCAAAACAGCCAAGCTGTAAAAAATGTGTGCGGCCCTCAAAAAGGTTATGGTGAAAAAAGATGTGAAATCCAAGGTGGTGGCCAAGAAATGGCTGTGATGGTAGATAATGGTAAAAATTTTAATAACGACAATTCAGGTGAATTTTGTGCCAAGACAAAGCGGCACCAAATTCATCTGAATTGTCATCATTAAAATTTTTACCATTAACCTACCATCACAGCCATTTCTTGGTCGCCACCTTAAATTTCACATCTTTTTTCACCATAGCCTTTTTGAGGGCCGCACACTTTTTTTACAGCTTGGCTGTTTTGGATTAGATTACTTTAAGGTGACAGTCTACTGTTATTTTATCATGTGTCTTGCACTACTAACTATTAAATTTTAGAAAGCACTCAGTAAGGTTATTTTCTTTCAAACACATCTACAGTTATCTTTCAGCCACCTGGTGTATATGGAAGATGTCAAACTAGAGTTTATGGAGAATCCCAACATGAGAATGAGTTTGATTTGCCTAATAGTATTTTAGACAACCAGACAGTCAACTGCTATGGGACTTTACAACCATTACTGATGTCAGTATCCATCATAATCATCCAAATATCAGAAGAAATCAAAAGGCTTAGACTGAAGTAGGGATTATAATACCCATTAGTATTTTTGCAGGTAAAATAAATTTTCCTTATTCCTTTACTTTTTTCTATAATCCCTATATAATTTAACTTAAAATTTCTAATTTTACTTGTGCTGGTATATTTGTAGTATGTATACAAGTTGAGCTGCGTCCTGAGAAAACAATTTCCAAGGGAAACACCATTACATCTAACCTAGTGATTAGTGGTAACAGTAAAGGTGTCATGTGTGGTTTGGCTCCGTCACAAAATCAGGAAAAGGACATACAGACAATGCACTTTATAGCTTCTCATAAGAAATTTATGGTAAATTGATTGGTCATATATGTGTCAGACATTTGAATAAATATGTTTTTAGAGGAACAAGAAATGGGTCAAATTTCAAGAACTTTTGTAATTTCATCCTTGAGTTATTAAATGTGTTCAACTCAATGCATACATAAAATATTAGTTGTACAGTTTGGTTTTGTGTTCTTCTAATTATGATACACCTTGTTCATGTAAGCTTTCATGCATTAGGCCATTCTTTATTTTGTACAGTTGCAAATGCGAAATGTTAATATATGTAACTGTTAGTTTTTGTATTGTTCTTTTGTGTTTTGTACAATTTGTTTGCTGAGTTAGTTGCTTTGTTCGGGCTGGTATCAAATCCCAACAGTACAAACCATGATCGCTCGAACCAACAACAGCTCACCCTAAAACACCTTTTCAGCTCCTGTTGCAGGGGAATAGGAAGCAATCTTGGATTGGTCAGGCAACTAAAACTATCACACAGATTGTAGTGGTGTACTACATCTTTAGGTTGCCTTGTATATGGTTTTATATAGTGTAGTTCAGCAACTGACTGTTCTATTAGAGTACCTGACTGCTCTATTAGAGTATATCAATCATACTATAGCAATTATTGGTCCGGAAATTGCCGGGTCTGCCCGACCTACTCTGATGCCCCTGTGTTGCCAAAGAATAAAAGGAGCTAAACATGACATGCTCCAATCAAATCAGCATCTAGACTTGGACAGTGCTATAAAGGATGTGGTTGATGACAATATGCCAAGCCTTGACAGATAGAGAATTTGGTGTGATAATGTTCTCTTTAACTTCATACACAACTCATGATAGCCAGAAGATGCCAGTGTATTCAAGTCACAGAAACAAAATTGGCAGTATGCATGGTCACAATTTAAATCCCAGTATGTTCATTACTAAGTTACCAGTTTCCTGGGTTGTTGAATAAGGCATCGGGCAATACAATAAATCCCACTACAATATGTTTAGGATTTCAAAAGATGCCATGCTTATCCTTTCAACCCACATGCTATAGATAGCAATGTGATTATTGTCAACCTTAAGTTTAAGGTTTCTTACACATTAAGTGGTAGATAATTGTGATTAAGGTATGCCAACAGGCTATTGTGTCTGATTATGTTTAGGTGAAATTACTGATATGCATTGATGCAATTATGCATCTATATAAATATAAAGTTTCACTTTACTCATGCAGAGTTCCTTTCTTCTGATTAGACGATTAGAATAGTTGCAAATACCCTTAATTTCACAAATAGTTACCAACTCCCACTAGGGCTGAAATTATCATGTTTTTTCAGTATTTGAGTACTCCCTAGAGTTAATGATTGAGTACTCATGAATACCAGCTGCATGTAGTCATACCCATTTGACATGTTTTGTACCAACCTTTAACAGTTTACAGCTTTTCAAGTGACAATAATGGTACACACACTGTATTAAAGTACTGATATTAGTGTTCCTGAAAAAATTATTATTGCAATCAAATTCTACAGCCCTCTTTGTGTCTCTCCCTGATGACAAATACATCATGTGATGTGAGATACAAGTACTCGAGTACCAATTTTACTATTCAAGTGCCAAATCCCCAACAAGTACTCATCAAGTATTAGTCTTTATTTCAGCCCTAATTCCCACTATCCAATTGTTGTAGTGGAGTTACATGTACAACCTCCTGTATGGTTTCTACATGTGTCAAGGACTGCTGTAGTAATGCATAAACAACCAGTGTAACAAATCACCCAATCCAATGCAGCAGAAGAATACATGAAGGCACAATAAGAAACATCATGATTGATAATCATGTTTATGGCTGACAATGTGTATTGCTGATTTAATTTATTTCACTTATTCATTAATTTCTATCTAATCCAAAACAGCCAAGCTGTAAAAAAAGAGTGCGGCCCTGAGAAAGGCTATGGTGAAAAAAGATGTGATATCCAAGGTGGCGGCCAAGAAATGGCTGTGATGGTAAGTTAATGGTAAAAATTTTAATAACGACAATTCAGGTGAATTTTGTGCCAAGATGAAGCAGCACCAAATTCACCTGAATTGTTGTTATTAAAATTTTTACCATTAACCTACCATCACAGCCATTTCTTGGCCGCCAACTTGGATTTCACATCTTTTTTCACCATAGCCTTTCTCAGGGCCGCACTCTTTTTTTACAGCTTGGCTGTTTTGGATTAGATTTCACTTCTTTTTGTATTTGTATACCCCAAAGCCGGCCTATGGCTGGCTTTAGGGATTTTTAACCTGTCATTTTTTCTTTACTACAGGAAGAAGAAAAGATGAAGCAGGATGATTTCTTTGTAGCTGACCTCTCTGCAAGGTGATCCTTCTAGCTGATCTCTCTACCGGATGACTTGTTTGTAGCTGAACTCTCTACAGGGTGATTTGTTTGTAGCTAAACTCTCTACAAGGTAACTTCTTCTAGCTGATCTTTCTACAGGGTAATTTGTTTGTAGCTGAATTCTCTACAGGGTGATTTGTTTGCAGCTAAACTGCTGAACTCTCTACAATGTAACTTCTTCTAGCTGAACTCTCTAAGGGTGGCTTGTTTCTAGCTGATTTCTCTACAGGGTGACTTGTTTCTAGCTGAACTTTCTACAGGGTGATTTATTTGTAGCTGAATTCTCTACAAGGTAACTTTTTCTAGCTGATCTTTCTACAGGGTGATTTGTTTGTAGCTGAATTCTCTACAGGGCAATTTGTTTGCTGCTGAACTCTCTACATGGTAGTTTCTTTGTAGCTGAACTCTCTACAATGTAACTTCTTCTAGCTGAACTCTCTACAGGGTAACTTGTTTCTAGCTGAACTCTCTACAGGGTGATTTGTTTGTAGCTGAATTCTCTACAGGGAAATTTGTTTGCAGCTGAACTCTCTACATGGTAGTTTCTTTGTAGCTGAACTCTCTGCAATGTAATTTCTTCTAGCTGATCTCTCTACAGGGAAATTTGTTTGCAGCTGAACTCTGTACATGGTAGTTTCTTTGTAGCTGAACTCTCTACAATGTAACTTCTTCTAGCTGAACTCCCTACATGGTGACTTGTTTCTAGCTGATCTCTCTACAGGGTGACTTGTTTCTAGCTGAACTCTCTACAGGGTGATTTGTTTGTAGCTGAACTCTCTACAAGGTAACTTCTTCTTTCTACAGGGTGATTTGTTTGTAGCTGAATTCTCTACAGGGCGATTTGTTTGCAGCTGAACTCTCTACATGGTAGTTTCTTTGTAGCTGAACTCTCTACAATGTAACTTCTTTTTGCTGAACTCTCTACAGGATGACTTGTTTCTAGCTGATCTCTGTACAGGGTGACTTGTTCCTAGCTGAACTGTCTACAGGTGATTTGTTTGCAGCTGAACTCTCTTACATGGTGGTTTCTTTGTAGCTGAACTTTCTACAATGTAACTTCTTCTAGCTGAACTCTCTACAGGATGACTTGTTTCTAGCTGATCTCTCTACAGGGTGATCTTTTCGTAGCTGAAGTCTGTACAGAGTGGTTTGTTTGCAACTGAACTCTCTTATATGGTGGTTTCTTTGTAGCCGAACTCTCTACAAAGTGACTTCTTCTAGCTGATCTATCTACAGGATGACTTGTTTCTAACTGAACTCTTTACAGTGTGATCTGTTCATAGCGTGAACTTTCTACTGGGTGATTTGTTTGCAGCTAAACTCTTTGCATGATTGTTTCTTTGTAACTGAACTCTCTACAAGGTAACTTCTTCTAGCTGATCTCTCTACAGGATGACTTGTTTCTAACTGAACTCTCTACAGTGTGATCTGTTCATAGCGGAACTTTCTACTGGGTGATTTGTTTGTAGCTAAACTCTTTGCATGATTGTTTCTTTGTAACTGAACTCTCTACAATGTGACTTCTTCTAGCTGATCTCTCTACAGGATGACTTGTTTCTAACTGAACTCTCTATAGTGGATCTGTTCATAGCGGAACTTTCTACTGGGTGATTTGTTTGCAGCTAAACTCTTTGCATGATTGTTTCTTTGTAACTGAACTCTCTACAAGGTAACGTTTTCTAGCTGATCTCTCTACAGGGCAATTTGTTTGTAGCTGAATTCTCTACAGGGTGATTTATTTGAGCTGAACTCTCTACATGATGGCTTCTTTGTAGATGAACTCTCTATTAGGTACCTTCTTATAGCTGATCTGACTACAGGGTGACTTGTTTGTAGATGAATTCCTTACAGAATAACTTGCAATGTAATATAACTGAGTAAATTATACATACAACTGAATGCTTTATTAGGGTGACTGTTCTATTAGAGTATCTCGATCTCGCATTTGCTGCACGTAGTTGCCTTTCGAATCATAACTCAGTGGTTTGTAATCGGATTCTTCTGTACTACTGCAAGAATTTTCTATGATGATTATTCCAGCTACATACAGATTTTCAGCTCGTTGCTCTAAGCGGTTTGTCTGGTAGACACGAAAACTAATAATTTTTTTATTCATAAAAATCGATCGCATACTTTTGACACAGGTTGGGTTTTGTGTCATATCTCCATGGTCTTTATCTCGATTCCTTTCAAACCACACAAAGGCACTCCTACGATGGTTGCTCCATCTACATATCAATTTTCAACTGATTCCTCCAAGGGGTTTACCCTGTAGGCGTGACAGACCTTCGACCTTATTGTACGCAAATAATCGGTCATAACTCCGTGCATGTTCATCGGATTCCTACCAAAGTTGGTACGGAGATCCGCCTTAATGAGCCCTTTAAGTGTGCCAAACTTCAGCTCAATCCGAGCACGCATTCGTGTTTTATGGCGAATTTTGCGAAGTGTGCGAAATGAAGAAGATGAAGAAGAAAAAAAACAAAGAAATTAAAACGAAATTTTGTTCGCTCGTATCTCGGAAATGGCTGGAGCGATTTTCGTCAAATTTGGTATGTAGACTCCCCTAATTGGGCGGCACGTCTCTAGCAAATTTGGTTCCAATCGGATAAGGGATCACAGAGCTACATAGGTGTGAAAATTGCGTTTTCTCTCTTCCTGTTAATATACTCACGGTGTGGCGCGCCGGCTTCTTGGGCCGCACGACACACTATCGTGTGTCTTGATATAGCCCCTTAAGGTTACGGTATAGTCATGGGCAATCATTCAAAATTTTGAATGCCTATCGATTCTTTTTGAGAAGACCATAAAACCAGTCTAGCAGCGTGAAAAGTTTCAAATGAAGGTGAAGCCCTTCATATTTAATGTTTTTATGTAGCTACAGTGTAGTTTGAGGCAGGTGGAACACTACAATTGTTGTAGTAACACAAGTAAGCCAGCCCATACGCATCGCTCAGTTCCAGCTGTCACTACCATGTTTTTCCGCCGCCAAATACAGCAAAAGCTGTAGGTTGTATTGGCATTTCTAGGGCATAGTGATACTGTATATTAAATTTGTTAGGTCCTGTGGAAGCGTTTTTGGCGTGTTTCTCCCCAGTGACTCGGATACAAGCCTTCAAAGAGCTTGTTTCACCTAAAAAAACTATTAAAAGTTCAATAAAACGTCTATACTACCAGTAACTTAAAAAATCGCTTCCACAGGACCTAGATATTTTAGTTGTTTAGCCACTTGTGTTGAAATTCTAAGGATTCAGTAATCTGTTGGTCAGGTTTTTGGTGGCGCGTTTTTATGAAACATTGCTCTATTGTAGACCATACACCCAAGAACAGTCGTTGTTTTGTAGTAAAAACAAACAAGCACAATTTGTTGTATTGCTAACACAATACAGTTGTTGAAATTATTTATCCCTGCTTGGTTTAAAGCAGGTTTGGTAATTTGTTCCGCCCACGCATTTTAAACTATTCCGTAACCAAGAACCTTGAACAAGGCTAATGAAAGCCCGGTATGTAGAAACTAGACAAAACAACTACTTACATACACAAGTATGGTAGCAACGTGATCAAGAAGACTTCATTTGTAAACCCATATGGTTAATCTTGATTATGACTACTATGAATAGTAGTTATAGTACTTTGTCAATGACTAAAATATAAGTTGAAACAGCTTAGATTTCAAAATGCTATACTTCATACGTAGATAATACAAGTATATTTTATTAATATTTCAGTGCTACTAAATCACAATGATTATGTTTTTCCTTAGTTTCTATGCTATATCCATTGAGTCCAAATAGAGATCTCTGTGTGCTTAAAATGCTGGCTTGGTTGACTCTTGTTTCTTTACTTTTTGCAGCAATTTCTATTCTCATGTTTTAATTTATTTCTAAAATTATTTTCTACACTATTATTCTATAAAGTCAATCATACTCAGATATATTTCCATGTCCATGTAGGAACTCACATCACACATGTACTATAATACTAATACTCACTTTGTTCACACAATTCACATCGGCTCCTTTTAATAATAATAGTTCTGTTACTTGTGTGTGACCTTTCTCTGCTGCTTGGTGTAATGGAGTGTCACCTGACTGTTATACAATAATGATGACACAATCAGAATTAAGACAAAATTGCACGCATGTACAATGAAGCATACATTCTTTTATGTACAGAAGGCCTACACTTTTTACACTGCACTTTGTACAAATGTCCACCTGTCTATCCGTCACTCACTATAAGGTATGTCCACACAATTCTGACGTAAAATGTAAAATGTGTGTTACAACTACTGTAAATTACCATGTACTACGTATATCTACCCATTAGGACACCATTAAAGACTGCAACTAATTATCTTACTAAATGTCCAGAAGAGAAGGAAAGATTATTTGCCTGATAATGTTCAGGTGAAATTACTGATATGCATTGATGCAATTATGCATCTATATAAGTATAAAGTTTCACGTTGCTCATGCAGACTTCCTTTCTTCTGATTACAGGATTAGAATAGTTGCAAATACCCTTAATTTCACAAATAGTTACCGATTCCCATCAGGGCTGAAATGATCATGGTTTTTTAGTATTCGGGTACTCTCTAGAGTTAACGATTGTGTACTCACAAATACTAGTTGCATGTAGTTATACCCCTTTGACATGTTTTGTACCAACCTTTAACAGTTTACAGCTTTTCAAGTGACAATGATACACATGTGCACTGTATTAAAGTACTGATATTACCGTCCCTAAACAATAATTATTCCAATCAAATTCTGCAGCCTTCTTTGTGTCACTCCCTGATGACAAATACATCATGTGATGTGATCTTAACAAGTACTCTAGCACTGATTTTACTATTCAAGTGCCAAATCCCCCACAAGTACTCATCAAGTATTAGTATTGATTTCAGCCCTAATTCCCACTATCCAATTGTTTTAGTGGAGTTACATGTACAACCTCCTGTATGGTTTCTACATGTGTCAAGGACTGCTGTAGTAATGCATAAACAACCAGTGTAACAAATCACCCAATCCAATGCAGCAGAAGAATACATGCAGGCACAATAAGAAACCTCATGATTGATAGTCATGTGTATGGCTGACAATGTGCAGTGCATTGCTGATTTAATTTATTTCAATTATTCATTAATTCCTATATAGCCCCTTAAGAACCTTGAGCAAGGCTAATGAAAGCCTGGTAGGTAGAAACTGGACAAAACAACTACTTACATACACAAGTATGGTGACAACTTGATCAAGAAGACTTCGTTTGCAAGCCCAAATGGTTAATCTTGGTTATGACTACTATAAATAGTAGTTATAGTACTTTGTCAATGACTAAAAGATAAGCTTAAATAGCTAAGATTTCAAAATGTAATAAAAGGATATTAATTTTTATTAATATGTCAGTGCTACTAAATCACAATGATTATGTTTTTTCTTAGTTTCTATGCTATACCCATTGAGTCCAAATAGAGATCTCTTTGTGCTTAACATACCATCTTGGTGTTGACTCTTGTTTCTTTTCTTTTTGCAGCAATTTCTATTCTCATGTTTCAATTTCTAAAATTATTTTCTACACTATCATACAGTATACGATAGTAACTGTATAGTAGGGACCACAAAGCAGTAGGTGTGGCCCACGAAATAAATCACCCACAAACCAGCCTCAATATTCCCTGACGACGACGAGGCAGTATTAGTGAGGTAAAACTAAGCCCAAACAAGTTTTCAGATCAACCCAAAACGCTTTCAGCAAGTTGCTACGGAATTTTAAAAAAAACTTTATTCCACGAAATCATACAGTACGATAGTAGCTGTATAGTAGGGACCACAAAGGAGTAGGCGTGGCCCACAAAATAAAATCACTCAAAAACCAGCCTCAATTTTCCCTGACGTCGATGAGGCAGTATTGGTGAGGTAAAACTGATCCAAACAAGCTTTCAGATCAACCCAAAATGCTTTCAACAAGTTGCTAGGGAATTTTAAATTTTTTTTATTCGACAGAATTTTCTACTGACTGAGTAAGTAAGTAAGTAAGTAAGTAACTGACTGATGCCTTCAGACAAGTGTAACTCGATAACGGCTAAAGCTACGGGCTTGATTTTTTCACTGTTTGACATTGATTCAGCCCGACAGGTGCCTTTTGGCATACCGCAGCACGTACAATGCATTCTCATGGACTTACCAGTGTCCTCCTTTGTGTCCCTTTCATCTTTACTGACAGGGAAAGGTGTCGATTTGGTGCAAGCACGTGATGGCTTCCCTTTGAAACGGAAATCGTCCTTATTTTTCATTAGGCACTGGCCGATTATGCCAGCATAATTTAAAGCATAATAGGTGACCAAAAGCATCAAGCATAATGCCAGCATAATAGGGACGATGTTTGAAAAATTAATTAAATGCGCAATACGCACATCTGAAAGAAAGCAAATATTCCCTGCCAATAGTATTATTAGTGCATTTCATATTTAATAACACGTAATATAACTTATTAAACCGTTTCTTTGTTGGTTATTCACACTGCAGAAATAAGATCGAGATACTCTAATCTAATCAAAAACAGCTAAGCTGTAAAAAAGGTGCAGCCCCAAAAAGGCCATGGTGAAAAAAGATGTAAAATCCAAGGTGGCGGCCAAGAAATGGCTGTGATGGTAGGTTAATGGTAAAAATTTTAATAACGACAATTCAGGTGAATTTGGTCTTGGCACAAAATTCACCTGAATTGTCGTTATTAAAATTTTTACCATTAACCTACCATCACAGCCATTTCTTGGCCGCCACCTTGGATTTCACATCTTTTTTCACCATGGCATTTTTGGGGCCGCACCTTTTTTTACAGCTTAGCTGTTTTTGATTAGATTTCACTTCTTTTTGTGTTTGTATGGCCGGATTTGAGGATTTTATTTTCTTTACCACAGGAAGAAGAAAAGATGAAGTAGATGTTAAATACTTTAAATATTTTATCAGTAAATGTACAAATTATATATATATATATATATATATATCTAATCCAAAACAGCCAAGCTGTAAAAAAAGTGTGCGGCCCTCAGAAAGGCTATGGTGAAAAAAGATGTGAAATCCAAGGTGGCGGCCAAGAAATGGCTGTGATGGTAGGTTAATGGTAAAAATTTTAATAACAACAATTCAGGTGAATTTGGTGCCGCTTGGTCTTGGCACAAAATTCACCTGAGTTGTCGTTATTAAAATTTTTACCATTAACCTACCATCACAGCCATTTCTTGGCTGCCACCTTGGATTTCACATCTTTTTTCACCATAGCCTTTCTGAGGGCCACACACTTTTTTTACAGCTTGGCTGTTTTGGATTAGATTTCATTTCTTTTTGCATTTGTATACCCCAAGGCCAGCTTTGGGACTTTTTTAACCTAAGAAAAGATGAAGTAGATGTACTTTAAATATTTTATCAGTAAATGTACAAATTATATATACTGTATAATACATATGTGACCGGATTTGCGAAAAGGGGTCTTCCACACACATCCAATTTGCCAACTTTGACAATTGATAACTTCAGATTGGAAAGAGCTATTGCCTTGAAGTTTGGACAGTGGTGAGCACCACTATAGCTGAATAAGTGGTGACATTTTCAGGTTAATATGTTACTTGAACACTGAGGTATGGTCTCCAACGTTTACGGAATTGGATGTGTGTGGAAGACCCCTTTTCGCAAATCCGGTCACATAATATTATATTGATTACAGAAATCTCCATGGTAGTTTCTTTGTAACTGAACACTCTACAAGGTGACTTCTTCTAATTGCTCTCTCTACAGGATGAATTGTTTGTAGCTGAATGATCTACAAGGTAACTTCTTCTAGCTGATCTCTCTACAGGGTGATGTGTTTGTAGCTGAATTCTGTATAGGTGATTTGTTTGCAGCTGAGCTCTTTACAGAATGGTTTCTTTGTAGCTGAACTCTCTAAAAGGTAACTTCTTCTAACTGATCTTTCTACAGGGCAATTTGTTTCTGGCAGAATTTTCTAAAGGGTGATTTCTTTGCAGCTCAATTCTCTACATGGTGGTTTCTTTGTAGCTGAACTCTCTACAAGGTAATTTCTTCTAGCTGATCTCTCTACAGGGAGATTTGTTTGTAGCTGAACTATCTACAAGGTAACTTCTTATAGCTGATCTCCCTACAGGGTGATTTGTTCGTAGTTGAATTCTGTACAGGTGATTTGTTTGCAGCTGAGCTCTTTACAAAATGGTTTCTTTGTAGCTGAACTTTCTCCAAGGTAACTTCTTCTAACTGATCTTTCTACAGGGTGATTTGTTTGTAGCTGATCTTTCTACAAGGTAATTTCTTCTAGCTGATCTCTCTACGGGGTGATTTGTTTGTAGCTGAATTCTGTACAAGTGATTTGTTTGCAGCTGAGCTCTTTACAGAATGGTTTCTTTGTAGCTGAACTCTCTACAGGGTGATCTGTTTGTAGCTGAAATCCCTACAAGGTAACTTCTTCTAGCTGATCTTTCTACAGGGCAATTTGTTTGTAGCTGAGTTCTCTACAGGGTGTTTGTTTGCAGCTGAATTCTCTACATGGTGGTTTCTTTATAGCTGAACTCTCTACAAGGTGACTTCTTCTAGCTGATCTCTCTACAGGGTGATTTGTTTGTAGCTGAACTCTCTACAGGTGATTTGTTTGTAGCTGAACTCTCTACAAGGCGATACTTCTAGGTGATCTCTCTACAGGATTCCTTGTTTCTAACTGAACTCTCAACAGGGTGATCTGTTCATAGCTGAACTTTCTACTGGGTGATTTGTTTGCAGCTGAACTCTCTAAATGGTGGTTTCTTTGTAGCTGAACTCTCTACAACGTGACTTCTTCTAGCTGAACTCTCTACAAGGTGACTTGTTTCTAGCTGATCTCTCTACAGGGTGACTTGTTTCTAGCTGAACTCTCCACAGGTGATTTGTTTGTAGCTGAACTCTCTACATGGTGGTTTCGTTGTAGCTGAACTCTCTACAAGGTAACTTCTTCTAGCTGATCTTTTTACACTGCATATTTGTTTGTAGCTGAGTTCTCTACAGGGTGATTTGTTTGCAGCTGAACTCTCTACATAGGAGTTTCATTGTAGCTGAACTCTCTACAATGTGACTTCTTCTAGCTGAACTCTCTACAGGGTGACTTGTTTATAGCTGAACTCTCTATAGGTGATTTGTTTGCAGCTGAACTCTCTACATGGTGGTTTCTTTGTAGCTGAACTCTCTACAAGGTAACTTCTTCTAGCCGATCTTTCTACAAGGTGATTGAGTTTTTTGCAGCTGAACTCTTTACATGGTGGTTGCTTTGTAGCTGAACTCTCTAAAAGGTGACTTCTTCTAGCTGAACTCTCTACAGGATGATTTGTTTGCAGCTGAACTCTCTACGTGGTAGTTTCTTTGTAGCTGAACTCTCTACAATGTGACTTCTTCTAGCTGAACTCTCTACAGGGTGACTTGTTTTTAGCTGATCTCTCTACAGGGTGACTTGTTTCTAGCTGAACTCTCTACAGGTGATTTTTTTTGCAGCTGAACTCTCTACATGGTGGTTTCTTTGTAGCTGAACTCTCTACAAGGTAACTTCTTCTATCTGATCTTTCTACAGGGTGATTTGTTTGTAGCTGAATTCTCTACAGGGTGATTTATTTGCAGCTTAACTCTCTACAAGGTGACTTCTTCTAGCTGAACTCTCAACAGAGTGATTGATTTTTTTTGCAACTAAACTCTCTACATGGTGGTTTCTTTGTAACTGAACTCTCTACAGGGTGATTTGTTTGTAGCTGAACTCTCTACAGGGTGATTTGTTTGTAGCTGAACTCTACATGGTAGTTTCTTTGTAGTTCTACAATGTGACTTCTTCTAGCTGAACTCTCTACAAGGTGACTTGTTTCTAGCTGATCTCTCTACAGGGTGACTTGTTTCTAGCTGAACTCTCTACAGGTGATTTGTTTGCAGCTGAACTCTCTACATGGTTTATTTCTTTGTAACTGAACTCCCTGCAAGGTGACTTCTTCTAGCTGATCTCTCTACAGGGAGATTTGTTTGTAGCTTAACTCTCTACAGGTGATTTGTTTGCAGCTGAACTCTCTACATGATGGTTTCTTTGTAGCTGAACTCTCTACAAGGTAATTTCTTCTAGCTGATCTCTCTACAGGCCGATTTGTTTGTAGCTGAACTCTCTACATGATAGTTTCTTTGTAGCTGAACTCTCTACAAGGTGATTTCTTCTATAGCTGATCTTTCTACAGGGTGATTTGTTTGTACCTGAACTATCTACATGATGGTTTCTTTGTAGCTGAACTCTCTACAAGGTAACTTCTTCTAGCTGATCTCTCTACAGGACAATTTGTTTGTACCTGAACTCTCACATGATTGCTTCTTTGAAGCTGAACTCTCTACAAGGTGATTTCTTCTAGCTGATCTTTCTACAGGGTGATTTGTTTGTAGCAGAACTCTCTACAAGGAAACTTCTTCTAGCTGATCTCTCTACAGGGAGATTTGTTTGTAGCTGAACTCTCTATACATGATTTGTTTGCGGCTGAATTCTCTACATGATGGTTTCTTTGTAGCTGAACTCTCTACAAGGTAACTTCTTCTAGATGATCTCTTTACAGGGTGAATTGTTTGTAGCTGAACGATCTACAAGGTAACTTCTTCTAACTGATCTCTCTACAGGGTGATTTGTCTGTAGCTGAACTCTCTACAAGGAAACCTTTTTAACTGAGCTCTGTACAGGGTGAATTGTTTGTAGCTGAACTATCTACAAGGTAACTTCTTCTAGCTGATCTCTCTACAGGATGATTTGTTTGTAGCTGAACTATCTACAAGGTAACTTCTTCTAGCTGATCTCTCTACAGGGTGATTTGTTTGTAGCTGAATTCTGTATAGGTGATTTGTTTGCAGCTGAGCTCTTTACAGAATGGTTTCTTTGTAGCTGAACTCTCTACAAGGTAACTTCTTCTAGCTGATGTATCTACAGGGTCACTAGTTTGTAGCTGAATTCTCTACATGGTGGTTTCTTTGTAACTGAACTATCTATAAGGTGACATCTTCTAGCTGATCTTTGAACAGGGTGATTTGTTTGTAACTGAACTCTCTACAAGAAAACTTCTTCTAACTGATGTCTGAACAGGGTGAATTGTTTGTAGCTGAACTCTCTACAGGGTGATTTGTTTGTAGCTGATCTCTATACAGGTTACTTATTTCTAACTGATCTCTTGAATTCTGTTCAGGGTGACTGCTCTATTAGGATGACTGCTCTATTAGAGTATCTCGATCTCGCACTTGCTACACCAAGTTGGATTTCGTGTTATAACTCCGTGGCTTTAAGTCTGATTTTTCTACACCATTGAAGAGCCTTTCTAAGATGATAACTCCATCTGTACAGCGATTTTCAAAGCATTACCCCAAGTGGTTTATCTGGTAGGCTTGGCAAGCATAATAATAATAATAATAATAATAAAAATTAGCTAATCTCGATTGCGTAATTGTTACACACTGTTGATTTTTTCGCTGTATCTTCCTGGTTTTTAGCTCAATTTCTTTCAAACCACAAAAGGTTTGAGGTTCAATAGTTAACTTATTCACCCACCGATTTTCAGCTTCTTCCCATACGCGGTTTACCCTGTAGGCGTGACAACATATTGGTGTTATTTTTTGTGCATAATCGCTCATAACTCTTTGCCTGTTTATGGTATTCCAGCCAAAGTTGGTACAGAGATGCGCCTTTATACCCCCCTTCTGTGTGCCAAATTTCAAGGCAATCGGATAACGCGTTCGCGTTTTATAGCAGTTTTTGTAAGTGTGCGAAAAGAGGAAGAAAAATAAGAAGAAAAAAAACGAAGAAACTAAGCCAATTTTTGAAGTCGCATATCTCAGGAATGCTTGAAGCGATTTCGCTCAAATTTGGAATGTGGAGTACTGAAGTTGGAGGGAATGTACACAGCAAAATTTGTCTTGTTTCATCAAGGCAGCACAGAGCTACGGAGGTGCGAAAATTGCGTTTTCTTTCTTCCTGTCAATATACTCACGGGGTTGCGCGCCGGCTTCTTGGGCCGCACGACACACTACCGTGTGTCTTGATATATATATAATACAAATATTTATTACAGAACACTCTACACGGTGGTTTCTTTATAACTGAACACTCTACAAAGTGACTTCTTGTAGCTGATATTTCTACAGGGCGATTTGTTTGTAGCTGAACTCTCTACAAGATGGTTTCTTTGCAGCTGAACTCTCTACATGGTGGTTTCTTTGCAACTGAACTCTCTACAACATGGCTTCTTTGCAGCTGAACTCTCTACAAGGTAACTTCTTCTAGCTGATGTCTCTACAGGGTCACTTGTTTGTATTTGAACTCTCTACATGATGGTTTCTTTGTAGCTGAACTCTCTACAAGGTAACTTCTTCTAGCTGATGTCTCTACAGGGTCAATAATTTGTAGCTGAACTCTCTACATGGTGGTTTCTTTGTAACTGAACTCTCTACAAGGTGATTTCTTCTAGCTGATCTTTCTACAAGGTGATTTGTTTATAGTTGAACTCTCTACATGATGGTTTCTTTGCAGCTGAACTCTCTGCAAGGTAACTTCTTTAGTTGATCTCTGCACAAGGTGAATTGTTTGTAGCTGAGCTCTCTACAAGTGACCTCTTCTAGCTGATCTCTCTGCAGCGTGATTTGTTTGTAGCTGAGCTCTCTACAAGTGACCTCTTCTAGCTGATCTCTACACAGTGATTTGTTTGTAGCTCAACTCTCTACAGGTGATTTGTTTGTAGCTGAACTCTCTACATGGTGGTTTCTTTGTAACTGAACTCTCTACAAGGTGACTTCTTCTAGCTGATCTTTCTACAGGGTGATTTGTTTGTAGCTGAACTCTCTACAAGGTAACTTCTTATAGCTGATCTCTATACAGAGTAATTTGTTTGTAGCTGAACTCTCTACATGATGGTTTCTTTGTAGCTGAATTCTCTAAAAAGTAACTTCTTCTAGCTGATCTTTCTACAAGGCGATTTGTTAGCAGCTGAATTCTCCACAAGGTAATTTGGTTGCAACTGAACTCTCTACATGGTGATTTCTTGTAGCTGAAATTTCTACAAGGTGACTTCTTCTAGCTGAACTCTCTACAGAGTGATCTTTTCGTAGCTGAAACTCTCTACAGGGTGATTTGTTTGCAGCTGAACTCTATACATGATGGATTCTTTGTAGCTGAACTCTCTACAAGGTGACTTCTTCTTGCTGAACTCTCTACAGGGTGAATTGTTTGTAGCTGATCTCTCTACATGATAGTTTCTTTGTAGTTGAACTCTCTACATGCTGGTTTCTTTGTAGCTGAGCTCTCTACAAAGTAACTTCTTCTAGCTGATGTCTCTACAGGGTCAATAGTTTGTAGCTGAACTCTCTACATGGTGGTTTCTTTGTAACTGAACTCTCTACAAGGTGACTTCTTCTAGCTGATCTTTCTACAAGATGATTTGTTTATAGTTGAACTCTCTACATGATGGTTTCTTTGCAGCTGAACTCTCTGCAAGGTAACTTCTTTAGTTGATCTCTGCACAGGGTGAATTGTTTGTAGCTGAGCTCTCTACAAGTGACCTCTTCTAGCTGATCTCTCTACAGAGTGATTTGTTTGTAGCTGAACTCTCTACGGGTGATTTGTTTGTAGCTGAACTCTCTACATGGTAGTTTTTTTGTAATTGAACTCTCTACAAGGTGACTTCTTCTAGCTGATCTTTCTACAGGGTGATTTGTTTGTAGCTGAACTTTCTACAAAGAACTTCTTCAAACTGATCTCTGTACATGGTGAATTGTTTGTAGCTGAACTCTTACAAGGTAACTTCTTCTAGCTGATCTCTATACAGAGTGACTTGTTTGTAGCTGAACTCTCTACATGATAGTTTCTTTGTAGCTGAATTCTATAAAAAGTAACTTCTTCTAGCCGATCTTTCTACAGGGCGATTTGTTTGCAGCTGAATTCTCCACAAGGTAATTTGGTTGCAACTGAACTCTCTACATGGTGATTTCTTGTAGCTGAACTATCTACAGAGTGATCTTTTCGTAGCTGAAACTCTCAACAGGGTGATTTGTTTGCAGCTGAACTCTCAACATGATGGATTCTTTGTAGCTGAACTCTCTGCAAAGTAACTTCTTTAGCTGATCTCTGCACAGGGTGAATTGTTTGCAGCTGAGCTCTCTACAAGTGACCTCTTCTAGCAGATTTCTCTACAGAGTGATTTGTTTGTAGCTGAGTTCTCTACAAGTGACCTCTTCTAGCTCATCTCTCTACAGAGTGATTTGTTTGTAGCTGAACTCTCTACAGGTGATTTGTTTGTAGCTGAACTCTCTACATGGTGGTTTCTTTGTAACTGAACTCTCTACAAGGTGACTTCTTCTAGCTGATCTTTCTACACCGTGAGTATATTTGTAACTGGATCTACGAAAACCGTTCTTATCGCCCAAGACAGGAAGTTTGATTTTTTCACACAAACAAAAAGCTTAATGAATGCACTATCAAGTTTCACTGCCACAGTCGACCAGAGTAAAGTGGTCTGCTTTTGCTGGCTGCTTTTTAAGAGAACAGTGGCGAGCTGTACGAGTAGCCTGGGGTCTTGATGGAGCCCTGGCCAACCAGGAGATGGCTGTGTGTGGCTGTACAGCTCTGTGGTGTTGGACAATGACCTGTGCTGTAAATTTGCTTTCATTTTAGCCAGTTATGAGCCTTGAATAGCCTATAACTCGGCCTAATTCATCACAGCACGTTTCTTTTCAATTTTTGAACACTGTCTTTCCCACCTTCCAGGGCCCCTGCCTCCCACCCTTCTGGAGTTCGCCTGATACAGACAACCTCGGTATAAAAACTATCTAAAATGGCGGGAAACTTAGCTGTTGAATACTTCTTCAGTGGATGATCAGGAAGGTAAGAAATTGTTGTGAAACATGCTAAATTTGGTATGTGTAGATACCACCACTGGCTAGCTACAATACACTGAATATTTAAAACCGACATTTCTCGATACTTTCAAATGGGCGATAAGACTGGTTTTCCCAGAGGCAGTCACATTTACAGGAAGAAAGAAAATGTCATTTTCACACCTTTGTATCTCGGTGATCCCTTATTCGATTGAAATCAAGTTTCCTACAGAGTTTCCCGCCAGCCAGGGGAGTCTACATTCCAAATTGGATGTAAATCACTCCAGCCATTTCCGAGACACGAGCTGCCAAAATTTCGTTTTTTTTCTTGTTTTTTTTCTTTCTTCGTGTTTTCGCACACTTGCAAAAATTGCTATAAAACGCAAACGCGTGCTCCGATCGCCTTGAAAGTTGGCACACAGAAAGGGAGCCCAAAGGCAAATCCTAGTAACACATTTGGTGCAAATCTGATGAATGGTACAGGAGTTATGACCGATTATTTGCGTATAACAAGTTCGATTTGTTGTCACTCCTACAGGGTAAACCGCTTCATAGAATGAGTTGAAAATTGGTATGTAGATGGAGTAACCATCGTAGGAGTGCCTTTTGGTGGCTTTAAAGGAATCGAGATAAAGACCACAGAGATATGACACAAAATCCAACCTGTGTCACAATTACGCGATCAATTTTTATGAATGAAAAAGTATTACTTTTTACGCCTACTAGGCAAACCGCTTAGAGCAATGAGCTGAAAATCGGTGTATAGCTGCAATAATCTTCATAGAAAGTCCTTGCAGTAGTATAGAAGAATTGGATTACAAACCACTGAGTTATGATTCGAAAGCCAACTCCGTGTGGCAAATGTGAGATAGAGATACTGTAATAGAACAGTCACCCTAATAGAGCATTCAGCTGATTTATTTACTCCATTATAGAATTCTATTACATTGCAAGTTATTCTGTAGGGAGTTCAGCTGCAAACAGTTAATCTTATAGACAGTTTAGCAAGAAGCAAGTCACCTTGTGTAGAGTTAAGCTACAAATATATCACTCTAGAGATTCAGAACACTACAAGTCACACCGAAGAGAGTTCAGCTATAAACAAGTCATGCACCCTGTAAAGAGTTCACCTACAATTAAGTCACTCTCTAGAGAATTCAGCTACACACAAGTCACTGTGGAGAGAGTTCAGCTACAAACAAATTACCCTGTAGAGAGATCAGCTACAAACATAACACTTTGCAGAGAGTTCAGCTACAAACAAATCAACCTTTAGAGCGATCAACAACAAACAAATCATCTTGTAGAGAGATCAGCTAAAAACAAATCAACCTGCAGAGAGATCAGCTACAAACAAATCACCTTATAGAGAGTTCAGCTACAAACAAATTATCCTGTACAGAGATCAGCTACAAACACATCAACCTGCAGAGAGATCAGGTACACACATTTCAACTTGTAGAGAGATCAGCTACAAACAAATCACCCTGTAGAGGGATCAGATAGAAACTAGACACAATGTAAGGAGTTCAGCTACAAGTAAATCACCCTGTAGAGAGTTCAGCTAAAACAAATCAACCTGCAGAGAGATCAGTTACAAACAAATCACCTTATAGACAGTTCAGCTACAAACAAATTACCCTGTAGAGAGATCGGCTATAAACAAATCACCCTATAGAGAGTTCAGCTACAAACAAATCAACCTGCAGAGAGATCAGCTACAAAAAATCACCTTATAGAGAGTTCAGCTACGAACAAATTACCCTGTAGAGAGATCGGCTACAAACACATCAATCTGCAGAGAGATCAGCTACACACAAATCAACTTTTAGAGAGATCAGCTACAAACAAATCACCCTGTAGAGAGATCAGATAGAAACTAGACACAATGAAAGGAGTTCAACTACAAGCAAATCATTCTGTAGAGCAATCAGCTAGAAACCAATCACCCTGAAGAGAGGTCAGCTACAAACAAATCACCCTGTAGAGAGATCAGCTACAAACAAATCACCCTGATGAGAGGTCAGCTACAAACAAATCAACCTGTAGAGAGATAAGCTAGAAACAAATCACCCTGTAGAGAGTTCAGCTACAAACAAATCACCTTGTAGAGAGATCGGCTACAAACAAATCACCCTGTAGAGAGATCAACTAGTAGCTAGAAACTATACACAATGTAAGGGGTTCAGCTACAAGCAAATCACCCTTTAGTGAGTTCAGCTACAAACAAATCATCCTGCAGTGAGATCACCTACAAAAAAAGCACCTTGTACAGACTTCAACAAATTACCCTGTAGAGAAATCAGCTAGAAGAATTCATCTTGTAGAGAGTTCAGCAACAAAGAAACCACCCTGTAGAGAGTTCAGCTGCAAACAAATCAGCCTGTAGAAAATTCAGTTACAAACAAATTGCCCAGTAGAAAGATCAGCTAGAAGAAGTTACCTTGTAAAGAGTTCAGCTACAAAGAAACCATTCTGTAAAGAGTTCAGCTGCAAACAAACCACCTGTACAGAATTCAGCTACAAACAAATCACCCTGTAGAGAGATCAGCTAGAAGAAGTTACCTGGTAGACAGCTCAGCTACAAACAATTCACCATGTACAGAAATCAGTTACAAGCAGTTTCCTTGTAGAAAGTTCAGCTACAAACAAATCACCCTGTAGAAAGATCAGCTAGAAGAATTCACCTTGTAGAGATTTCAGCTACAAAGAAACCACCATGTAGAGAGTTCAGCTGCAAACAAGTCACCCTGTAGAAAATTCAGCTACAAACAAATCACCCTGTAGAAAGATCAGCTAGAAGAAGTTACCTTGTAGAGAGTTCAGTTACAAAGAAATCATTCTGTAGATAGATCAGCTAGAAGAACCTACCTTGTAGATAGTTCAGCTACAAACAAATCACCCTGTAGAGAGATCAGCTAGAAGAAGAGTTACCTTGTAGATAATTCTGCTGCAAACAATTCACCCTGTAGAGAGATCAGCTAGAAGAAGTCACCTTGTGCAGTGTTCAGTTACAAAGAAACCACCGTGCAGATAGTTCTGTAATAAATATATGTATTATATATAATATAATTTGTACATTTAATGATAAATTCAGAAATATTTGAAGTATTTAACATCTGCTTCATCTTTTCTTCTTCCTGTGGTAAAGAAAAAAGATAGGTTAAAAAGCTCCAAAGCCGGCCATAGGCCGGTTTTGGGGTATACAAATACAAAAAGAAGTGAAATCTAATCCAATACAGCCAAGTTGTAAAAAAAGTGTGCGGCCCTCAAAAAGGCTATGGTGAAAAAAGATGTGAAATCCAAGGTGGTGGCCAAGAAATGGCTGTGATGGTAGGTAATGGTAAAAATTTTAATAACGACAATTCAGGTGAATTTTGTGCCAAGACCAAGCGGCACCAAATTCACCTGAATTGTCATTATTAATGTTTTTACCATTAACCTACCATCACAGCCATTTCTTGGCCGCCACCTTGGATTTCACATCCTTTTTCACCATAGCCTTTTTGAGGGCCGCACACTTTTTTTACAGCTTGGCTGTTTTGGATTAGATTACTTTAAGGTGACAGTCTACTGTTATTTTATCATGTGTCTTGCACTACTAACTATTAAATTTTAGAAAGCACCCAGTAAGGTTATTTTCTTTCAAACACATCTACAGTTATCTTTCAGCCACCTGGTGTATATGGAAGATGTCAAACTAGAGTATATGGACAATCCCAACATGAGAATGAGTTTGATTTGCCTAATAGTATTTTAGACAACCAGACAGTCAACTGCTATGGGACTTTACAACCATTACTGATGTCAGTATCCATCATAATCATCCAAATATCAGAAGAAATCAAAAGGCTTAGACTGAAGTAGGGATTATAATATCCATTAGTATTTCTGCAGGTAAAATAAATTTTCCTTATTCCTTTACTTTTTTTCTATGATCCCTATATAATTTAACTTAAAATTCCTAATTTTACTTGTGCTTGTATATTTGTAGTATGTATACAAGTTGAGCTATGTCCTGAGAAAACAATTTCCAAGGGAAACACCATTACATCTAACCTAGTGATTAGTGGTAACAGTAAAGGGTCATGTGTGGTTTGGCTCCGTCATAAATCAGGAAAAGGACATACAGACAATGCACTTTATAGCTTCTCATAAGAAATTTATGGTAAATTGATTGGTCATATATGTGTCAGACATTTGAATAAAATACGTTTTTAGAGGAACAAGAAATGGGTCAAATTTCAAGAACTTTTGTAATTTCATCCTTGAGTTATTAAATGTGTTCAACTCAATGCATACATAAAATATTAGTTGTACAGTTTGGTTTTGTGTTCTTCTAATTACGATACACCTTGTTCATGTAAGCTTTCATGCATTAGGCCATTCTTTATTTTGTACAGTTTCAAATGTGAAGTGTTAATATATGTAACTGTTAGTTTTTGTAATGTTCCTTTGTGTTTAGTACAATTTGTTTGCTGAGTTAGTTGCTTTGTTCGGGTTGGTATCAAATCCCAACAGTACAAACGATGATTGCTTGAACCAACAACAGCTCATCCTAAAACACCTTTTCAGCTCCTGTTGCAGGGGAATAGGAAGCAATCTTGGATTGGTCAGGCAACTAAAACTATTACACAGATTGTAGTGGTGTACTACATCTTTAGGTTGCCTTTTATATGGTTTTTGTATAGTGTAGTTCAGCAACTGACTGTTCTATTAGAGTACCTGACTGCTCTATTAGAGTATATCGATCATACTATAGCAAGTATTGGTCCGGCAATTGCCGGGTCTGCCCGACCTACTCTGATGCCCCTGTGTTGCCAAAGAATAAAAGGAGCTAAACATGACATGCTCTAATCAAATCAGCATCTAGACTTGGACAGTGCTATAAAGGATGTGGTTGATGACAATATGCCAAGCCTTAACAGATAGAGAATTCGGTGTGATAATGTTCTCTTTAACTTCATACACAACCCATGATAGCCAGAAGATGCCAGTGTATTCAAGTCACAGAAACAAAATTGGCAGTATGCATGGTCACAATTTAAATCCCAGTATGTTCATTACTAAGTTACCAATTTCCTGGGTTGTTGAATAAGGCATCGTGCAATACAATAAATCCCACTACAATATGTTTAGGATTTCAAAAGATGCCATGCTTATCCTTTCAACCCACATGCTATAGATAGCAATGTGATTATTGTCAACTTTAAGTTTAAGGTTTCTTACACATTAAGTGGTAGATAATTGTGATTAAGGTATGCCAACAGGCTATTGTGTCTGATTATGTTTAGGTGAACTTACTGATATGCATTGATGCAATTATGCATCTATACAAGTATAAAGTTTCACGTTACTAATGCAGAGTTCCTTTCTTCTGATTAGAGGATTAGAATAGTTGCAAATACCCTTAATTTCACAAATAGTTACCAACTCCCACTAGGGCTGAAATTATCATGTTTTTTTAGTATTTGAGTACTCCCTAGAGTTAATGATTGAGTACTCATGAATACCAGCTACATTTAGTCATATCCATTTGACATGTTTTGTACCAACCTTTAACAGTTTACAGATTTTCAATTGACAATAATGGTACACACACTGTATTAAAACTGTATTAAAGTACTGACATTAGTGTCCCTGAAAAAAATTATTATTCCAATCAAATTCTACAGCCCTCTTTGTGTCTCTCCCTGATGACAAATACATCATGTGATGTGATCTTAACAAGTACTCGAGTACCAATTTTACTATTCAAGTGCCAAATCCCCAACAAGTACTCATCAAGTATTAGTATTTATTTCAGCCCTAATTCCCACTATCCAATTGTTTTAGTGGAGTTACATGTACAACCTCCTGTATGGTTTCTACATGTGCCAATGACTGCTGTAGTAATGCATAAACAACCAGTGTAACAAATCACACAATCCAATACAGCAGAAGAATACATGCAGGCACAATAAGAAACATCATGATTGATAATCATATTTTTGGCTGACAATGTGTATTGCTGATTTAATTTATTTCACTTATTTATTAATTTCTATATAGCCCCTTAAGAACCTTGAACAAGGCTAATGAAAGCCCGGTAGGTAGAAACTGGACAAAACAACTACTTACATACACAAGTATGGTGGCAACTTGATCAAGAAGACTTCATTTGTAAACCAAAATGGTTAATCTTGATTATGACTACTATGAATAGTAGTTATAGTACTTTGTCAATGATTAAAATATAAGTTGAAACAACTTAGATTTCAAAATGCTATACTTCATACGTAGATAATACAAGTATATTTGTGACTGGATCTACGAAAACCGTTCTTATCGCCCAAGACAGGAAGTTTGATTTTTTCACACAAACACAAAGCTTAATGAACGCACTATCAAGTTTCACTGCCACAGTCCACCAGAGTAAAGTGGTCTGCTTTTGCTGGCTGCTTTTCTAGAGCACAGTGGCGAGCCGTACGAGTGGTCTGGGGTCTTGATGGAGCCCTGGCCAACCAGGAGATGGCTGTGTGTGGCTGTACAGCTCTGTGGTGTTGGACAATGACCTGTGCTGTAAATTTCCTTTCATTTTAGCCCGTTCTGAGCCCTGAATGGCCTATAACTTGGCCTAATTCATCCCAGCACGTTTCTTTTCAATTTTTGAATACTAGAGCACAGTGGCGAGCCGTACGAGTGGTCTGGGGTCTTGATGGAGCCCTGGCCAACCAGGAGATGGCTGTGTGTGGCTGTACAGCTCTGTGGTGTTGGACAATGACCTGTGCTGTAAATTTCCTTTCATTTTAGCCAGTTCTGAGCCCTGAATGGCCTATAACTTGGCCTAATTCATCCCAGCACGTTTCTTTTCAATTTTTGAATACTAGAGCACAGTGGCGAGCCGTACAAGTGGTCTGGGGTCTTGATGGAGCCCTGGCCAACCAGGAGATGGCTGTGTGTGGCTGTACAGCTCTGTGGTGTTGGACAATGACCTGTGCTGTAAATTTCCTTTCATTTTAGCCAGTTCTGAGCCCTGAATGGCCTATAACTTGGCCTAATTCATCCCAGCACGTTTCTTTTCAATTTTTGAATACTAGAGCACAGTGGCGAGCCGTACGAGTGGTCTGGGGTCTTGATGGAGCCCTGGCCAACCAGGAGATGGCTGTGTGTGGCTGTACAGCTCTGTGGTGTTGGACAATGACCTGTGCTGTAAATTTCCTTTCATTTTAGCCAGTTCTGAGCCCTGAATGGCCTATAACTTGGCCTAATTCATCCCAGCACGTTTCTTTTCAATTTTTGAATACCATCTTGCCCGCCTTCCAGGGCCCCCGCCTCCCACCCTTCTGGAGCTCGTCTGATACAGACAACCTCAGTTTAAAAACTATCTAAAATGGCGGGAACCTTAGCTGTTGACTACTTCTTCAGTGGATGATCAGGAAGGTAAAAAATTGTTGTGAAACGTGTGAAAATTTGGTATGCGTAGCTACCACCATTGGCCAGCTACAACACACAGAATATTTAAAACCGGCGTTTCTCGATACTTTTAAATGGGAGATAAGACCGGTTTTCCCAGAGACAGTCACATTTTATTAATATTTCAGTGCTACTAAATCACAATGATTATGTTTTTCCTTAGTTTCTATGCTATATCCATTGAGTCCAAATAGAGATCTCTGTGTGCTTAAAATGCTGGCTTGGTTGACTCTTGTTTCTTTACCTTTTGCAGCAATTTCTATTCTCATGTTTTAATTTCTAAAATTATTTTCTACACTATTATTCTATAAAGTCAATCATACTCAGATATATTTCCATGTCCATGTAGGAACTCACATCACACATGTACTATAATACTAATACTCACTTTGTTCACACAGTTCACATCAGGTCCTCTTGATAACAATAGTTCCGCTACTTGTGTGTTACCATTCACTACTGCTAGGTGTAATGGAGTGTCACCTGACCCCTATACAATAATGATGACACAATCAGAATTAAGACAAAATTGCACACATGTACAATGAAGCATACATTCTTTTATGTACGGAAGGCCTACACTTTTTATACTGTACTTTGTACAAATGTCCACCTGTCTATCCATCACTCACTATAAGGTAATTGCATGTCCACACAATTCTTACTGTGACAAATCTATACAGTTGAAGTACTTTAACAAGTATCTAAAGGTCTTAAAATGTAAAACATGTGGTACAACTACTGTACATTCCTATGTACTATCTACCCATTAAAACACCATTAAAGACTGTGACTAATTATCTTACTAAATGTCCAGCAGAGAAGGAAAGATTATGTGTCTGAAAATGTTCTGGTGAAATTACTGATATGCATTAATGTAATGCATCTATATAAGTATAAAGCTTCACGTTGCTCATGCAGACTTCCTTTCTTCTGATTGCAGGATTAGAATAGTTGCAAATACCCTTAATTTCACACATAGTTACTAATTCCCACTAGGGCTGAAATTATCATGTTTTTTTAGTATTCAAGTACTCTCTAGAGTTAATGATTGAGAATGCACAAATACTAGTTGCATGTAGTCATAACTCATTTGAACATTTAACAGTTTACAGCTTTTCAAATAACAATAATGATACACACACTGTATTAAAATACTGATGTTATTGTCCCTGACAAAATAATTATTCCAATCAAATTCTACAGCCTTCTTTGTCACTCCCTGATCACAAATACATCATGAGATGAGATCTTAACAAGTACTCGAGTACCAATTTTACTATTCTAGTGCCAAATCCTTAGCGAGTACTCATCAAATAATTTATTAGTATTTATTTCAGCCTTAATTCCCACTATTCAATTGTTGTAGTGGAGTTACATGTACAACCTCCTGTATGGTTTCTACATGTGTCAAGGACTACTGTAGTAACACAGAAACAACCAGTATAACACAAATCACCCAATCCAATACAGCAGAAGAATACATGCAGGAACAATAAGAAACATCATGATTGATGGTCATGTGTATGGCTGACAATGTGTATTGCTGATTTAATTTATTTCACTTATTCATTAATTCTTATATAAACCTCTAAGAACCTTAAACTAGGCTAATGAAAGTCTGGTAGGTAGAAACTGGACAAAACAACTACTTACATACACACGCGTACGTATGGTGGCAACTTGATCAAGAAGACTTCATTTGTAAACCGGAATGGTTAATCTTGGTTATGACTACTATGAATAGTAGTTATAGTACTTTGTCAATGACTAAAATATAAGCTGAAACAGCTTAGATTTCAAAATGCTATACTTCATACAAAGATAATAAAAGTATATTTTATTAATATGTTAGTGCTACTAAATCCTATGTTTACAGCTACTATACTATATCTAATCCAAAACAGCCAAGCTGTAAAAAAAGTGTGCGGCCCTCAGAAAGGCTATGGTGAAAAAAGATGTGAAATCCAAGGTGGCGGCCAAGAAATGGCTGTGATGGTAGGTTAATGGTAAAAATTTTAATAACGACAATTCAGGTGAATTTTTGTGCCGCTTCACAAAATTTACCTGAATTGTCATAATTAAAATTTTTACCATTAACCTACCATCACAGCCATTTCTTGGCCGCCACCTTGGATTTCACATCTTTTTTCACCATAGCCTTTCTGAGGGTCGCACACTTTTTTTACAGCTTGGCTGTTATGGATTAGATTTCATTTCTTTTTGTATTTGTATACCCCAAAGCCGGCCTATGGCCAGCTTTGGGACTTTTTTAACCTATGTTTTTTTCTTTACTACAGGAAGACGAAAAGATGAAGTAGATGTACTTTAAATATTTTATCAGTAAATGTACAAATTATATATATATAATACATATGTGATCGGATTTGCGAAAAGGGGTCTTCCACACACATCCAATTTGCCAACTTTGACAATTGATAACTTCAGATTGGAAAGAGCTATTGCCTTGAAATTTGGACAGTGGTGATTTCTTTGCAGCTGAACTCTCTACATGATAGTTTCTTTGTAGCTGAACTCTCTACAAGGTAATTTCTTCTAGCTGATCTCTCTACAGGGAGATTTTTTGTAGCTGAACTATCTACAAGGTAACTTCTTCTAGCTGATCTCTCTACAGGGTGATTTGTTTGTAGCTGAATTCTTTACAGGTGATTTGTTTGCAGCTGAGCTCTTTACAGAATGGTTTCTTTGTAGCTGAACTCTCTACAAAGTAACTTCTTCTAACTGATCTTTCTACAGGGTGATTTGTTTGTAGCTGAACTATCTACAAAGTAACTTCTTCTAGCTGATCTCTCTACAGGGAGATTTTTTTGTAGCTGAACTCTCTACAGGTGATTTGTATGTAGCTGAATTCTGTACAGGTGATTTGTTTGTAGCTGAATTCTGTACAGGTGGTTTCTTTGTAGCTGAACTCTCTAAAAGGTAACTTCTTCTAACTGATCTTTCTACAGGGCAATTTGTTTCTGGCAGAATTTTCTACAGGGTGATTTCTTTGCAGCTGAACTCTCTACATGATGGTTTCTTTGTAGCTGAACACTCTACAATGTAATTTCTTCTAACTGATCTCTCTACAGGGTGATTTGTTTATAGCTGAACTATCTACAAGGTAACTTCTTCTAGCTGATCTCTCTACAGGATGATTTGTTCGTAGCTGAATTCTGTACAGGTGATTTGTTTGCAGCTGAGCTCTTTACAGAATGGTTTCTTTGTAGCTGAACTCTCTACAAGGTAACTTTTCTAGCTGATGTCTCTACAAGGTAGCTAGTTTGTAGCTGAACTCTCTACATGGTAGTTTCTTTGTAACAGAACTTTCTACAAGGTGACTTCTTCTAGCTGATCTTTCAATAGGGTGATTTGTTTGTAGCTTCACTCTCTACAAGGTAACTTCTTCTAGCTGATCTCTCTACAGGGAGATCTGTTTGTAACTGAACTTTCTAAATGATGGTTTCTTTGTAGTTGAACTCTCTACAAGTTAACTTCTTCTAGCTGATCTCTCTGCAGGGTGATTTGTTTGTAGCTGAATTCTGTACAGGTGATTTGTTTGCAGCTGAGCTCTTTACAGAATGGTTTCTTTGTAGCTGAACTCTCTACAAGGTAACGTTTCTAGCTGATGTCTCTACAAGGTAGCTAGTTTGTAGCTGAACTCTCTACATGGTAGTTTCTTTGTAACAGAACTTTCTACAAGGTGACTTCTTCTAGCTGATCTTTCAATAGGGTGATTTGTTTGTAGCTTCACTCTCTACAAGGTAACTTCTTCTAGCTGATCTCTCTACAGGGAGATCTGTTTGTAACTGAACTTTCTAAATGATGGTTTCTTTGTAGTTGAACTCTCTACAAGTTAACTTCTTCTAGCTGATCTCTCTGCAGGGTGATTTGTTTGTAGCTGAATTCTGTACAGGTGATTTGTTTGCAGCTGAGCTCTTTACAGAATGGTTTCTTTGTAGCTGAACTCTCTACAAGGTAACTTCTTCTAACTGATCTTTCCACGGGGCAATTTGTTTCTGGCAGAATTTTCTACAAGGTGATTTCTTTGCAGCTGAACTCTCTACATGGTGTTTTTTTTGTAGCTGAACTCTCTACAAGGTAATTTCTTCTAGCTGATCTCTCTACAGGGTAACTTGTTCGTAGCTGAACGATCTACAAGGTAACTTCTTCTAGCTGATCTCTCTACAGGGAGATTTGTTTGTAGCTGAACTCTCTACAGGTGATTTGTTTGAAGCTGAACTCTCTAAATGATGGTTTCTTTGTAGATGAACTCTCTACAAGTTAACTTCTTCTAGCTGATCTCTCTACATGGTGATTTGTTTGTAGCTGAACTCTCTACAAGGTAACTTCTTCTAACTGATCTTTCTACAGGGCAATTTGTTCGTGGCAGAATTTTATACAGGGTGATTTCTTTGCAGCTGAACTCTCTACATGGTGGTTTCTTTGTTGCTGAACTATCTACAAGGTAACTTCTTCTAGCTGATCTCTCTACAGGGTGATTTGTTTGTAGCTGAACGATCTACAAGGTAACTTCTTCTAGCTGATCTCTCTACAGGGAGATTTGTTTGTAGCTGAACTCTCTACAGGTGATTTGTTTGAAGCTGAACTCTCTAAATGATGGTTTCTTTGTAGCTGAACTCTCTACAAGTTAACTTCTTCTAGCTGATCTCTCTACATGGTGATTTGTTTGTAGCTGAATTCTGTATAGGTGATTTGTTTGCAGCTGAGCTCTTTAAATAACGGTTTCTTTGTAGCTGAACTCTCTCAAGGTAACTTCTTCTAGCTGATGTCTTTACAGGGTCACTAGTTTGTAGCTGAATTCTCTACATGGTGGTTTCTTTGTAACTGAACTCTCTACAAGGTAACTTTTTCTAGCTCATCTTTCTACAGGGTGATTTATTTGTAGCTGAATTCTGTACAGGTGGTTTGTTTGCAGCTGAGCTCTTTAAAGAATGGTTTCTTTGTAGCTGAACTCTCTACAAGGTAACTTCTTCTAGCTGATGTCTCTACAATGTCACTAGTTTGTAGCTGAGCTCTCTACATGGTGGTTTTTTGTAACTGAACTCTCTACAAGGTGACCTCTTCTAGCTGATCTTTCTACAGGGTGATTTGTTTGAAGCTGAACTCTCTACAAGGTAACTTCTTCTAGCTGATCTCTCTACAGGTAGATTTGTTTGTAGCTGAACTCTCTACATGATGGTTTCTTTGTAGTTGAACTCTCTCAAGGTAACTTCTTCTAGCTGATGTCTTTACAGGGTCACTAGTTTGTAGCTGAATTCTCTACATGGTGGTTTCTTTGTAACTGAACTCTCTACAAGGTAACTTTTTCTAGCTCATCTTTCTACAGGGTGATTTATTTGTAGCTGAATTCTGTACAGGTGCTTTGTTTGCAGCTGAGCTCTTTAAAGAATGGTTTCTTTGTAGCTGAACTCTCTACAAGGTAACTTCTTCTAGCTGATGTCTCTACAAGGTCACTAGTTTGTAGCTGAGCTCTCTACATGGTGGTTTTTTTGTAACTGAACTCTCTACAAGGTGACCTCTTCTAGCTGATCTTTCTACAGGGTGATTTGTTTGAAGCTGAACTCTCTACAAGGTAACTTCTTCTAGCTGAACTCTCTACAGGGAGATTTGTTTGTAGCTGAACTCTCTATAAGGTGATTTGTTTGTAGTTGATCTCTCTGCAGGTTGATTTGTTTTAGCTGAACTCTCTACAGGCTAATTTGTTTGTAGCCGATCTCTCTACAGGGTAATTTGTTTGTAGCTGAACTCTCTACAAGTTGATTTGTGTGTAGCTGATCTCTCTGCAGGTTGATTTGTTTGTAGCTGATCTCTCTACAGGGCAATTTGTTTGTAGCTGATCTCTCTACAGGGTGATTTTTTTGTAGCTGACCTCTCTTCAGGGTGATTTGTTTCTAGCTGATCTCTCTACAGGGTGATTTTTTGTAGCTGACCTCTCTTCAGGGTGATTTGTTTCTAGCTGATTGCTCTACAGGTTGATTTGTTTGTAGATGAACTCTCTACAGGGTAATTTGCTTGTAGCTGAACTCCTTACTTTGTGCCTAGTTTGTAGCTGATCTCTCTACAGGGTGATTTGTTTGTAGATGAACTCCTTACATTGTGTGTAGTTTCTAGCTGATCTCTCTACAGGGTGATTTGTTTGTAGCTGATCTCTCTACAAGTTGATTTGTGTGTATATAGATGATCTCTCTGCAGGTTGATTTGTTTGTAGTCGATCTCTCCAGGGCCGCCCACAGGGGGGGGCAACTGGGGCATTTTGCCCCGGGCCCCAGCCTGAAAGGGACCCCAGGAGGCCCCATGAAGTGCCCCCTGAATACCTGTTTAAAAGATCAATATACTCTAATAGAGCAGTCAGATCTAAATACTCTAATAGAGCAGTCACAGTATTCTTCAGAGGAGAAGTGTAGCAAGCTTATAGATAAGGAGATATGGTTGGTGATGGGTAGTTATTGTCATTGCCAGCAGGTTGTGACCTTCTTTTTTCTTTTTTTTTTTTGGTCTTCACCTTACAACTTGGGTGAAGGGCCCCACTTTAACTCTTTGCCCTGGGCTCCTTAATTTCTCTGGGCGGCCCTGGATCTCTCTACAGGTAATCTGTTTGTAGCTGAACTCTCTATAAGGTGATTTGTTTGTAGCTGATCTCTCTGCAGGTTGATTTGTTTTAGCTGAACTCTCTACAGGGTGATTGCTTGTAGCTGAACTCCTTACATTGTGTCTAGTTTCTAGCTGATGTCTCTACAGGGTGATTTTTTGTATCTGAACTCTCTTCAGGGTGATTTGTTTCTAGCTGATCTCTCTACAGGTAGATTTGTGTTGATTTGTTCATTGCTGATCGCTCTAAAGGTAATTGACTTGTTGCAGTTGAACACCCTGCAAAGTGTTTTGTTTGTAGCTGATCACTCTAAAGGGTAATTTGTTTGTAGCTGAACTCTCTCCACAGTGACTTGTGTGTAGCAGAATTCTGTGCATCTGAATTCTCTAGAGAGTGACTTAATTGTAGCTTAATTCTCTACACAGTGCATGACTTGTTTATAGCTGAACTTTCTTCAGTGTGACTTGTAATGTTCTGAATCTCTATAGTGGTATATTTGCTTAACTCTCCACATGGTGACTGTCTTCTTGCTGAACTGTCTATAAGATTAACTGTTTGCAGCTGAACTCCCTACAGAATAACTTGTGATGTAATAAAATTCTATAATGGAGTAAATAAATTAGCCGAATGCTCTATTAGGGTGACTGTTCTATTAGAGTATCTCGATCTCGCATTTGCTACACGGAGTTGGCTTTCGAATCATAACTCAGTGGTTTGTAATCCGATTCTTCTGTACTACTGCAAGGACTTTCTATGAAGATTATTCCAGCTATACACCGATTTTCAGCTCATTGCTCTAAGCGGTTTGCCTAGTAGGCGTGAAAACTAATACTTTTTTATTCATAAAAATCGATCGCGTAATTGTGACACAGGTTGGGTTTTGTGTCATATCTCCGTGGTCTTTATCTCGATTCCTTTCAAACCACCAAAAGGCACTCCTACGATGGTTACTCCATCTACATAGCAATTTTCAACTCATTCCATGAAGCGGTTTACCCTGTAGGCGTGACAACAAATCGATCTTGTTTTATGCGAATAATCGGTCATAACTCCTGAACCATTCATCGCATTTGTACCAAAGTTGATGCTAGGATTCGCCTTTGGACTCCCTTTCTGTGTGCCAAATTTCAAGGCGATCGGAGTACGCGTTTGCTTGTTATAGCAATTTTTTGCAAGTGTGCGAAAAGACGAAGAAAAAAAACGAAGAAAAAAAAACCAAACTTTGGCAGCTCGTATCTCGGAAATGGCTGGAGCGATTTCCTTCAAATTTGGAATGTAGACTCCCTTGGCTGGCGGGCAACTGTGTAGCAAATTTGGTTCCAATCAGATAAGTGATCACCGAGATACAAAGGTGTGAAAATAACGTTTTCGTTCTTCTTGTCAATATACTCACGGTGTGGCGCGCCGGCTTCTTGGGCCGCACGACATACTACCGTGTGTCTTGATAGACTCACGGTGTGGCGCGCCGGCTTCTTGGGCCGCACGACACACTACCGTGTGTCTTGATCCATTGAGTCCAAATAGAGATCTCTGTGTGCTTGACATGCTGGCTTGGTTGACTCTTGTTTCTTTACTTATTCTCATGTTTTAATTTCTAAAATTATTTTCTACAGTATTATTCTATAAAGTCAATCATACTCAAATATATTTCCATGTCCATGTAGGAACTCACATCACACATGTACTATAATACTAGTACTTACTCCTCCCACACTATTCACATCAGCTCCTCTTGATAATAATAGTTCTGCCACTTGTGTGTGACCTTTCTTTACTGCTATGTGTAATGGAGTGTCACCTGACCCCTATACAATAATGATGACACAATCAAAATTAAGACAAAATTGCACACATGTACATTGAAGCATACATTCTTTTATATATGGAAGGCCTACACTTTTTATACAGCTGCACTTTGTACAAATGTCTACCTGTCTATCCATCACTCACTGTAAGGTAACTGCCACACAATTCTTACTGTGACAAATCTATACAGTTGAAGGACTTTAATAAGTATCTAAAGGTCTTCAAATGTAAAACATGTGGTACAACTACTATACACTCCTATGTACTATCTACCCATTAAAACATCATTAAAGACTGTGACTAATTATCTTACTAAATGTCCACCAGAGAAGGAAAGATTATGTGTCTGAGAATGTTCAGGTGGAATTACTGATATGCATTGATGCAGTGAATCTATATAAGTATAAAGCTTCACGTTGCTCATGCAGACTTCCTTTCTTCTGATTACAGGATTAGAATAGTTGCAAATACCCTTAATTTTACAAATAGTGACCAATTCCCACTAGGGCTGAAATGATCATGTTTTTTAGTATTCCAGTACTCTCTAGAGTTAACGATTGAGAATTCACAAATACTGGTTGCATGTAGTCATACTCATTTGACATGTCACCTTTAACAGTTTACCGCTTTTCAAGTAACAATAATGATACACACACTGCATTAAAGTACTGATGTTAGTGTCCATGACAAAAGAATTATTCCAATCAAATTCTACAGCCTCCTTTGTCACTCCCTGATCACAAATACATCATGAGATGTGATCTTAACAAGTACTCGAGTACCAATTTTACTATTCTAGTGCCAAATTCTTAGCGAGTACTCATCAAATATTAGTATTTATTTCAGCCCTAATTCCCACTATCCAATTGTTGTAGTGGAGTTACATGTACAACCTCCTGTATGGTTTCTACATGTGTCAAGGACTGCTGTAGTAATACATAAACAACCAGTGTAACAAATCACCCAATCCAATGCAGCAGAAGAATACATGCAGGAACAATGAGAAACATCATGATTGATAGTCATGTGTATGGCTGACAATATGTATTGCTGATTTAATTTATTTCACTTATTCATTAATTTCTATATGGTCCCCAATAACCTTGAACAAGGCTAATGAAAGCCTGGTAGGTAGAAACTGGACAAAACAACTACTTACATACACAAGTATTGTGGCAACTTGATCAAGAAGACTTCATTTGTAAACCAGAATGGTTAATCTTGGTTATGACTACTATGAATAGTAGTTATAGCACTTTGTCAATGACTAAAAGATAAGCTGAAATAGCTAAGATTTCAAAATGCTATACTTCATACAAAGATAATAAAAGTATATTTCATTAATATGTTAGTGCTACTAAATCACAATGATTATGTTTTCCCTTAGTTTCTATACTATACCCATTGAGTCCAAATAGAGATCTCTGTGTACTTAACATGCTGGCTTGGTTGACTCTTGTTTCTTTACCTTTTGCAGCAATTTCTATTCTCATGTTTTAATTTCTAAAATTATTTTCTACACTATTATTCTATAAAGTCAATCATACTCAAGTATATTTCCATGTCCATGTAGGAACTCACATCACATTTGTACTATAATACTAGTACTCACATAGTTCATACAGTTCACATCAGCTCCTCTTGATAATAATAGTTCTGCCACTTGTGTGTGACCATTCTTTACTGCTATGTGTAATGGAGTGCCATCTGACCACTATACAATGATGATGACACAATCAGAATTAAGACAAAATTGCACACATGTACAATGAAGCATACATTCTTTTATATACGGAAGGCCTACACTTTTTATACAGCTGCACTTTGTACAAATGTCCACCTGTCTATCCATCACTCACTGTAAGGTAACTGCCACACAATTCTTACTGTGACAAATCTATACAGTTGAAGGACTTTAATAAGTATCTAAAGGTCTTCAAATGTAAAACATGTGGTACAACTACTATACACTCCTATGTACTATCTACCCATTAAAACATCATTAAAGACTGTGACTAATTATCTTACTAAATGTCCACCAGAGAAGGAAAGATTATGTGTCTGAAAATGTTCAGGTGAAATTACTGATATGCATTGATGCAGTGAATCTATATAAGTATAAAGCTTCACGTTGCTCATGCAGACTTCCTTTCTTCTGATTACAGGATTAGAATAGTTGCAAATACCCTTAATTTCACACATAGTGACCAATTCCCACTAGGGCTGAAATGATCATGTTTTTTAGTATTCGAGCACTCTCTAGAGTTAACGATTGAGAATTCACAAATACTGGTTGCATGTAGTCATACTCATTTGACATGTAACCTTTAACAGTTTACCGCTTTTCAAGTAACAATAATGATACACACACTGCATTAAAGTACTGATGTTAGTGTCCATGACAAAACAATTATTCCAATCAAATTCTACAGCCTTCTTTGTCACTCCCTGATCACAAATACATCATGAGATGTGATCTTAACAAGTACTCGAGTACCAATTTTACTATTCGAGTGCCAAATCCTTTGCGAGTACTCATCAAATATTAGTATTTATTTCAGCCCTAATTCCCACTATCCAATTGTTTTAGTGGAGTTACATGTACAACCTCCTGTATGGTTTCTACATGTGTCAAGGACTGCTGTAGTAATACATAAACAACCAGTGTAACAAATCACCCAATCCAATGCAGCAGAAGAATACATGCAGGAACAATGAGAAACATCATGATTGATAGTCATGTGTATGGCTGACAATATGTATTGCTGATTTAATTTATTTCACTTATTCATTAATTTCTATATGGTCCCCAATAACCTTGAACAAGGCTAATGAAAGCCTGGTAGGTAGAAACTGGACAAAACAACTACTTACATACACAAGTATTGTGGCAACTTGATCAAGAAGACTTCATTTGTAAACCAGAATGGTTAATCTTGGTTATGACTACTATGAATAGTAGTTATAGCACTTTGTCAATGACTAAAAGATAAGCTGAAATAGCTAAGATTTCAAAATGCTATACTTCATACAAAGATAATAAAAGTATATTTTATTAATATGTTAGTGCTACTAAATCATAATCATTATGTTTTCCCTTAGTTTCTATACTACACTCATTGAGTCCAAATAGAGATCTCTGTGTACTTAACATGCTGGCTTGGTTGACTCTTGTTTCTTTACCTTTTGCAGCAATTTCTATTCTCATGTTTTAATTTCTAAAATTATTTTCTACAGTATTATTCTATAAAGTCAATCATACTCAAGTATATTTCCATGTCCATGTAGGAACTCACATCACACATGTACTATAATACTAGTACTTACTCCTCCCACACTATTCACATCAGCTCCTCTTGATAATAATAGTTCTGCCACTTGTGTGTGACCATTCTTTACTGCTATGTGTAATGGAGTGTCACCTGACCACTATACAATAATGATGACACAATCAGAATTAAGACAAAATTGCACACATGTACAATGAAGCATACATTCTTTTATATACGGAAGGCCTACACTTTTTATACAGCTGCACTTTGTACAAATGTCCACCTGTCTATCCATCACTCACTCTAAGGTAACAGCCACACAATTCTTACTGTGACAAATCTATACAGTTGAAGGACTTTAATAAGTATCTAAAGGTCTTAAAATGTAAAACATGTGGTACAACTACTATACACTCCTATGTACTATCTACCCATTAAAACATCATTAAAGACTGTGACTAATTATCTTACTAAATGTCCACCAGAGAAGGAAAGATTATGTGTCTGAAAATGTTCAGGTGAAATTACTGATATGCATTGATGCAGTGAATCTATATAAGTATAAAGCTTCACGTTGCTCATGCAGACTTCCTTTCTTCTGATTACAGGATTAGAATAGTTGCAAATACCCTTAATTTCACACATAGTGACCAATTCCCACTAGGGCTGAAATGATCATGTTTTTTAGTATTCGAGCACTCTCTAGAGTTAACGATTGAGAATTCACAATTACTGGTTGCATGTAGTCATACTCATTTGACATGTAACCTTTAACAGTGTACCGCTTTTCAAGTAACAATAATGATACACACACTGCATTAAAGTACTGATGTTAGTGTCCATGACAAAATAATTATTCCAATCAAATTCTACAGCCTTCTTTCTCACTCCCTGATCACAAATACATCATGAGATGTGATCTTAACAAGTACTCGAGTACCAATTTTACTATTCGAGTGCCAAATCCTTAGCGAGTACTCATCAAATATTAGTATTTACTTCAGCCCTAATTCCCACTATCCAATTGTTGTAGTGGAGTTACATGTACAACCTCCTGTATGGTTTCTACATGTGTCAAGGACTGCTGTAGTAATACATAAACAACCAGTGTAACAAATCACCCAATCCAATGCAGCAGAAGAATACATGCAGGAACAATGAGAAACATCATGATTGATAGTCATGTGTATGGCTGACAATATGTATTGCTGATTTAATTTATTTCACTTATTCATTAATTTCTATATGGTCCCCAATAACCTTGAACAAGGCTAATGAAAGCCTGGTAGGTAGAAACTGGACAAAACAACTACTTACATACACAAGTATTGTGGCAACTTGATCAAGAAGACTTCATTTGTAAACCAGAATGGTTAATCTTGGTTATGACTACTATGAATAGTAGTTATAGCACTTTGTCACTGACTAAAAGATAAGCTGAAATAGCTAAGATTTCAAAATGCTATACTTCATACAAAGATAATAAAAGTATATTTTATTAATATGTTAGTGCTACTAAATCACAATCATTATGTTTTCCCTTAGTTTCTATACTACACTCATTGAGTCCAAATAGAGATCTCTGTGTACTTAACATGCTGGCTTGGTTGACTCTTGTTTCTTTACCTTTTGCAGCAATTTCTATTCTCATGTTTTAATTTCTAAAATTATTTTCTACACTATTATTCTATAAAGTCAATCATACTCAAGTATATTTCCATGTCCATGTAGGAACTCACATCACACATGTATTATAATACAAGTACTTACTCTTCCCACACTATTCACATCAGCTCCTCTTGATAATAATAGTTCTGCCACTTGTGTGTGACCATTCTTTACTGCTATGTGTAATGGAGTGCCATCTGACGACTATACAATGATGATGACACAATCAGAATTAAGACAAAATTGCACACATGTACAATGAAGCATACATTCTTTTATATACGGAAGGCCTACACTTTTTATACAGCTGCACTTTGTACAAATGTCCACCTGTCTATCCATCACTCACTGTAAGGTAACTGCCACATAATTCTTACTGTGACAAATCTATACAGTTGAAGGACTTTAATAAGTATCTAAAGGTCTTAAAATGTAAAACATGTGGTACAACTACTATACACTCCTATGTACTATCTACCCATTAAAACATCATTAAAGACTGTGACTAATTATCTTACTAAATGTCCACCAGAGAAGGAAAGATTATGTGTCTGAAAATGTTCAGGTGAAATTACTGATATGCATTGATGCAGTGAATCTATATAAGTATAAAGCTTCACGTTACTAATGCAGACTTCCTTTCTTCTGATTACAGGATTAGAATAGTTACAAATACCCTTAATTTTACAAATAGTGACCAATTCCCACTAGGGCTGAAATGATCATGTTTTTTAGTATTCGAGTACTCTCTAGAGTTAACGATTGAGAATTCACAAATACTGGTTGCATGTAGTCATACTCATTTGACATGTCACCTTTAACAGTTTACCGCTTTTCAAGTAAAAATAATGATACACACACTGCATTAAAGTACTGATGTTAGTGTCCATGACAAAATAATTATTCCAATCAAATTCTACAGCCTTCTTTGTCACTCCCTGACCACAAATACATCATGAGATTTGATCTTAACAAGTACTCGAGTACCAATTTTACTATTCGAGTGCCAAATTCTTAGCGAGTACTCATCAAATATTAGTATTAATTTCAGCCCTAATTCCCACTATCCAATTGTTGTAGTGGAGTTACATGTACAACCTCCTGTATGGTTTCTACATGTGTCAAGGACTGCTGTAGTAATACATAAACAACCAGTGTAACAAATCACCCAATCCAATGCAGCAGAAGAATACATGCAGGAACAATGAGAAACATCATGATTGATAGTCATGTGTATGGCTGACAATATGTATTGCTGATTTAATTTATTTCACTTATTCATTAATTTCTATATGGTCCCCAATAACCTTGAACAAGGCTAATGAAAGCCTGGTAGGTAGAAACTGGACAAAACAACTACTTACATACACAAGTATTGTGGCAACTTGATCAAGAAGACTTCATTTGTAAACCAGAATGGTTAATCTTGGTTATGACTACTATGAATAGTAGTTATAGCACTTTGTCAATGACTAAAAGATAAGCTGAAATAGCTAAGATTTCAAAATGCTATACTTCATACAAAGATAATAAAAGTATATTTTATTAATATGCCAGTGCTACTAAATCATCATGATTATGTTTTTCCTTAGTTTCTATACTATACCCATTGAGTCCAAATAGAGATCTCTGTGTACTTAACATGTTGGCTTGGTTGACTCTAGTTTCTTTACCTTTTGCAGCAATTTCTATTCTCATGTTTTAATTTCTAAAAGTATTTTCTACAGTATTATTCTATAAAGTCAATCATACTCAAGTATATTTCCATGTCCATGTAGGAACTCACATCACATTTGTACTATAATACTAGTACTTACTCCTCCCACACTATTCACATCAGCTCCTCTTGATAATAATAGTTCTGCCACTTGTGTGTGACCTTCCCTTGCTGCTAGGTGTAATGGAGTGCCACCTGACCCCTATACAATAATGATGACACAATAACAGAATTAAGACAAAATTGCACACATGTACAATGAAGCATACATTCTTTTATATACGGAAGGCCTACACTTTTTATACAGCTGCACTTTGTACAAATGTCCACCTGTCTATCCATCACTCACTGTAAGGTAACTGCCACACAATTCTTACTGTGACAAATCTATACAGTTGAAGGACTTTAATAAGTATCTAAAGGTCTTAAAATGTAAAACATGTGGTACAACTACTATACACTCCTATGTACTATCTACCCATTAAAACATCATTAAAGACTGTGACTAATTATCTTACTAAATGTCCACCAGAGAAGGAAAGATTATGTGTCTGAAAATGTTCAGGTGAAATTACTGATATGCATTGATGCAGTGAATCTATATAAGTATAAAGCTTCACGTTACTAATGCAGACTTCCTTTCTTCTGATTACAGGATTAGAATAGTTACAAATACCCTTAATTTCACACATAGTGACCAATTCCCGCTAGGGCTGAAATGATCATGTTTTTTTAGTATTCGAGTACTCTCTAGAGTTAACGATTGAGAATTCACAAATACTGGTTGCATGTAGTCATACTCATTTGACATGTAACCTTTAACAGTTTACCGCTTTTAAAGTAACAATAATGATACACACACTGCATTAAAGTACTGATGTTAGTGTCCATGACAAAATAATTATTCCAATCAAATTCTACAGCCTTCTTTGTCACTCCCTGATCACAAATACATCATGAGATGTGATCTTAACAAGTACTCGAGTACCAATTTTACTATTCGAGTGCCAAATCCTTAGCGAGTACTCATCAAATATTAGTATTTATTTCAGCCATAATTCCCACTATCCAATTGTTGTAGTGGAGTTACATGTACAACCTCCTGTATGGTTTCTACATGTGTCAAGGACTGCTGTAGTAATACATAAACAACCAGTGTAACAAATCACCCAATCCAATGTAGCAGAAGAATACATGCAGGAACAATGAGAAACATCATGATTGATAGTCATGTGTATGGCTGACAATATGTATTGCTGATTTAATTTATTTCACTTATTCATTAATTTCTATATGGTCCCCAATAACCTTGAACAAGGCTAATGAAAGCCTGGTAGGTAGAAACTGGACAAAACAACTACTTACATACACAAGTATTGTGGCAACTTGATCAAGAAGACTTCATTTGTAAACCAGAATGGTTAATCTTGGTTATGACTACTATGAATAGTAGTTATAGCACTTTGTCAATGACTAAAAGATAAGCTGAAATAGCTAAGATTTAAAAATGCTATACTTCATACAAAGATAATAAAAGTATATTTTATTAATATGTTAGTGCTACTAAATCACAATCATTATGTTTTCCCTTAGTTTCTATACTATACCCATTGAGTCCAAATAGAGATCTCTGTGTACTTAACATGCTGGCTTGGTTGACTCTTGTTTCTTTACCTTTTGCAGCAATTTCTATTCTCATGTTTTAATTTCTAAAATTATTTTCTACAATATTATTCTATAAAGTCAATCATACTCAAGTATATTTCCATGTCCATGTAGGAACTCACATCACATTTGTACTATAATACTAGTACTCACCTCATTCATACAGTTCACATTAGCTCCTCTTGATAATAATAGTTCTGCCACTTGTGTGTGACCATTCTTTGCTACTAGGTGTAATGGAGTGTCACCTGACCGCTATACAATAATGATGACACAATCAGAATTAAGACAAAATTGCACACATGTACAATGAAGCATACATTCTTTTATATACGGAAGGCCTACACTTTTTATACAGCTGCACTTTGTACAAATGTCCACCTGTCTATCCATCACTCACTGTAAGGTAACTGCCACACAATTCTTACTGTGACAAATCTATACAGTTGAAGTACTTTAATAAGTATCTAAAGGTCTTAAAATGTAAAACATGTGGTACAACTACTATACACTCCTATGTACTATCTACCCATTAAAACATCATTAAAGACTGTGACTAATTATCTTACTAAATGTCCACCAGAGAAGGAAAGATTATGTGTCTGAAAATGTTCAGGTGAAATTACTGATATGCATTGATGCAGTGAATCTATATAAGTATAAAGCTTCACGTTGCTCATGCAGACTTCCTTTCTTCTGATTACAGGATTAGAATAGTTGCAAATACCCTTAATTTTACAAATAGTGACCAATTCCCACTAGGGCTGAAATGATCATGTTTTTTAGTATTCCAGTACTCTCTAGAGTTAACGATTGAGAATTCACAAATACTGGTTGCATGTAGTCATACTCATTTGACATGTCACCTTTAACAGTTTACCGCTTTTCAAGTAACAATAATGATACACACACTGCATTAAAGTACTGATGTTAGTGTCCATGACAAAACAATTATTCCAATCAAATTCTACAGCCTTCTTTGTCACTCCCTGATCACAAATACATCATGAGATGTGATCTTAACAAGTACTCGAGTACCAATTTTACTATTCGAGTGCCAAATCCTTAGCGAGTACTCATCAAATATTAGTATTTATTTCAGCCCTAATTCCCACTATCCAATTGTTGTAGTGGAGTTACATGTACAACCTCCTGTATGGTTTCTACATGTGTCAAGGACTGCTGTAGTAATACATAAACAACCAGTGTAACAAATCACCCAATCCAATGCAGCAGAAGAATACATGCAGGAACAATGAGAAACATCATGATTGATAGTCATGTGTATGGCTGACAATATGTATTGCTGATTTAATTTATTTCACTTATTCATTAATTTCTATATGGTCACCAATAACCTTGAACAAGGCTAATGAAAGCCTGGTAGGTAGAAACTGGACAAAACAACTACTTACATACACAAGTATTGTGGCAACTTGATCAAGAAGACTTCATTTGTAAACCAGAATGGTTAATCTTGGTTATGACTACTATGAATAGTAGTTATAGCACTTTGTCAATGACTAAAAGATAAGCTGAAATAGCTAAGATTTCAAAATGCTATACTTCATACAAAGATAATAAAAGTATATTTTATTAATATGTCAGTGCTACTAAATCACAATGATTATGTTTTCCCTTAGTTTCTATACTATACCCATTGAGTCCAAATAGAGATCTCTGTGTACTTAACATGCTGGCTTGGTTGACTCTTGTTTCTTTACCTTTTGCAGCAATTTCTATTCTCATGTTTTAATTTCTAAAATTATTTTCTACACTATTATTCTATAAAGTCAATCATACTCAAGTATATTTCCATGTCCATGTAGGAACTCACATCACATTTGTACTATAATACTAGTACTCACCTCGTTCATACAGTTCACATCAGCTCCTCTTGATAATAATAGTTCTGCCACTTGTGTGTGACCATTCTTTACTGCTATGTGTAATGGAGTGCCATCTGACCACTATACAATGATGATGACACAATCAGAATTAAGACAAAATTGCACACATGTACAATGAAGCATACATTCTTTTATATACGGAAGGCCTACACTTTTTATACAGCTGCACTTTGTACAAATGTCCACCTGTCTATCCATCACTCACTGTAAGGTAACTGCCACACAATTCTTACTGTGACAAATCTATACAGTTGAAGGACTTTAATAAGTATCTAAAGGTCTTCAAATGTAAAACATGTGGTACAACTACTATACACTCCTATGTACTATCTACCCATTAAAACATCATTAAAGACTGTGACTAATTATCTTACTAAATGTCCACCAGAGAAGGAAAGATTATGTGTCTGAGAATGTTCAGGTGGAATTACTGATATGCATTGATGCAGTGAATCTATATAAGTATAAAGCTTCACGTTGCTCATGCAGACTTCCTTTCTTCTGATTACAGGATTAGAATAGTTGCAAATACCCTTAATTTTACAAATAGTGACCAATTCCCACTAGGGCTGAAATGATCATGTTTTTTAGTATTCCAGTACTCTCTAGAGTTAACGATTGAGAATTCACAAATACTGGTTGCATGTAGTCATACTCATTTGACATGTCACCTTTAACAGTTTACCGCTTTTCAAGTAACAATAATGATACACACACTGCATTAAAGTACTGATGTTAGTGTCCATGACAAAAGAATTATTCCAATCAAATTCTACAGCCTCCTTTGTCACTCCCTGATCACAAATACATCATGAGATGTGATCTTAACAAGTACTCGAGTACCAATTTTACTATTCTAGTGCCAAATTCTTAGCGAGTACTCATCAAATATTAGTATTTATTTCAGCCCTAATTCCCACTATCCAATTGTTGTAGTGGAGTTACATGTACAACCTCCTGTATGGTTTCTACATGTGTCAAGGACTGCTGTAGTAATACATAAACAACCAGTGTAACAAATCACCCAATCCAATGCAGCAGAAGAATACATGCAGGAACAATGAGAAACATCATGATTGATAGTCATGTGTATGGCTGACAATATGTATTGCTGATTTAATTTATTTCACTTATTCATTAATTTCTATATGGTCCCCAATAACCTTGAACAAGGCTAATGAAAGCCTGGTAGGTAGAAACTGGACAAAACAACTACTTACATACACAAGTATTGTGGCAACTTGATCAAGAAGACTTCATTTGTAAACCAGAATGGTTAATCTTGGTTATGACTACTATGAATAGTAGTTATAGCACTTTGTCAATGACTAAAAGATAAGCTGAAATAGCTAAGATTTCAAAATGCTATACTTCATACAAAGATAATAAAAGTATATTTCATTAATATGTTAGTGCTACTAAATCACAATGATTATGTTTTCCCTTAGTTTCTATACTATACCCATTGAGTCCAAATAGAGATCTCTGTGTACTTAACATGCTGGCTTGGTTGACTCTTGTTTCTTTACCTTTTGCAGCAATTTCTATTCTCATGTTTTAATTTCTAAAATTATTTTCTACACTATTATTCTATAAAGTCAATCATACTCAAGTATATTTCCATGTCCATGTAGGAACTCACATCACATTTGTACTATAATACTAGTACTCACATAGTTCATACAGTTCACATCAGCTCCTCTTGATAATAATAGTTCTGCCACTTGTGTGTGACCATTCTTTACTGCTATGTGTAATGGAGTGCCATCTGACCACTATACAATGATGATGACACAATCAGAATTAAGACAAAATTGCACACATGTACAATGAAGCATACATTCTTTTATATACGGAAGGCCTACACTTTTTATACAGCTGCACTTTGTACAAATGTCCACCTGTCTATCCATCACTCACTGTAAGGTAACTGCCACACAATTCTTACTGTGACAAATCTATACAGTTGAAGGACTTTAATAAGTATCTAAAGGTCTTCAAATGTAAAACATGTGGTACAACTACTATACACTCCTATGTACTATCTACCCATTAAAACATCATTAAAGACTGTGACTAATTATCTTACTAAATGTCCACCAGAGAAGGAAAGATTATGTGTCTGAAAATGTTCAGGTGAAATTACTGATATGCATTGATGCAGTGAATCTATATAAGTATAAAGCTTCATGTTGCTCATGCAGACTTCCTTTCTTCTGATTACAGGATTAGAATAGTTGCAAATACCCTTAATTTCACAAATAGTGACCAATTCCCACTAGGGCTGAAATGATCATGTTTTTTAGTATTCGAGCACTCTCTAGAGTTAACGATTGAGAATTCACAAATACTGGTTGCATGTAGTCATACTCATTTGACATGTAACCTTTAACAGTTTACCGCTTTTCAAGTAACAATAATGATACACACACTGCATTAAAGTACTGATGTTAGTGTCCATGACAAAACAATTATTCCAATCAAATTCTACAGCCTTCTTTGTCACTCCCTGATCACAAATACATCATGAGATGTGATCTTAACAAGTACTTGAGTACCAATTTTACTATTCAAGTGCCAAATCCTTAACGAGTACTCATCAAGTATTAGTATTTATTTCAGCCCTAATTCCCACTATCCAATTATTGTAGTGGAGTTACATGTACAACCTCCTGTACGGTTTCTACATGTGTCAAGGACTACTTTAGTAATGCATAAACAACCAGTGTAACAAATCACCCGAGGGAAAAAAAAAAGGTTACAGCCTGCTAACAATAGCTGCTATCCACCAATTATATCTCCTTATTTATAACTACACATATGTAGCTAAGTAATTTGCTACACTGCTTCTCTGAATAGTGACTGCTCTATTAGAGTATCTCGATCTTTTCTTGCAAACAGTGTCCCAAAAAAGTGGGGGAGCCATGGCACCCCTGGCCCCCCGTCTCCACCGCCTATGAATCACCCAATCTAATGCAGCAGAAGAATACATGCAGGAACAATAAGAAACATCATGATTGATAGTCATGTGTATGGCTGACAATGTGTATTGCTGATATAATTTATTTCACTTATTCATTAATTTATATATAGTCCCCAATAACCTCGAACAAGGCTAATGAAAGCCTGGTAGGTAGAAACTGGACAAAACCACTACTTACATGCACAAGTATGGTGGCAACTTGATTAAGAAAATTTATTTGTAAACCCAAATGCTTTATCTTGGATATGACTACTACAAATAATAGCTATAGTATTTTGTCAATGACTAAAAGATAAGCTGAAGATTTCAAAATGCTATATACTTCATAGAAAATGAAAGTATATTTTATTAATAGTCAGTGCTACTAAATCACCATGATTATGTTTTTGTACTGTTGTATGTGTGTATATTGTTATACAGTAGTATACATATCTTAAGCATTTGAATGGTCTTACAGGCTTGATAATGGGTAAAGTGATACAATTACACAAATATGATTTTGTATTTCAACTAACATTTCTCATATTAACATCCACTCCATCGCTGAAATATTCCTTCACATCCTCCAGCCGGCCACGAGAAACAGCATTCCAAAAATCCCCAATGTTATGCTACATTGAGTACATGAAATAACATCATAACCAGAATGCATAGCTGTGCAGATAAGTTTTAGGCAGTATTTATATAATTACTACAACTAGAACGAAAAATTAGGAAATTTAAGTTGGATTAGGGATCAAAGGTAAAAAAGTTGTGAGGTTGTCTATACCTGCAGATATTACTAATGGACATTTAATCCCTATGACTGAATTAGGGGTGAAATGTCCATTAGTATATCTGCAGGTATAGACAACCCATCTTGTTTCACTATACTTTTTAGCTATTCCCTTGTTTCACTATTTGTTTCCCTTTGATCCCTAATCCAACTAAAAATTCCTTCTATATTATTATGACTCATGAACCTGCTCAGAAAGGCAAACTGATCCTAAAAAACAAATTAAACAGTAGGAATAGTCAATTCTAATCTGCTTTTATTATCATGTGACTTACAACTCTGTGAATTTAATTGTGGGATACAGTGACTTGAGGCTCCTCCAGCCATGCAGTAGTTACAGGATTTGAAATCCTCTATATTGAAGAATGGTGGAACCACAGATGGTTAATGAATTATAAAGCTAGCAATTATATAGTGTGAAAGTTTGGGCTTAGTCAAGAAGACTGACTGGCCACTAGATTTGCAGGAAATGTGCAAGCTGCTCATTGACATCAGATACTGCACAACTTTATACTAAGGCAAAGCCAAGGCTTTAAATAACAGTCAAAATACGTACTTGTGAAGTGTTCCTGTGCTCATGGAGGACAGATGTTTTAAAAGCCAACCGACAGCTGATACAAGTAGCTCCCTACTAGCACAACAAAATATAAGTGTACTAAAACATGTACAATGAGATCACTTAGTTGATTATATTGCCAGCATTACAGTGGATGACAGTTGTACTGTGCAGACCTGGATCAAATACAGTACATGTTTAAATACAAATACTACATAGAAATTTTTTTCAAATGCAATCAATATAGAAATACATTATTCTGATCTATACGCATAACATCATTATTTTTGTCATTACTGTAACAACTGTTATTAAATTGTAAGGCAGCATGCTAGCTGTATGCATGTACAGTGTTTGTGTACTGAACACTACTGATTGCAACTAATAACTATCAGATCCTCTATTGTTAGCTCTCAAATCTAAATATTTTCTGTGCAATGCTAAAAAAGTCTTTCGATGGATGCATACAAAGTCATCGCTCACAAAAATTAGAGAGCTATTTAGCCAACAGGAAATATGTAGTTTCCAGAACTAAAGTAGATCCTCCCCTTGTGGTAAGCATGGTTACAACAGCTAAATGTTAGTTAGAAAGGACACAATACAATTCCTTGGCCATGTTATCGATGCAGAATGAGTTTCAGCAGATCCTCAAAAGATCACAGCTATCACTAAGATGACAACCCCATCATCAGTTTCAGAACTCAGACACTTCCTTGGAATGAGCAGCCAATTAGAAAAATACTCACCCCATATTGCTGAAATGACCAAACTTCTCAGAGAGCAAGAAATCAGTATGGCTTTGGGATGTAGACCATGAAAATGTTTTTAAACAGATCAAGCAAGAAATGGCTTCCAACAGAATCCTGATTTGGTATGACCATGACCTTTCAGCTGAGACAAAGATTTCGGCCAATGCATGCTTCTGCATACGGCACTGTACTGGAGCTGTCTTGTTATAGAAAAGTGAAGATGGTTGGAAACCAGTGATCTATGCTTCAAGGTCTTTAACTGGCACTGGGTCCAAATATGCACAAATAAAGAAGGAAGCCCTAGCTGCTACTTTTGCATGTGAATACTTTTCTGACTACATACTTGGTAAGCACATAGAGATTGAAACAGACCATAAGCCATTTGTTCCTTTACAATCTGGACACCCTACTAAGAGTACATTTCAGACTGAAACCAATGAGATTTAACTTCACTGTCCATCATGTAGCTGGAAAGTTACTCCACACGGCTGATGCTTTTCACAAGCACCTTTACCCATTATAAATGACAACATAGCAGATGGATCAGGTGCTAGCAAACATTGCTCAAATGCAGTCAAAAAAATCATTTAATACAGTACAGCCAAGCCCAATCAGGCCACTAAACATGTGCACAGTTATTGCCAACAGGGTAGGCCAGAAAGACATCAGAGGTGAATTACTTCAATACTGGTCTGTACATAATATCTGTGATGGACTACTTTTGCATGATCACTATTATTGTTCCCAAGTCACTTCAACATGAGACCTTGAGTAAGATCCATCAAAGACATTAAGGAGTTGCCTTCATGTTTCTACTTCAGTATGGTGGCCAGAGTAACCAACCAAATTCAAGAGTGTTTAAACCGATGTCCAGTTTGTATGAAGCAAAAGCCTCCACCAAAGGAGCCACCGATATCATCACCGCTACCTAAACACACCCTTGTGTATAAATTGCATTGTGTTTGTACACACTTTTATTCTGTGAATCATACTGCTAGTTATAGTGTAACTGTATCAATGGCTTGTATGAGACTAAATGCTTAGCTGTAGTCAGTATTACAGTCGCTAGCCCAAGTGTGAGTGTGTATTGTATATATTTCAGGCAAATCATAGATGCCACCCACGTTACAAGTAATACAATTATTCCACTTGGGTGACTCACCTGAAAGCATGGGAAGCTACAGGAATGCTTTGCAAGTGCATTTATATGGGACCATGTAAATTTCGATTGTGGATAACATATGTACGAACAATGACAAGATGTTCCTGAGGCCAAACATAGATGTATTGACACAAGCATGCAATAGCTTTGATTGTAGGTACGCAATTAAACACAAAAAGCCAAACACAAGATCATAATGATGTTTATAAGTGCACTAAAGTAGTTACTTTACTAACTAATGTTGTGAATATGTTTACAGTGCTAATGGCCAAATCAATCAAGTGCCACACCCAGTACCATATGTGAGTGATATTGTACCTGGTGTCTACAAAACAACAATGTAAAGGTGAAAATGTAACCTGCACTTAAGTAGTTACTTTACTAGCTGAAAGTATGCAGTAAAACAACCTTTCCAATAAAAGTCATCTAGAAATATATTTGACATATGTATTGCAAGTACTGTATTGGGAATATCAAGTTCGATTAGGGATCATAGAAAGAAAAATAGGGAAACAAGGGAGGTCACCTACACCTGCAGATATACTAGTGTTAGTAAATAAACTTCCATTAGTATATCTGCAGGTGTACGCAGTATCAATCAGTTATCACTAAGAGTGATTAATAATCAGGCTATGCATGCAAACCACAAATAGCTTATAGTCATAATGGGTATGCTAAATTGTGCATGAGGAGGCTGTGTACTGTTTGTTTGCTTGTTAAGAATTATGCATCACAAAGCCCATATTTTATAAGTCAAACAGCATGTATGAATGATTATATTGATGAAAACTGTTATTATGCAGATTTACATACAAGAAAATTGTAAAAATAAGCATTAAGCTACTAATCAGTAATCAATTGGTTATAGGGAGCCAGTAATCAGTTATGTACATTTGGTCCAGGTCACAACTTTACAAACATCATGCAGAACATGAATTATGCTTACAGTCTTAATTCTACACATGGATAGGCCATTCCAAATAAATTCTCTGTCCACCACCCACATCTGTTTGCTGAAAGATGCATGCATTTAGACTACGGTACAGCTCATTTAGAGGGTTACTAAATAACTTAGTCACCTGACATGCTCATTTTGTCATCTACATACAAATGTTCATTTAGTAACACGCCCTCAAGCAATTTTGTACAGATAAATAAAGTCACACTGCAGTACTTGATAATACTGTAATACTCTTCTTCTCCATATTCTGCAAATATACTGGACAAATAGTAGACTAAGCAGCATATCTACTGTAGCTCTAGCCATTACTCTGGTTACCAATCGAATAATTATTTTTGTGAGTGCTGTAAGGACTTCAGGAAGAAACCGCTCTGCTGTTCTGCGTTGTTCTTTCACCCCACACTCATACCCTGGCTATAATTTCAACCACAACCAACAGAACTAAGCAAGTTAGTAACCCCTCAGGCCCTTAGTAGTGCCCTTGCTGCACTCGGAATGCTACAGCCTAGGGCCATCAGGGTTGCTAAATCATTTAGTTCCTTGGTATCTAACTATTATGTAGTTTATGCTACATACAAAAACACTGATTTACAACCTACTAGCATTGGTACCTGCCCTACGTGCAGGATCATTTCACATTTTCACATTAACTACAATAACATAAATCAATACATTAGTTAAAGATAATTATGTCCTAAAGTAACATGCATGGTGGTATGTTTTTTATGAACCTTATTCTGCCATCATGCAAGCCTACTAGTTATGATGTGAACAATGAACATGCTGGTTAACTGAACAGCAGAATTGTATGTAAGCTAAACCAATAATACAAGTACATCAAAAAAAATTTGGAATTTTCAACCAGAGTAGAGACCATAGCACATTGATAAAAGGTACTGAAACAAGTTAGAGTAGTCCATGATATTAAATCACAGTAAAACAATAAGAAGTGTTATATCCCTACTGTGCTCAAGATACCATAACGGAAATGAACAGTAGGGATATAACACTTCTTATTCTTTTACTGTGATTTAATATCATGGACTACTCCAACTTGTTTCAGTACTTATCGATGTGCTATGGTCTCTACTCTACGTAGTTGAAAATTCCAAAATTTTGATGTACTTGTTTGTTGACTTGTTTTTTTGTAAATAATTATTATGACTGGTGAACCCACGCATACCACATCTGAAAGGGTGCCACGTGCCCAAGCTATGTTAATTATTGTCCGAAAAGTGAAGTATCCATTACACTTCGTTGTCAGCTATGTTCAACCCGTTACACAGCATTTTAAATTCCCTATACCGATGAAATGGTGCCATACACCCCAGTTATATTGATTATCGTCTGGATGAAAACTGAAGTATCCACTACGTTTTGCTATTGGCTATATTCAGCTCATTACACAGCAGTACAAATCAAGATCCATTCAAAAAGCACCTCTGCTAACAAAAATGGCCACTATGAAAATACGGATATTTCCGTAACTAAGGGAAGCCAGCATGTGCTACCACCAAATTGACACTTTTTGCTGTCAGCAAAGTTGAATGGGACACAAAAGAGGACACTCGTCTGGTAAATCCATGAAGAATGCATTCTACATACTGTGCTATGCCAAAAGACACTCTTGGGCTGAAGTGACATCGAACAGTGAAAAAATCAAGCTTGTGACCTTAGTCGTTATCGAGTTACACTTGTCTGAAGGTATCAGTCAGTTACTTAGTCAGTCAGTCAGTCAGTCAGTAGAAAATTCCGGTAAATAATTTCTGTAGCAATTTGTTGAAAGCATTTCAGGTTGATCTGAAAGCTTGTTTGGGATTAGTTTTACCTAACAAATACTACCTCATCATCATCAGGGGAAATTGAAGCTGTTTTTTGGGTGATGTTATTTCGTTGGCCATGCCTAGTCTCGCATGGCCAGACCGTTTTTTTCTTTTTTGTCATTGGGTATGGAGAAACAAGGGTCTGGAACAGTTCAAATCCCACAATCGCCTTGACATGTCACGAGGCTACCTCATAATATGCAACCCATGCGCTTAAACTCCATTGTAACAAGAATGCCACAGCATAACAATAAACAAAGACCTAACTTACCTAAACAACTAACAATCAATTCAAACTATTATCGCCTCAAAGGCAGCTTTAGATGCTGTAATTATGCGCTTGCAATTGATTGACGCAAGTGGCTGCTATTTGAAAACACATCACGTTTCTTTGTTAATACCCCCAATTATCCAGGAAGTACCAAGACGAGTGTGGGATTCAAACTGTTCCAGACTCTATTTTTCTCCCTACCTAATTACAAAGAGAAAAAAGCAGTCTGGTCACGTGAGACTAGGCCATACCTACTCCTTTGTGGTCCCTACTATACAGTAACTATCATACTGTATGATAAAGACGTGTGCAAATTATGTGGTTCTGTCCTATCACGCAGGCACTGTAGTGGTCAACAAAGAGTGTTTAAAGTAGTGCTATTATTTTGTTGTAGCTATACTTAGGGGTCCAGCTGAACTCTCTGATTTGTTTGTAGCTGAGCTCTCTACAGGGTGATTTGTTTGTAGCTGAACTCTCTACAAGATAATTTGTTTGTAGCTGAACTCTCTGCAGGGTGATTACTTTGTAGCTGAATTCTCTACAGGATGATTTATTTGTAGCTGAACTCTCTACAGGTTGGTTTCTTTGTAGTTGAACTATATACAAGGTGACTTCTTCTAGCTGAACTCTGTACAGGGTGATCTGTTTGTAGCTAAGCTATCTACAGGATGACTTATTTTATAGGTGTTCTCTCTTTGGGTACTGTGTTTGTAGCTGAACTCTCTACGGGATGGTTTCTTTGTAGTTGAACTTTCTACAGGTAACTTTTACCGCTGTAGGCAACTTTTTTTTTTCAAAGCTACGTTTAGGAAGACGTTTTTATGAAGACCTTCACTGCTCTATTAGGTACTTTAACGTTCTATTAGAGTATATCAATCTTTATCACGGTTGTCAGCCCCTAATTTTGGCATGATATCATTCTGAGGGGGGGCTAAGCCCCCCCTCAGCAGAGCAACGGGCGATTCAGCCCCCTAGCCCCCCTTCCCCCTTTCTGCCTATGGTCATCTCTCTAGGCACCTATTTTTTTCAAAGCTACTTTTAGGAAGACATTTTTATGAAGGCCTTCACTGCTCTGTTAGGTACTTGAGCGTTCTATTAGAGTATATCAATCTTTATCACGGTTGTCAGCCCCACTCCAAGAAGGATAATTTTGGCATGATATCATTCTGAGGGGGGGGCTAAGCCCACCCTCAGCAGAGCAACGGGCGATTCAGCCCCCTAGCCCCCCTTCCCCCTTTCTGCCTATGGTCATCTCTCTAGGCAACTTTTTTTTTCAAAGCTACTTTTAGGAAGACGTTTTTATGAAGGCCTTCACTGCTCTGTTAGGTACTTGAGCGTTCTATTAGAGTATATCAATCTTTATCACGGTTGTCAGCCCCACTCCAAGAAGGATAATTTTGGCGTGATATCATTCTGAGGGGGGGGGGGGGGGGGACTAAGCTCCCCCCCTCAGCAGAGCAAGGGGGGATTCAGCCCCCTAGCCCCCCTTTCTGCCTATGGTCATCTCTCTACAGGATGACTTGTTTGCAGCTGAACTCTCTACAGGGTGGCTTCTTTGTAGCTGAACTCTCTACATGGTGAATTCATTTAGCTCATCTCTCTATAGGGTGACTTGTTTCTAGCTGATCTCTCTATAGGTTGATTTATTTGTGGATGAACTCTCTGTATGGTGACTTTGTTCTAGCTGATCTTTCTACAGGGTGACTTATTTCTAGTCTACAGGGAACTTGATCTCTCTACAGTGTGACTTGTTTGTAGCTGATCTATATAAGCTGAATTCTACAGGTAACGTGTTTCTAGCTGACCTTTACAGGGTGACTTGTTTCTAGCTGATCTAACAGGGTAATTTGTTTTTTAGCTGAACTCTCCCATGGTGACTGGTTTCTAACTGATCTTTCTACAGGGTGACTTGTTTCTAGCTGATCTCTCAAGTTTGTAGCTGAACTCTCTACGTGGTGGCTTATTTGTAGCTGAACTCTCTACAGGGTGATTTGTTTGTAGCCGAACTCTTTACAAGGTATGTAACTTGTTTATAGCTAATCTCTCTGCAGAGTAACTTGAACTCTCTATGGAGTGATTTGTTTGTAACTGAACTCTCCACACTACAGGGTAACTTTTTCTAGCTGATCCCTCTGCAGTGTAATTTGTTTGTAGCTGATCTCTCTACAGGATGACTTGTTTCTAGCTGATCTAACAGTATGATTTGTTTCTTGCTGAACTATTTACATGGTGATTTGGTTCTAGCTGATCTCTCTGCATGCAGGGTAAATCATTTCTAGCTAATTTCTCTACAAGGTGACTTGTGTCTAGCTGATCTATCTAAAGGGTGATGTGTTTGTAGCTGAATTTTCTACAAATTACACTATAGAGAGATCAGCTAGAAACAAGTCACCCTGTAGTGAGTCCAGCTACAAACAAATTACTCTGTAGAAAGTTTAGCTACAAACAGATCAGAGTTCACCTAGACACAAGTCATACTGTAGAGAGATCAGAAAGAAACGAGTCACCCTGTAAAGAGTTCAGCTACAAATCACCCTTTAGAAATATCAGCTAGACAAAGAAAACCTGAAGATCAGATAAAAACAAAACACCATGTGGAGAGTTCAGCTACAAAGAAACCACCCAGCAGAGAGTTCAGCTACTGTGTAAACAAGTTATCCTGTAGAGACATTGGCTTGAAGCAAGTTACCTTATAGAGAGATCAGCTAGAAACAAGTCACCCTGTAGAGAGATCAGCTAGAAACAAATCACCTTGTAGAAAGTTCAGCTACAAATAAAATCACCCTGTAGAGAGTTCAGTTACAAACAAATCACTCTGTAGAGAGAATCCTGTAGAGAGTTCATCTACAAGCAAATTACCTTGTAAAGAGTTCAGCTACATTTCAAGTCACCCAGTAGAGAGATCAGCTGCAAACAAGTTATCCTGTAGGGAATTATTGACATGTACATAATATATATATATATATCAAGACACACGGTAGTGTGTCGTGCGGCCCAAGAAGCCGGCGTGCCACCCGTGAGTATATTAACAGGAAGAAAGAAAACGCAATTTTCACACCTATGTAGCTCTGTGATCCCTTACCCGATTGGAACCAAATTTGCTAGAGAGGTGCCGGCCAGTAAGGGGAGTCTACACACCAAATTTGAAGAACATCGCTCCAGCCATTTCCGAGACACGAGCGAACAAAATTTCGTTTTAATTTCTTCGTTTTTTTTCTTCTACTTCTTCATTTCGCACACTTCGCAAAATCCGCCATAAAACACGAATTCGTGCTCGGATCGGGCTGAAATTTGGCACACTTAAAGGACTCATTAAGGCGGATCTGTGTACCAACTTTGGTAGGAATCCGATGAACATTCACGGAGTTATGACCCATTATTTGCGTAAAATAAGGTCGAAGGTCTGTCACGCCTACAGGGTAAACTCCTTTGAGGAATCAGTTGAAAATTGCTATGTAGATGGAGCAACCATCGTAGGAGTGACTTTTTGAGGTTTGAAAGGAATCGGGATATAGACCACGGAGATATGACACAAACCCCGACCTGTGTCAAAATTACGCGATCGATTTTTATGAATAAAAAACTATTAGTTTTCATGTCTATCAGGCAAACCGCTTAGAGCAATGAGCTGAAAATCAGTATGTAGCTGGAATAATCATCATAGAAAGTCCTTGCAGTAGTACAGAAGAATTGGATTACAAACCACTGAGTTATGATTCGAAAGGCAACTACGTGTAGCAAATGCGAGATCGAGATACTCTAATAGAACTGTCACCCTAATAAAGCATTCAGCTGCATTTATAATTTACTCAATTATATTACATTGCAAATTATTCTGTAGGGAATTCAGTTACAAACAAGTCACCCTGTAGTCAGATCAGCCAGAAGAAGGTACCTAATAGAGAGTTCAGCTACATCATGTGGAGAGTTCAGCTCAAACAAATTGCCCTGTAGAGAGATCAGCTAGAAGAAGTTACCTAGTAGAGAGTTCAGTTACAAAGAAACAATCATGCAAAGTGTTCAGCTACAAACAAATCACCCAGTAGAAAGTTCCGCTATGAACAGATCACACTGTAGAGAGTTCAGTTAGAAACAAGTCATGTTGTAGAGAGATCAAGTAACCTTGTAGAGAGTTCAGCTACAAAGAAACCACCATGTAAGAGAGTTCAGCTGCAAACAAATCACCTGTAGAGAGTTCAGCAGGAACAAGTCACCTTGTACAGAGATCAGCTAGAAACAAGTCACCCTGTAGAGAATTCAGCTACAAACAAATCACCCTGTAGAAAGATCAGGTAGAAGAAGTTACCTTGTAGAGAGTTCAGCTGCAAACAAATCCCCTGTAGAGAGTTCAGCTAGAAAAAGTCACCTTGTAGAGAGTTCAGCTGCAAATAAATCACCCTGTAGAGAATTCAGCTACAAACAAATCACCCTGTAGAAAGATCAGCTAGAAGAAGTTACCTTGTAGAGAGTTCAGCTACAAAGAAACCACCATGTAGAGAGTTCAGCTGCAAACAAATCACTTGTAGAGAGTTCAGCTAGAAACAAGTCACCCTGTAGAGAGATCAGCTAGAAACAAGTCACCCTGTAGAGAGTTCAGCTAGAAGAAGTCACATTGTAGAGAGTTCAGCTACAAAGAAACTACCATGTAGAGAGTTCAGCTGCAAACAAACACCCTGTAGAGAACTCAGCTACAAACAAATCGCCCTGTAGATAGATCAGCTAGAAGAAGTTACCTTGTAGGGAGTTCAGCTACAAACAAATCACCCTGTAGAGAGTTCAGCTACAAAGAAATCATCATGTAGAGAGTTCAGCTGCAAACAAATCATCCTGTAGAGAGTTCAGCTATGAAAAGATCACCCTGTAGAGAGTTCAGCTAGAATAAGTCACCTTTTAGAGAGTTCAGCTACAAAGCTACCACCATGTAGAGAGTTCAGCTGCAAAAAAAAATCAATCACTCTGTAGAGAGTTCAGCTAGAAGAAGTCACCTTGTAGAGAGTTCAGCTGCAAATAAATCACCCTGTAGAGAATTCAGCTACAAACAAATCACCCTGTAGAAAGATCAGCTAGAAGAAGTTACCTAGTAGAGAGTTCAGCTACAAAGAAACCAGAGTTCAGCTGCAAACAAATCACCTGTAGAGAATTCAGCTAGAAACAAGTCACCCTGTAGAAAGATCAGCTAGAAACAAGTCACCCCGTAGAGAGTTCAGCTAGAAGAAGTCACATTGTAGAGAATTCAGCTACAAAGAAACTACCATGTAGAGAGTTCAGCTGCAAACAAATCACCCTGTAGAGAACTCAGCTACAAACAAATATGCCCTGTAAAAAGATCAGCTAGAAGAAGTTACCTTGTAGAGAGTTCAGCTACAACAAAACCATCATGTAGAGAGTTCAGCTACAAACAAATCACCTGTAAAGAGAGTTCAGCTAGAAACAAGTCACCCTGTAGAGAGATCAGCTAGAAAACAAGTCACCTTGTAGAGAGTTCAGCTAGAAGAAATCACATTGTAGAGAATTCAGCTACAAAGAAACTACCATGTAGAGAGTTCAGCTGCAAACAAATCACCCTGTAGAAAGTTCAGTTATGAACAGATCACCCTGCAGAGAGATCAGCTAGAAACAAGTCACCCTGTAGAGAGTTCAGCTAGAAGAAACTACCTTGTAGAGAGTTCAGCTACAAAGAAACCACCATGTAGAGAGTTCAGCTGTAAACAAATTACCCAGTAGAAAGTTCAGCTACGTATGAACTAATCACCCTGTTGAGAGTTCAGTTAGAAACAAGTCATCCTGTAGAGAGATCACCTAGACGTATCACCTTGTAGAGAGTTCAGCTACAAACAAATCACCTGTAGAGAGTTCAGCTACAAACAAATCACCCTGTAGAGAGATCAGCTAGAAGAAGTCACCTTGTAGAGAGTTCAGCTACAAAGAAACCACCATGTAGAGAGTTCAGCTGCAAACAAATCACCCGTAGAGAGTTCAGCTAGAAACAAGTCACTCTGTAGAGAGATCAGCTAGAAACAAGTCACCCTGTAGAGAGTTCAGCTAGAAGAAGTCACCTTATAGAGAGTTCAGCTGCAAACAAATCACCCTGTAGAGAACTCAACTACAAACACATATGCCCTGTAAAAATATCAGCTAGAAGAAGTTACCTTGTAGAGAGTTCAGCTACAACGAAACCACCATGTAGAGAGTTCAGCTGCAAACAAATCACCTGTAGAGAGTTCAGCTAGAAACAAGTCACCCTGTAGAGAGATCAGCTAGAAACAAGTCACCCTGAAGAGAGTTCAGCTAGAAGAAGTCACATTGTAGAGAGTTCAGCTACAATGAAACTCTCATGTAGAGAGTTCAGCTGCAAACAAATCACCCTGTAGAGAACTCAGCTATGTACAAACAAATATGCCCTGTAAAATATCAGCTAGAAGAAGTTACCTTGTAGAGAGTTCAGCTACAAAGAAACCACCGTGTAGAGAGTTCAGCTGCAAACAAATCACCTGTAGAGAATTCAGCTAGAAACAAGTCACACTGTAGAGAGATCAGCTAGAAACAAGTCACCCTGTAGAGAGTTCAGCTAGAAGAAGTCACATTGTAGAGAGTTCAGCTACAAAGAAACCACCATGTAGAGAGTTCAGCTGCAAACAAATCACCTGTAGAGAGTTCAGCTAGAAACAAGTCACCCTGTAGAGAGATCAGCTAGAAACAAGTCACCCTGTAGAGAGTTCAGCTAGAAGAAGTCACATTGTAGAGAGTTCAGCTACAATGAAACTCTCATGTAGAGAATTCAGCTGCAAACAAATCACCCAGTAGAAAGTTCAGCTATGAACAGATCACCCTGTTGAGAGTTCAGTTAGAAACAAGTCATCCTGTAGAGAGATCACCTAGAAGTATCACCTTGTAGAGAGTTCAGCTACAAACAAGTCATCCTATAGAGAGATCAATGCAGCTAGAAGAAGTTACCTTGTAGAGAGTTCAGCTACAAAGAAACCACCATGTAGAGAGTTCAGCTGCAAACAAATCACCCAGTAGAAAGTTCAGCTATGGACAGATCACCCTGTTGAGAGTTCAGTTAGAAACAAGTCATCCTGTAGAGAGATCACCTAGAAGTATCACCTTGTAGAGATGATGATGATGATCACCTAGAAGTATCACCTTGTAGAGATCAGCTAGAAACAAGTCACCTCTACAGGGTGACTTGTTTCTAGCTGATCTCTCTACAGGGTGACTTGTTTCTAGCTGAACTCTCTACAGGGGATTTGTTTGCAGCTGAACTCTCTACATGGTGGTTTCTTTATAGCTGAACTCTCTACAAGGTGACTTCTTCTAGCTGATCTCTCTACAAGGTGATTTGTTTGTAGCTGAACTCTCTACAGGTGATTTGTTTGTAGCTGAACTTTCTACAAGGTGATACTTCTAGCTGATCTCTCTACAGGATGACTTGTTTCTAACTGAACTCTCAATAGGGTGATCTGTTCATAGCTGAACTTTCTACTGGGTGATTTGTTTGCAGCTGAACTCTATACATGGTGGTTTCTTTGTAGCTGAACTCTCTACAAGGTAACTTCTTCTAGCTGATCTTTTTACAGGGCATGTTTGTTTGCAGTTGAGTTCCCTACAGGGTGATTTGTTTGCAGCTGAACTCTCTACATGATGGTTTCTTTTTAGCTGAACTCTCTACAAGGTGACTTCTTCTAGCTGATACAGGGTGACTTGTTTCTAGATGAACTCTCTACAGGGTGACTTGCATGTAGCTGAATTGTCTATCAGATTAACTGTTTGTAGCTGAATTCTGTACAGAATATCCTGCAATGTAATATAATTCTGTAATGTAGTAAGTTATAAACGTAGCTGAATGCTCTATTAGGGTGACTGTTCTATTAGATTATCTCGTTCTCGCATTTGTTACACGTAGTTGCCTTTCGAATCATAACTCAGTGGTTTGTAATCCGATTCTTCTGTACTACTGCAAGGACATTCTATGATGATTATTCCAGCTACATACTGATTTTCAGCTCATCGCTCTAAGCGGTTTGCCTGGTAGATGTGAAAACTAATAGTTTTTATATTCATAAAAATCGATCGCGTAATTTTGACACAGGTTGGGTTTTGTGTCATATCTCCATGGTCTTTATCTCAATTCCTTTCAAACCACAAAAGGCACTCCTACGATGGTTACTCCATCTACATATCAATTTTCAACTCATTCCTCAAAGGCGTTTACCCTGTAGGCGTGACAGACCTTCGACCTTATTTTACGCACATAATCGGTCATAACTCCATGTATGTTCATTGGATTCCTACCAAAGTTGGTACTGAGATCCGCCTTAATGAGCCCTTCAAGTATGCCAAATTTCAGCCCTATCCGAGTACGCATTCGTGTTTTATGTAAATATTTTAATAACTACAATTCAGGTGAATTTGGTGCCGTTTGGTCTTGGCACAAGATTCACCTGAATTGTCATTATTAAAATTTTTACCATTAACCTACCATCACAGCCATTTCTTGGCCGCCACCTTGGATTTCACATCTTTTTTCACCATAGCCTGTCTGAGGGCCGCACTTTTTTTACAGCTTGGCTGTTTTGGATTAGATTTCACTTCTTTTTGTATTTGTATACCCCAAAGCCGGCCTATGGCCGGCTTTAGGGCTTTTTTTAACCTATTATTTTTTTTGTTTACCACAGGAAGAAGAAAAGATGAAGCAGGGTGATTTCTTTGTAGCTGACCTCTCTACAAGGTTATCCTTCTAGCTGATCTCTCTACCGGATGACTTGTTTGTAGCTGAACTCTCTACAGGGTGGTTTGCTTGTAGCTGAATTTTCTACAGGGCGATTTGTTTGCAGCTGAACTCTCTACATGGTAGTTTCTTTGTAGCTGAACTATCTACAATGTAACTCCTTCTAGCTGAACTCTCTACAGGGTGACTTGTTTCTAGCTGATCTCTCTACAGGGTGACTTGTTTCTAGCTGAACTCTCTACAGGGTGATTTGTTTGTAGCTGAACTCTCTACAAGGTAACTTCTTCTAGCTGAACTCTCTACAGGGTGACTTGTTTCTAGCTGATCTCTCTACAGGGTGACTTGTTTCTAGCTGAACTCTCTACAGGGTGATTTGTTTGTAGCTGAACTCTCTACAAGGTGACTTCTTCTAGCTGATCTTTCTACAGGGTGATTTGTTGTAGCTGAATTCTCTACAGGGTGACTTGTTTCTAGCTGATCTCTGTACAGAGTAACTTGTTCCTAGCTGAACTCTCTACAGGTGATTTGTTTGCCGCTGAACTCTCTTACATGGTGGTTTCTTTGTAGCTGAACTCTCTACAAGGTGACTTCTTCTAGCTGATCTCTCTACAAGATGACTTGTTTCTAACTGAACTCTCTACAGTGTGATCTGTTCATAGCGGAACTTTCTACTGGGTGATTTGTTTGCAGCTGAACTCTTTCCATGATTGTTTCTTTGTAACTGAACTCTCTACAAGGTAACTTCTTCTAGCTGATCTCTCTACAGGGCAATTTGTTTGAGCTGAACTCTCCACATGATGGTTTCTTTGTAGCTGAACTCTCTATTTGGTACCTTCTTCTGGCTGATATGACTACAGGGTGACTTGTTTGTAGCTGAATTCCCTACAGAATAACTTGCAATGTAATATAATTGAGTAAATTATAAATGCAGCTGAATGCTCTATTAGGGTGACTGTTCTATTAGAGTATCTCGATCTCGTATGTTACACGTAGTTGTCTTTCGAATCATAACTCAGTGGTTTGTAATCCGATTCTTCTGTACTACTACAAGGACTTTCTATGATGATTATTGCAGCTACATACTGATTTTCAGCTCGTTGCTCTAAGCGGTTTGCCTGGTAGACACGAAAACTAATAGTTTTTTTATTCATAAAAATCGATTGCATAATTTTGACACAGGTTGGGTTTTGTGTCATATCTGCATGGTCTTTATCCCGATTCCTTTCAAACCATACAAAGGCACTCCTACGATGGTTGCTCCATCTACATATCAATGTTCAACTGAGTCCTCAAAGGAGTTTACCCTGTAGGCGTGACAGACCTTCGACCTTATTTTACGCAAATAATCGGCCATAACTCCGTGAATGTTCATCGGATTCCTACCAAAGTTGGTACAGAGATCCACCTTAATGAGCCCGTTAAGTGTGCCAAATTTCAGCCCAATCCGAGCACGCATTCGTGTTGTATGGCGGATTTTTCGAAGTGTGCGAAATGAAGAAGTAGAAGAAAAAACGAAGAAATTAAAACGAAATTTTGTTCGCTCGTATCTCGGAAATGGCTGGAGCGATTTTCTTCAAATTTGGTGTGTAGGCTCCCCTAACTGGCCGGCACCTCTCTAGCAAATTTGGTTCCAATCGGATAAGGGATCACAAAGCTACATAGGTGTGAAAATTGTGTTTTCTTTCTTCCTGTTAATATACTCACGGGTGGCACGCCGGCTTCTTGGGCCGCACGACACACTACCGTGTGTCTTGATATATATATCCACACAAAAACAGCCAAGCTGTGAAAAAATGGTGCGGCCTTAAAAAGCATGGGTGAAAAAAGTTGTGAAATCAAAGGTGGCAGCCAAGAAATGGCTGCAATGATTAATGCTAATAAATTTTAACAATGCACACAGCCACCATTTTTTCACAGCTTGGCTGTTTTTGTGTGGGTTTCACTCCTTTTTGTACTTTACAAGGCCCCAAAACCAACCTATGGCTGACTTTGAGGTTTGTCTTTACTCACATTTCTTCTTTTCTATGTAGATACAATGATGATTATTGAAGACAGACTTATAAATGTATTTCATTGCATGATTTATTCAATATTTGATAATATTATTGTAATACTCTAATAGAGTGCACATTTTTTTGAGGATTTCTAATAGAACATACATAGAATGTTCTAGAACAGTCTAGAACTTCTATTGGTAGATCTATGAAATTACAAACGTTTGACTATAAGCAGATTTCAACTAGAAATTTCATTTATAAAGCAGAAATTAAGTAAGGTGATCAGTCAAGGTAGCAGTGGTTCAGTGGTTAAGGATGGAGGTGTTAGGTATGGAGGTCCCTGGTTCGAACTCTGATAAGTTGTTTTTTTTTGACATTTTTTGCACACTTTTTTTACCCCGTGGTGACTGCTCTATTAGAGTATCTCAATCCCGCGATTTTACACTTGCTTAGTTTTTGCTTTATAACTTTGTCGCTGTAACTCTATTGCTATTCAAAAGGCACTGCTACGATGATCAGCCTATCTACACACCAATTGTCAAGTTATTTCTATGCTTGGTTTACCCTGTAGCCGTGATACAAGTTTGTCTGTTTTTACGTGAATAAACGTCCATAACTCCTTGAATACTACTCAGACTTACAACAAACTTGGTACGTGAATCCACCGTTACACGTTCTTAATTTGTGCCAAAGATCAAGGCAATCGAGTTACACGTTTGCATTTTATAGCAATTTTTGCAAAGTGTGCGAAAAGAAATCGAAGCCCCCGTAGCCCCCCGTACGGCATAAGAAGAAAAAAACGAAGAAATTAAAACGAAATTTTGGACGCCCATATCTCGCAAATGGCTGTTGCGAATTTAATCTAATTTGCTGTGTGGCGTACCCTACCTGGGGGACAGCTATAATGCAAAAATAGTGTGCTTTGGAGAAGAGGCCATGGAGCTATGCATGCGTGAAAAAGCTGTTTTCTTTCTTCCTGTAAATATACTCACGGTGTGGTCGCCGGCTTTCTTGGCCGCGCGACACACTACCGTGTGTCTTGATCACGGTGTGGTCGCCGGCTTTCTTGGCCGCACGACACACTACCGTGTGTCTTGATGTAAATATACTCACGGTGTGGTCGCCGGCTTTCTTGGCCGCACGACACACTAACCTGTGTCTTGATATATAATTTAGTAGATTTACTGATAAAATCTAAAGTATTTAAAATATGCTTCATCTTTTTCTTCTTCCTGTGGTAAATAAAAAAGGTAAGTCTTAAAAGCCTCAATGCCAGCCATAAGCCAGTTTTGGGGTATTCAAATACAAAAATAAGTGATATCTAATCTAAACCAGCCAAACCATACAAAAAGAGTGTGGCCCTCAAAAAGGCTATGGTGAAAAAAGATGTGAAATCCAAGGTGGCGGCCAAGAAATGGCCGTGATGGTAGGTTAATGGAACAAATTTTAACAACGACAATTCAGGTGAATTTTGTGCCAAAACCAAGCAGCACCAAATTTACCTGAATCGTCATTATTAAAATTTTTACCATCACAGCCATTTCTTGGCTGCCACCTTGGATTTCACATCTTTTTTCACCATAGCCTTTTTGAGGGCCGCACTCTTTTTTTACAACTTGGCTGTTTTGGATTAGATTACACCTGTACTTACATATCAAAAAATCACCTTTCAAACAATCTGATAAACCACACCTTATGTCCGTTAACCAAAGTATGCGTAAAATTACAATGCCTTGTTTGAAAACAGAAAGGAAGACCATGTTAATGATATAAAATGGGTAAAAATCAAGAATACTTTACAAAAGTTTTGATATGGAGAAGCTGCCAATGTTACAATGGAATAGTAGAAATTGTCCACATGCAAAGAAAACAATAACATCACTATAAGGCCAGGAAAAATTGATTTATAGTTTCTCATCACCCACCCACATCATCATCATCATCCACCCTGCCACCTCTAAATTTGCTATAATTGATTACCTGCACCAGCATTTCAATGCTTAAACAAATTAGCCATTATTTTTAGCTACAGAAAACGTTTCTTCCTGCTTCAACAGAACAAAAGGGCTTTATGGAGAACGCATATGAATTTAATGCAAGGAAAAACACTAGTATGTATGTACGCCATCTGGCTATTCAGTTCCTAGTAACCAGTTTAAACACACGACGCATTAGTTACAAGAAATGCCACTTGCATAACCTGTTTGGGTGTTCGGCAAACATTTTATATACACTGCGCCTAAAACTAAAGTATGTATGTATGTATGTATGTATGTATGTATGTATGTATGTATGTATGTATGTATGTATGTATGTATGTATGTATGTATGTATGTATGTATGTATGTATGTATGTATGTATGTATGTATGTATGTATGTATGTATGTATGTATGTATGTAAACTAAAGTATGTATGTATGTATGTATGTATGTATGTATGTATGTATGTATGTATGTATGTATGTATATATGTATGTATGTACGTAAGTGCTGTGTATGTATATTATGTATTATGTATGTATGTACTGTGTACACTCCTCCTATATGGAAGAACGGCTATGCCGAATAAAGGAGTTTAAAACCAAATTCAATTTCAACTAAACATTGAACTCGTATAACCGGGTTTGTATTGTAGTTCCATAGTAACCAGAACATATGCGCTGCGCGTTAAATTAGGTGTTAGAAACGTACTTCAAACTTTCAGCCGACGCTTTGAGGGAACTTGCTGGGTGTGGATAAGACATAACTGGCTCAAGCAGCTACCATACGTACTCTATACAAGTTAAGATCGAGATTGGGTCGCGTGTTTCACGACTGAAAGAGCCAGGGAGAAACGCGACGAAAAACGAAGCAAGAAGATTTACAACTCAAAAAGTGTTGTAAGCTGCTTAGATTAAGTAGCAGGGGCGGATCCAGGGAGGTTCAAAGGGTTCCATGGAACCCCCCTTTTGAAAAAGCCTTTCTTACTCGAGATACTCTAATAGAGCAGTCAAGATCGAGATACTCTAATAGAGCAGTCACAGTATTCTTAAGGGGAGCAGTGTAGCAGGCTATGTGTGGAGTTATAAATAAGGAAATATAGTTGGTGAGGGTATCTATGGTGAAGGGCAGCTATTGTCAGTAGATGACCTTTTATGTTAGTTTGTTTGGTCTTCAAACCATAGATTATATTATCTATGTTCAAACTTACAGCCAGGTTGAAGTTGCAATTCCAGAGTGGAATCCCCTTTTAATAGGTCTGGATCCGCCCCTGAGTAGGAAAAGGGTCCAACAGATAGCATTAGAGATATGTCAAACATGTCAGATATTAAAATAGAGCACCCTATAGATGTTTTAATATAACATATCTTAATAGAGCAGACATAAGGGCTCCATACATTTTTTATTTGTTCCTTGTTTTACTACAAAAATGGGATTTTCCCATTTATTTCCAGTAAAGATGACTTTCACATTAGACTGTGTCTCTAGCGTTGAAGGCAGAAGAGGTCTGTAATGAATTTCAACCTGATAAAAGTATTTGCCCCTTCATTTTATTGGTCATCGTGTTGTGTACTTGTACTTCACACAGTTTTAAGTGACTGTAGAAACTAGTAAAGAGTAGCGGTCTGGTCACACTAACATTCAAAATTTGTAGTATGTAACTGAAAACAGATAACACCAATCAGATTGCATTGCTGGTACAGTAATTACAAAGTATCCGTTATGTTTGTTTTGGAGTTACCACTTGATGCACGAAGAGTTTGTGTGAAGATGTGATATAACTGAAGCTGATTGTAGCCGTCAATAGGATGCTCTTTAAAAGAAAAGATGGAGGTAGTAAACTGGTAATGGAAAGAAATCTTTGGTTATGTTAATCCATATGGAAAAATATATTTGGTCGTTGATCTATTTCAAGAACTGCTCACTTTGTGTGGATGTTGGGTGTGCCATTCTTAATGACATTGTGACATCACTGTTTAATTACATTCCACTGTTGCAACTCTAGAGTGACCAAATTATTCCTCTCTACGTGAAGAGGCAGGCACTGCCAGGCTAGATAGAAACACTATTAACATCTGTAACATTAACCGTACTAAATTTCTAAGCCAAACTATTGGTGCTTCTTTCTCAGGTACTCACAAGTTAGACTGAATTAATGATTGTTCTATGGGAATGCAAAGAGTGGAATCTAAAGAATTTTTGACATCTGTTTTTCATTTTAACACTGCTGTGCAGGTCGTAGCCAGACTTTGCCATTTGGTGGGCAATTCATATTTAGCCATGCAACATGCTTACACATGACCATTTTCATAAATTATGAACAACAATACAGCATTTCAAAAAATAATGTATGTGTTATGCATTATGTACAATACTTTTCCTACACTACCACATGTAAGATGACTAACATCACCTTACAGCCCTGACTGGCTATTGATCTGCTTAATTATAACCAATATATATGTCTGCATGCATGTGTCTTTATAGTTTATACCCAACTATAAGAAGAAACTTGAAAAGCACGTGATTTTTAAAATATTCTTTCACATGACAAATATGCCCTCTTCCACTAGATTTGCTAGCCTAGAAATAAAGAACAACTGTTGATTGAAGAAGTATACCACACCATTTGAGCTATCACTAAGCAATATCCACATTACTAGATGAGTGCTAATGTCTAAAATACCTTACTCTATTCTCTGTTCTAGGTTGTTCTGAGTTTGGACCATACCGAATACTACATAACTTAATCCAAATGTTCAAATGTAAACTGTCCAACCCATTACTACTGAAATAGTTAATGCCAATCCTTTGTTCCACAATACTGAGTAGTTTTTGTAATCATGCACTGCATCACATGATCTTGCTTCTATTTATTGCCTCCTAATATTCATACACAGTCAAGTTATTTATAGAGAATAGCCCCACTTCTGTCCATTCAGTATATAGCTGAAAATGACATCGGTGAAATTGAATTAAGCTGTGCTACTTATTGTTGTATAATGGTTAAGTACAGTAGACCTTCAGTTATCCGACCCTCATTTATCCGTACCCTTGCTTGGAAATGACTGCTTTAGTATATACATTAACAAATTTACTTGGTTATGTGTGACCCAGTCCTAGTAATAATAATAATAATAATATTGAAGATAGCATATAAACATTTGATTTTCAAAATCTGTCAATGGTTAGGAGTTGTGCCCCAGATTCCTACATCAATGACTCACTACCAAATCTGGAAACCTCCTTTGAAAATTCCTGAATACGCCCCTGCCTGGCCTAAATAGTAATATGCACTACAGAAAGCTCCATGCATGTAAGGCCACTCAAAAGAAATTCTACTTGCTGTATTACCCCCAGGCATTTTCTGATTTAGCTATTAGTAAAGTTTCCAAAATATCTTCACATGTCATCAACGTGCACAGTACAAGTAGCCACAACCTTAATGAGTGTGTAAAACCATAAACAACCAAACACAACATAAGCTATCAGGTGAGCCGGCATAGATATAGTCTAGTTTAGCCACTATTTCTTTGTGCAGTGCCAGTAGAGAAAGATTGCTATGCAACTAAGACTAGCTTAGGCCAAGCAAACTTCATTAATTGTTTCTTATCCCTACTCACATCCCTTTTTACCCCACCACCTCTAATTTTGTGATACCTCTCGGGTCCACGTGTGTTCGTTGGAGGTGTGAAACCGTCCTTGAAGTGTGTCGTATTGCTCAACAGTTAGTACAGTAGGCTATTATCGCTTAATATGATTCAGTAATGATCATTAAACAATTGTTAAACAACATTTGATCAATTAAAATCATGCACACATTAGCAGCCTACAAAACGTTTTGGCCCATGTGTTCACACCTTCCGTCACATGTCTGTCTTTGCATGATCTATGCCTTTACATCCTCCCTCCTATTAAGAAGAGGAGCCCTCCACAATCATACAATATCGAGCAGGCTTCTTCACTACTCTGCCAGCACATTTCTTAGTTTCTTGGTTCTGACTGGTATCATCTTGATTACTACTCACGGGAATTCTCTGGAGTTTGGTCTTCTAACTTGACGACAATGTTGAGGTTTGTAGTGTCCCTTCCAGGGCTGAATATCATCAGAAAAAGAACCATTACACAAGGAAAGACACTGCAATGATACAACCAGTTATTCCGAGTTTGAATTATTATTCATCTGCATTGTTGCAATGGTGGTTGTAATATTTTGAACACGGTAGAGTCCCTTAAACCCTCTGTCTAACTTAAATTTTGGCTCCACTTTCAACATAGCCAATTCTCCAGCACAAATCTTGCTATCTTGAGACCTCTTATCATATTGCTTCTTTTGTGTCTCTTGAGCATTCTGGATATTCTTGTTTGCCATTCTTTAACTCTTTAAACAGTTGCCTGGCATACTCTGATTCAAATGTAGGATAACTAGTGGCTGGTGCATAATAATTCGATGATGTTGGCATTCTGGAATCCTAACAATACATTAAGAAAAATGGCGACTGTGAAACTAATGCTTCAGGAGCAGTTCTGTATGCTAACAATACTGGGACTATATGGTGCTGTATCCACACTCAATGAAGTACAAAGCTATGCTTCACTTAATTCAAATTTGGATAATAACTTCGAATGAAGTACAACACAAGCCTGACAACTTAAGCTATTGCTAGATCAAAAAGTTTTGTCAGGGTTTTTCGAATCCCACAGATTCTTCAAACGTTCCTGGTAGCCTTTTCCAGCAGCCTTAGCTGAGTAGTAGCATTTCATCAACTCTAGGTTCTCCTCACAAGACCAACAACGCTTCCCACGAACCGTAGTGACAGAAGAACACTCAACATCCAACAGTTTGATAGAAGGGCTCCCACAGGGAAGGCCACTACAACTACTACAACCACTGCAACTATGCTACAACCAGTAAAACTACTACAACCACTGCAACCAGTACAACTACTACAACTACTATATACAATTACTACATTCTGTACAGATTTTTATCAGTACACTTGTATTTACAAACAATTTAATTATAGCATAATTAATCCCATCCAAAACAGCTTGTAGCTGTAAAAAAGTGCACGTCCAAGTAAAGCAGAGTTAACTGCGACAAAAAATAATGATATCATAATTCGGCCATGTGTGAGGTGTGCAAGTTGTAAAATGAATATTAGCTAATCAGATAATATATTATTTTTTAAGTGTTAATGCTACGTGATGCTGCTAGTTTCTAAGTGTGTGAGCATCTTTATAAACACCACACAAATTTTATTCTCAATAAAGCAACGTGTATAGATTCTCTGATAGCAATAAATAGTTCGAGTTTGGCTGCCTTTCCTTTGTTCATAGCATTGCCGTATACAGGAAAAGTGGCCAAACTCAAACTATTCATTGCTATCAGAGAATCTAAACACATTGCTTTATTGAGAATCAAATTTGTGTGGCATTTATGAAGATGCTCACATACTTAAAAACTAGCAGCATCACATAGTTCTCATTAATACTACAATAATTATTTAGATTACTAATATTAATTTTACAACTTGCACACCTCGCACATGGCCGCATTATGATATCATTACTTTTCATAGCAGTAACTCTGCTTTACTTGGACGCACACTTTTTTTACAGCTATAAGCTATTTTGGATGGGATTTCAATATTTTTTGTTAGAATAAGCATACACTGTTGAATACAGTAGGTGAGTTTCCATGGTTTTGACAGAAGCCCCAGATTACAGTGACAGAATATTAAACTGTAATTTTAGTGGCATGCAACTGCAGTCAACTAACACCCATTCTAACTAGTAAAACCCTTAGTAACACTTTACCTTTCATCTTGTACTACATTAAAACGATCAAGATACTCTAATAGAGAAGTCACAAAACAGCTTTAACATAGCAATCAAAGTTACCGCATAGTTACTAGCATTGCATTGTGTAGTTTAAATTGCTAACTACTTACAGACTTTACAATATAAAAATACAGCACTTGTGGAAACATGACTGTTCTATTAGAGTGATTGACTGCTCTATTAGAGTATCTCGATCTACTTCAAGCATTGACTAATTCAAGCGGAGAAGCTATTCCCCTGCCCATATCAGTACAAATGAAATGAGAATAGTAAAGAAATGGCGAGTATGTCCAGAGACAATAGAGGGGCACGTAATTATGTCCTATTGTAAATAAATGCCTTTAAAATTTATATTACTAATAAATAAACGTACCAGAATAGACTGTGACGAGGGCTGTGATCTTTGCAAGACTCTTAAGGCTGTTGTCTCATAACCCAAAGGTTGTCTTTTCATGTTGAAGAGATTTAGTGCCACTGAGACACAATTGGTGAGTTTAACTATACATGTATTTGTGTTGTAAAACTTAATAATTGTAAAGGGCAATTAGCGCCTACCATGATAGCATGTATTTGTACATTAGAGTCTCTAGTACGATTATTAGACATTGGAGCGATTGAGCTGAAGACATCATGTATAGTTGTCTCAATGTCTGTTAGACATCATGTATAGTCATGATGTCTTCAACCAAGCCAGCAAACTCCACCATTGCTATATAGTCTCTATCACGATTATTAGACATTATTAGACATTGCTGTTGCTACTGCTGATAGTACTGATTTTGATCAAACATTGGTTGATGACATGATGTCTTCAGAAGGAGCAGTCGGTGCTTATCCTAAAGGAGACAGAGAGACTTTCAATATTTTAATAAATCAAACTCAGCACATTGCTATATTTTATGCAAAAAGTACATTAATTATGATGCATTAAGTGCCCCTGGGATGAAGGTAGTACTCAGTGGCAGATCTAGATGGGTTTCTGGGGTTTCGACAGAAACCCCCTTTTAAATTTAGCTCAGTGGTGGTCTAAATACATAAACATTGTTTACTGACAATTTGTCATAGCAAACAACTGGGGTTGGAGGGATTTTTTTTCTCCTTACTTTGGCCCCTTTTCTGTTACACCTTTTCAGCTATAAGTCACTAAGTCTAAGTCCTTGAAATTAGGTTAGGTAATCCTAAGGCTGCAGCACATGTTGCTGCAGACCTTCAGTGCTGGTCACTGTAAAGCATTAATACAATAAATACTTTAGGATTAAGGAAGAAAATCCATCCCTCCTGGAGGAGACTGAGTGTGGCCCCGACTAGACATTGGGTGACCTGCAGTTCGATTCCTGGGGTTGGAGGGATTTTTTTCCTTACTTTGGCCCCTTTTCTGTTACACCTTTTCAGCTATAAGTCACTAAGTCTAAGTCCTTGAAATTAGGTTAGGTAATCCTAAGGCTGCAGCAAATGTTGCTGCAGACCTTCAGTGCTGGTCACTGTAAAGCATTAATACAATATAATACAATAATACAACTATATACCACTGTATTTCAGTAGCATGATGTTTAGCTTTTTCCTACGTAGTTTCACTGTTTTTTTGTTGTTTTTTTGTTTGTTTTGAAGGGAAGACTACTCAGTATAAAAATGCTGCTTTTCAGCAGTGCCCTGCCAAACATACAGTTATTAAATACACAAATTACGTACATAGAAGTGACTTATATAAAAATTTAAAATCTAACAGTTTCCTTGCTTCATAAAGTGTGGGACTTAGTGAATTCCTAATTTGTGTACCACAAAAATAAAAACTTCTTTGCTAATGTGGTTCTAACTCTTGGTACAAATAAGCGGTGAGCATTACGAGCAGCACAAGAAGTGATGTCAACAGTATAATGAAAAGTATCATGTAGATATGATGGTAAAATCTTGTGCAAAGTTCTATAAGCTTGTATTGCTGTATGATACCGTCATTGCTCTGTCAGAGTAATTGTTACAGAACTGCAGGCAGTGGATCATAAATTGGAAAATTTTGTGTGTAGTCTTTCAAGTCGCTTGAAATGTATGGTAGAGGAAGGTGTCCACACTACATCACAGAAGTATAATATTGGCAACACAAACACACGATATAGCTTGCCAAGTAGGTCATTAGGAATGGGATTTAAACAATAAAGGCAATGTATTCTAGATAAAACTCTCTGCAGTACACTTGTAGTATGCTCACATCAAGTTAAATCTCATCAATGTAGAGCTAAAGGTACTTAAATGAGGAGACACAAGATGGTGGCCTGCAATCAATAGTAACATTTAAGTATGTTTTTGAAGTTTTTGATGTGAACCAACCAAGATTTCTTAATACTAGGGTGAAAATGTTACTGCTACATTTGAAGGTTGTACGTTTGTAGCATATGTATATCTCAGTATCTTAATAAATATGAAGTGTATATTTAGCTGGTCACCGGTCACGGTACAAATATTTATTTAGCTGGTCGTTTGTTGTATTAAAATTAAGAAGTGTCACCTATAACTCGAGTATCAAACACACTAGTTCTATGAAGGTAAGTTTTTGGATGAGTTCAAGGTGAGCTAGGGTTGGAGCAAGTGAAATGAGCATCCCAGCAAAGCCGTGCCAACCCTAGCTCACCTCGAACTCACCCAAAAACTTACCTTCATACAGACAGTGAAAGCCATCATTATGCTTAACAGGCAAATGTCAAGTTAGCGTTAGGGTTAGGGTTTGTTTTTTATGGGTTAGACTATATCAAGACACACGATAGTGTGTCATGCGGCCCAAGAAACCGGCGCGCCACACCGTGAGTATATTGACAGGAAGAAAGAAAACGTCATTTTCATACATTTGTATCTCGGTGATACCTCATCCGATTGGAACCAAATTTGCTGCAGAGTTGCCCGCCAGCTAGGGGAGTCTACATTCCAAATTTGAAGGAAATCACTCAAGCCATTTCCGAGATACAAGTGGCCAAAGTTTTGTTTTTTTTTTCTTCGTTTTTTTTTCTTCGTTTCTTTTTTCTTCTTCGTCTTTTCGCACACTTACAAAAATTGCTATAACAAGCAAACGCGTACTCCGATCGCCTTGAAATTTGACACACAGAAAGGGAGTCCAATGGCGAATCCTAGGATCAACTTTGGTACAAATCCGATGAATGGTTCAGGAGTTATGACCAATTATTCGCGTAAAACAAGATCGATTTGTTGTCACGCCTACAGGGTAAACCGCTTCATGGAATGAGTTGAAAATTGCTATGTAGATGGAGTAACCATCGTAGAAGTGCCTTTTGGTGGTTTGAAAGGAATCGAGATAAAGACCACGGAGATATGACACAAAACCCAACCTGTGTCACAATTACGCGATCGATTTTTAGGAATAAAAAAGTATTAGTTTTCATGCCTACTAGGCAAACCGCTTAGAGCAATGAGCTGAAAATCGGTGTATAGCTGGAATAATCTTCATAGAAAGTACTTACAGTAGTACAGAAGAATCGGAGTACAAACCACTGAGTTATGATTCGAAAGCCAACTCCGTGTAGCAAATGCGAGATCGAGATACTCTAATAGAACAGTCACCCTAATAGAGCATTCGGCTAATTTATTTACTCCATTATAGAATTTTATTACATCACAAGTTATTCTGTAGGGAGTTCAGCTGCAAACAGTTAATCTTATAGACAGTTCAGCAAGAAGACAGTCACCATGTGGAGAGTTAAGCAAATATACCACTATAGAGATTCAGAACATTACAAGTCACACTGAAGAAAGTTCAGCTATAAACAAGTCATGCACCCTGTAGAGAATTCAGCTACAATTAAGTCACTCTCTAGAGAATTCAGCTACACAGAATTCAGCTACACACAAGTCACTGTGGAGAGAGTTCAGCTACAAACAAATTACCCTTTAGAGTGATTAGCAATGAACAAATCAACACAAATCTACCTGTAGAGAGATAAGCTAGAAACAAATCACCCTGTAGAGAGTTCAGCTACAAAAAATCACCCTGTAGAGAGTTCAGCTAAAACAAATCAACCTGCAGAGAGATCAGCTACTAACCAATCACCTTATAGAGAGTTCAGCTACAAACAAATTATTCTGTAGAGAGATCGGCTACAAACAAATCAACCTGCAGAGAGATCAGCTACACACAAATCAACTTGTAGAGAGATCAGCTACAAACGAATCACCCTGTAGAGAGATCAGCTACAAACTACACACAATGTAAGGAGTTCAGCTACAAACAAATCACCCTTTAGTGAGTTCAGCTACAAACAAATCAACCTGCAGAGAGATCAGCTACAAACAAATCACCTTATATACAGTTCAGCTACAAACAAATTACCTTGTAGAGAGATCGGCTACAAACAAATCAACCTGCAGAGAGATCAGCTACACACAATTCAACTTGTAGAGAGATCAGCTACAAACAAATCACCCTGTAGAGAGATCAGCTACAAACTAGACACAATGTAAGGAGTTCAGCTACAAGCAAATCACCCTGTAGAGAGTTCAGCTACAAACAAACCAACCTGTAGAGCGATCAGCTAGAAACAAATCACCCTGAAGAGAGGTCAGCTACAAAAAATCGCCCTGTAGAGATATCAGCTAGAAACAAATCACCCTGAAGAGAAGTCAGTTACAAAAAATCACATTGTAGAGAGATCAACTACAAACAAAACACTTTGCAGAGAGCTCAGCTACAAACAAATCAACCTGTAGAGAGATCATCTAGAAACAAATCAACCTGCAGAGTGATCAGCTACAAACAAATCAGCTTGTAGAGAGATCAGTTACACACAAATCAGCCTGTATATAGATAAGCTAGAAACAAATCACCCTGTAGAGAGTTCAGCTAAAACAAATCAATCTGCAGAGAGATCAGCTACATACAAATCACCATATAGATAACTTAGCTACAAACAAATTACCTTGTAGAGAGATCGACTACAAACAAATCACCCTGCAGAGAGATCAGCTACACACAAATCAACTTGTATAGAGATCAGCTACAAACAAATCACCCTGTAGAGAGATCAGCTACAAACTAGACACAAAGTAAGGAGTTCAGCTACAAGCAAATTACCCTGTAGAGAGTTCATCTACAAACAAATCAACCTGTAGAGCAATCAGCTAGAAACAAATCACCCTGAAGAGAGGTCAGCTACAAAAAATCACCCTGTAGAGAATTCAGCTAGAAACAAATCACCCTGAGGAGAGGTCAGCTACAAAAAAAATCACCCTGTAGAGAGATAAGCTAGAAACAAATCACCCTGTAGAGAGTTCAGCTACAAGCAAAACACCCTGTAGAGAGTTCAGCAACAAAGAAACCACCATGTAGAGAGTTCAGCTGCAAACGAATCACCTTATACAGAGTTCAGCTACAAACAAATTACCTTGTAGAGAGATCGCCTACAAATTAATCAACCTGCACAGAGATCAGCTACACTCAAATCAACTTGTAGATAGATTAGCTACAAACAAATCACCCTGTAGAGAGATCAGCTAGAAACTAGACACAATGTAAGGAGTTCAGCTACAAGCAAATCACCCTTTAGTGAGTTCAGCTACAAACAAATCAACCTGCAGTGAGATCACCTACAAAAAAGCACCTTGTACAGAGTTCAGCTACAAACAAATTACCCTGTAGAGAGATCGGCTACAAACAAATCAACCTGTAGAAAGATCAGCTACACACAAATCACCCTGTAGAGAGATCAGCTAGAAACTAGACACAATGTAAGGAGTTCGGCTACAAGTCAATCACCCTGTAGAGAGTTCAGCTAAAACAAATCAACCTGCAGAGAGATCAGCTACAAATAAATCACCTTATTAGACAGTTCAGTTACAAACAAATTACCTTGTAAAGAGATCGGCTACAAATTAATCAACCTGCAGAGAGATCAGCTACACACAAATCAACTTGTAGAGAGATCAGCTACAAACAAATCACCCTGTAGAGAGATCAGCTAGAAACTAGACACAATGCAAGGAGTTCAGCTACAAGCAAAATCACCCTTTAGTGAGTTCAGCTGCAAACAAATCAACCTGCTTTGAGATCACCCACAAAAACGCACTTGTACAGAGTTCAGTTACAAACAAATTACCCTGTAGAGAGATCAGGTAGAAGAATTCACCTTGTAGAGAGTTCAGCAACAAAGAAACCGCCATGTAGAGAGTTCAGCTGCAAACAAATCACCCAGTAGAAAGATCAACTAGAAGAAGTTACCTTGTAGAGAGTTCAGTTACAAAGAAACCATCATATAGAGAGTTCAGCTACAAAGAAATTACCCCATAGAGAGTTCAGCTAGAAGAAGTCACCTTGTAAAGAGTTCAGCTACAAAGAAACCATCATGTACAGAGTTCAGCTACAAAGAAACCACCATGTAGAGTGTTTAGCTGCAAAAAATCACCTGTAGAGAGTTCAGCTAGAAACAAATCACCCTGTAGAGAGATCAGCTAGAAGAGGTCACCTTGTAGAGAGTTCAGCTACAAAGAAACCACCACATAAAGAGTTCAGCTGCAAATAAATCACTTGTAGAGAGTTCAGCTACAAGTAAATCCCCCTGTAGAGGGATCAACTAGAAGAAGTCACCTTGTAGAGAGTTCAGCTACAAAGAAACCATCATGCAGAGAGTTCAGTTACAAACAAATCACCCTGTAGAGAGATCAGCTAGAAGAAGTTACCTTGTAGATAGTTCAGCTACAACAATTCACCCTGTAGAAAAATCCGCTAGAAGAAGTCACCTTGTAGAGTGTTCAGTTACAAAGAAACCATTATGTAGAGAGTTCAGCTGCAAACAAATCACTCTGTAGAGAGTTCAGCTACAAAGAAACCGCCATGTAGAGAGTTCAGCCTCAAACAAACCACCTTGTAGAGAATTCAACTACAACAAATCACCCTGTAGAGAAGAAGTTACCTTGTAGAGAGTTCAGCTACAAAGAAACCATCATGTAGGGAGTTCAGCTACAAAGAAACCACCATGTAGAGAGTTTAGCTGCAAACAAATCACCTGTAGAGAGTTCAGCTAGAAACAAATCACCCCGTAGAGAGATCAGCTGGACGAAGTCACCTTGTAGAGAGTTCAGCTACAAAGGAACCATCATGTAGAGAGTTCAGCTGCAAACAAATCACCCTGTAGAGAGTTCAGCTACAAAAAAAATCACCTTGTAGAGAGTTCAGCTAGATGAAGTCACCTTATAGAGAGTTCAGCTACAAAGAAACCATCATGTAGAGAGTTCAGCTACAAACAAACCACCATGTAGAGAGTTTAGCTGCAAACAAATCACCTGTAGAGAGTTCAGCTAGAAACAAATCACCCCGTAGAGAGATCAGCTGGACGAAGTCACCTTGTAGAGAGTTCAGCTACAAAGGAACCATCATGTAGAGAGTTCAGCTGCAAACAAATCACCCTGTAGAGAGTTCAGCTACAAAAAAAATCACCTTGTAGAGAGTTCAGCTAGATGAAGTCACCTTATAGAGAGTTCAGCTACAAAGAAACCATCATGTAGAGAGTTCAGCTACAAACAAACCACCATGTAGAGAGTTTAGCTGCAAACAAATCACCTGTAGAGAGTTCAGCTAGAAACAAATGACCCCGTAGAGAGATCAGCTGGACGAAGTCACCTTGTAGAGAGTTCAGCTACAAAGGAACCATCATGTAGAGAGTTCAGCTGCAAACAAATCACCCTGTAGAGAGTTCAGCTACAAAAAAAATCACCTTGTAGAGAGTTCAGCTAGACGAAGTCACCTTATAGAGAGTTCAGCTACAAAGAAACCATCATGTAGAGAGTTCAGCTACAAACAAACCACCATGTAGAGAGTTTAGCTGCAAACAAATCACCTGTAGAGAGTTCAGCTAGAAACAAATCACCCTGTAGAGAGACCAGCTAGAAGAGGTCACCTTGTAGAGAGTTCAGCTACAAAGAAACCATCCTGTATATAGTTCAGCTACATTTCAAGTCACCCAGTAGAGAGTTCAACTGCAAAAAAATA